>NC_067151.1:27653305-27953305 GCF_903995435.1 Acomys russatus | reverse complement strand
TGTGAGGGCCTGTAGAGAGGCAGCACAGGTTAGACCATATAGGAAGAGTCAAACTTCTGACCTCACAAAGAGAGAGAGAGAGAGAGAGGAGAGAGAGAGAGAGAGAGAGAGAGAGAGAGAGAGAGAGAGAGAGAGAGAGAGAGAGAGAGAGAGAGAGATATTGGTGAAGAAAGAGAGAGATGGAAGGAAGGATGGATAGAGAGATGAAGGGGGGAGACTTGGGAGGAGGAGAAGAAAGGACAGAGAAAGAGAGAGGGCCCAGGATCTTGCAGTCTCTTGGTACAAACCTCTTAATCACCTCAGCACCTCCTGCTGGGCCCCAGCTCTTAAAGGTTCCACTCACTGCCTTGGGGACTAAGCCTTTGACACAGGGGTGTTATTTTACTTAGAGTAAAAGTTGTATTCTTACAACAGAACATAAGGCCCTGGGTGACAGGCCCTAAGTCTCCCTGCCTGCAATTCTCACCTAGTTCCACTTTTACAGCTATAACCAGCCACATAGACTGTGCCCAAGGCTCTGGCAGGATCACTGTCCCCCAGGTACCAGCATAGCTCCCTGCAGAACCATTCCTGGTTATGCTGTTGACTGGCCAGCTGTTCCCCTACTGTACTCCCCTCCCCCCCTTCCCGGCTTTCTTTTATCCCTCAGCGCTTATTATTTAAAATATTATGCACTTTACTTATTCATCGTGTTAGTGCTTCTCTTGAGTCAACACAACAGAGCTTTTGTTATAATTTTCTGTCTTCCCCCCAGTGCTTGTCACATAAAGGGCATCTGACGAATGTTTGTTGAAGAAATGACTGAGTGGATCCAATAGGTGCAAAATTAAATCTCCTTTTTATTTGCATTTTTAATTACTAGTAGGTGGAATTTTAATTATCTTGGCAGGATCTTAAGAAAAATTCACAAAACATAAAGAAAAAGAAAATGTCTGACTGAACTCAAATGTAAAACTTCTACTCAAAAAACAAAATGTTTGTCACCAGTAAAGCTAAGAAATAAGAGGTCTACTTGTAATACACGTTTTAAGGGTGAGAGAGCTAACAGGCTCAGTATACAAGGTGTGCTTACAAACTAATTAAAAAAAAAACTGTGCTAGAAAACCAAAAATGACTGGGCCAATCCCCAAGCAGCAAGCATGAAGAGAAGTCAGAAGAACATGTGGCGTTACTTTACCCTTTCCTAAGCATACTTAAAAAAAAAAAAAAAAAAAAAAAGTGGGCATTTTTACTTCCTGTGCTTTCAATTTCATCTTCCCTGAATTTAATTTCGGAGAAACTTTCTTATTTTCTGAAACATCCACAGTGTATTTCCAGCTGTTTCTTCCTCAGTGATGAGAGCTGCCCATCCCGTCTCCCTCAGTTGGACAATTGTTCCTCCCACTTACCCTCCAATGCTCTTTATTCTCACGAGCAAAACTCCCCAGAGTGACATTGCTGGGTTTGATACTCCCTGTCACCATAGAGAGAGGACTGCAATGCGAGGCCTGATGCCACGCTTATATATTTAGTAGCAGTTCTATTACAAATATTTGGAACCACACAGAACGTGCAGATTTGCTGCTTCAACAATGATAAAGAGTCGCTCGACTTGCATAGCATCTAATGAGCAGGCGTGCCAGGAATGCTGATTGACAATATTTGGTGGCAGAGTTTTCCAAGCTTGTTTTGCAAAAAGTTTGTAAACTCATGCTCTGAAATGATTTGTCTTCTTTGCTTGCCAAGGGCAGAGCGACTCTCCTCCTTCAGAAATGAACATTGAGCTTCATCCAGAGCTGTGCATCTGTGAAGAAAAAGAGAGTTATAATGGGAGCAGACCATTAGCCAGGAAACACAGAGTTGAGTTGAGAAGCAAACAACAGAAAGAGCAAGACATCTGAAGCCAAAGATGTTGTTGAGGCTCCCATAATGATGGAGTCCCCTGGCAGATACATAACCTCTGATTGGATCCCGCAACATTCCTCCTGGAAGATGAGTTAGATGGGCAAAATGGCACATCCCACTCCCCCAATATATGCACATCTAATCCAGTGGGCTGGTGAACGTGTTCCCCTATGCAGCAAAAGGAACTCTGCAGATGTGATTGCATTCAAGATCTTCAGATGGGAGAGCTTATCCAGGATTTTTCCTGGTGAGTCCAACAAGGTGTTATTACAATAGACCTAACAAATGGGATCTGAGGAGCAGAGGTCCAGGGGTACCATGCCTAGCTGGGACTCCAGGCTACAGCACGCTTATAGAAGCCAAAGCTGGAAAGACAAGGAAAAATGGATTGTGGCGAAGAGCCTTTTAGACCCCTGAAAGGGGACACAGCCTAGCCACCATCTCGGGTTTAGCTGCCTGAAATGACTTCAGGCTTCTGACCTCCATAAAAACAAACTCATGAATTGGAGTTGTTTGTTAGCTATGCAGTTTGTGCTAGTTTGTATGGCAGAAAGAGAAAATTGGTACAAGAATGAGTTAGCTCACTGCTGTTGCTTATGTCACTCATGGGCTTGGGTTCTCTGAAGTGTAGGATGGACGGGGAGCTGAGATTCCTAGACACCCCCGAGGTTGGGAGTCTCAGGTCAGCTTGCCCAGCAGAAACACTGGGTGTAGCTCTCAAGAGCCATACCTGTGTAGCCTACCTTACACGCCCTACATTCTGTGACCCAGAACTGAGGGCCAAGCCTTGGATATTTAACTCTTAGGTTCCAGAGGTGACAGTGACATTAGGAAACCAGTGGCCTGGAGGGTAGTTAGTTGCAGTTCTTGATGCCCAAACTGTCTTATGCATAGACGGGCCTTGCAATTGTGATGGGAATTTGTCCTGTTGTTCCCCCATCTCCCTGGGCCCCCCCCCATTTTTGTTATAAGGCAGGTTAGATGAACTAGTGAGAGGGCTTCAAATGGAAGCAATTCAAGAGAACACCGTAAGAGAAGACACATTTGAGAGATCAGGTCTCTATGGCCACTGGCTAACTCAAGGGCTGAGATTATTTTTCGCTTATGGCTTATCTGTCTCTGCTGTGTGTGGCTCATTTCTTCCCTCTGTCTATTTGCCTTCTCCCTTTCAAATGGAAAGTGGCAAACTAAAAGGTAAAGTGCATGCTTAATAATATTATTGGGAAGGCAAATCCTAATTACTGCTTCTCTGAAGGAAGTTGGAACCCTCAGAGCTGTCACCAGTTAGGCACAGCCCAGGAAAGGCATGGCACATTGGGAAGGGTGACCAGGCAAACTGGCTGCACAGGCAGCTTTGTGGAGCTCTGGGCTAAGAAATGAGTTACAAGAAGACAAGACAGGAGCTAGTGGCTAAATTTAAGGCCGTATCAACTGACCCCTAGCTGTTGTTGTTAGGATGCTGAACTCAGGGTGCTCCTAGTGTTGGCAGCTGCCCTGTGGCTTCTCAACGCCCCCAAGAAGCCTCATTTCCTGGGGGAGAGTATACTGAGGGGCCTGAGCTGAATGGTACATGTGTTGGCTGGGGCTGCAGCAGGGAGAGGGGTCTCAGGGTGAGGTTTAGGTCATGGTTATTTACAGTGCTTGGCAGAGGCCACACAGGATTAATAGGGTTATAAAATAGACCTAGTCAGTAGATGGAGTTAAGAAAGTTTGGAAGCCATGCACTGGAAAATTAAAAAAACAAAAACCAAAACCAAAAACAACCAAAGCCCAACAAACCCTAACTCCTGAATATCCTTGGGTAAAGGAAAAGACTACCAAAACTCTTCTCCTAGCTATGCACCCTGCTTTTACATCTTCTCTAGGTATGCACCCCACTTTCCCACTACACTGCAGCTTTTTGATCCATGCGCAGTACTTAATCTCTGGACGAGTCTTTGAAGAATGAGGAAGATGGGAAGGTTGAAAAAGGTGTGGATTCTTTTGGAAGTTTCCCAGACACATTACTCATCAAGGTAGGTAAATGTGTCATTAACAGTTTCTTCTTTGAAGAAAACAATTTTTTTTTTTTTAATTTGCAGGAGAGAAGGGCACTTTTGTTGGTTGAGGGCTCAGTTGCCATGGAAACGCAGGAATTAAATATGAAAAAAATGTTTTAATACATTAATTCTTTAGATCTCCTCACCTTACCTGCCTTTTCCTTTCAGGTGTGACAAGGCAGAATGAGAAGCAGCCTTGACCCTGGTCATCTTTTGAACCAGCATCATCACTGGAGTCATGCCAGAACATTCCTTCTCCTCTTCCTGCTTTATAGATGGGCTGAAGATGCATTTTATGTTTAATTTCCTTTCAGGGTCTGGAGACAGAATGCAGGGTCTTTTGCATGCTAGGCAAACATTCCATCTAGCCCCACCTCTGTCCCCAGTTCTAGCTGTGCACTTTAAATTTATGTTTTCAATGTGAATAGATTGTACTAGGTGCATATGGGAAAATCTACAAGCTCTGTGTACCCTTTCACAGTACAGTGCATAGCTGATGGAAGTTGATTAGACAGATGTGAAAAGAGGGGTAATTTGGTGACCAGATGACAGTCAATGTGTTAGCTTATTTTGGTATCTATAACAAAATGCCTTAGGCCATGAAATTCATGATCAAGGGGAATTTATATTTTTATAGTTCTGGAGCTCTGAAGTCCACAGTCAAGGCATTGGCATAACTGATGTCTGGAAAGAGCCTTTCCTCGTGACAGCTCCTTCTTAGTGTTCTCACATGGCCAGCCAAAGAGACAAAGAAGTTATTTGGGGATTCTTTTACCAGGGCCTTTCCCCCCATTCATGAACCAGTCAGTTTCCAAAGGTCCCGCCTCTTACTACTATTGTCGTGAGTGGTAAATTTCCATATCTGAATCTTGTAGGGTGTAAGGGTTGCAAAGTAGAGGCATACAAACTAGAGTCATTTGGGAGGAGGGAACTGTGACTGAGGAATTGTCTATCAGATTGGCCTATGGGAAAGTTTGTGGGGGCATTTTCTTGATTGATGATTGGTATGGGACGACATAGTCTGTCATAGGTGGTACCACCCCTGGGCAGGTAGTCCTGAGCTGTATAAGAAAACAGGCTGAAGAAGTCATGAAGAACAAGCCAATAAGCAACCTTTCTTCATGGTCTCTGTTTCTGCTCTTGCTTCCAGGTCCTGTTTTGAGGTCCTGCCTTGGCTTCCCTTGATGATGGACTGTGATGTCGAAGTGTAAGGCAAATTAGTTCTCCCCCCGCCCCCTCCCAGGTTGGTTTTGGTCAGCGACGGAGACACAAGCTAGGACACAGGGGTGCACACACTGAAAACATGGCAGTTGAGATTTGCAAATGGATGTTTCATTCAACCAGTGAGATCTCACAGTTACCTCTACTTTGTCTTTCTATGGGTGTGTGATGTGCGTGAGATGGGCTGGGCTAAGATATTTAAACACCTAGCTGCAATAATGTTAACTTCAGAATTTTGGGGTCGAGTGTTGCACTGACTCCATTTCTAGGACTCTGGTCAGTTGGTGAGAGGCTGTTCACCATGGAGTTTAGTTTGAGCACTGAGTGCTGCAGCCAGGCATATCTGGGTTTAAATATTTTTTCTCTGTCTAACTAGTCAGTTCAGCTGCCATAGGTGTCTGAGTTTCTTTGAGCCTAAAGGTCATTTTCTGAATAGTGGGTATAAAATACAGAGTCCTGTATTTTAATCATTGTATGACGAGTTAACGAAGTGGAGTTACAGATTTAACATGCTGAGCCCCTGTTGGATTCCGTGAGGCCTTGGTATGTTGTAGCAGCTCTGACTATAATCAACGATAGCTGTCCTGCAATGTGTCACCTCCTAACTCTTTGAAGGAAAGGGAGGACCCTTCTGCCACTGAGGCACTTACCTCCAGGGCTCCTACACTCCTCCCAGGTGCCCCACTCCTGCCCTTTTGTTTGCAGCGCTGTTGGAGGCTAGCTAAACTTCTCGCACATTTCACTTCAGGCCAGTTGAGACTTGAAAATAGTTGACAGAATTTTCTAACTAAATGTCCTACTTCCTGTTTTATTTATTCAGCACATATTTATGTTCTCGAGTACTATGTGCTAGCCCGGGGCCAGGTCAGCCAGAGACAAAACAGTGAATCAGATGGAAATGGCTTCTGTTGTCACAGGTAGTTTGAAAATACAAACAAACAAACAAAAACCCACCTTAAGCTAATAGGTGTTTATAAGGTTATTAACTCAGTGCCATGGTAGGGGCACATGTTAGTGTCCCATCTTGCTGGAGTGCCTTGACCAGTTTGAGGCAGTCTTTCAGTAGAGGTTGGACCATTCGTAGCATTATCTCAAAACTGGAGGTCTGTTTGGAGGCTCTTCACATTGTCTTGGTGTTGCCCTGAGGTGTAAGGATTCATCCGTCCATTACTTATTTATTTACCAAGTACCTGCCGGTCCTCAGGCTCTGTGCTGACCTCTGAGAGAACCATGGAGCAGGGCAGAGAGCTGGGAGATCCAGTGGCAGAAGGATTTTATTCATTCATCCAGGCCTGCCTGGCATCTAAGAAGCATCTTTGGCAAAGAGACATCCGAGCTTAGGCCTGCAGGAGCAAGAGGATGGTTAGGTGTTTGGGGCAGAGAGAAGGAACATGCTGGTTGGAAAAGTTTTGCAGTGATGAGGGAAGGTCAGCAAAGCTCCAGGTATAGTAGGAGCCTAGACTTGGAAATGGTTTGTCATCCCCTGGTGCACCTCAGGCTGGAGGACGCCAGATCTAGCCTGCCTAGCTCGCCCCATACTCAGTTCTTCTCTGATTTGCAACGAGGAAAGGGTTGAATAAGGGTTGCTTCAAGGAGGGTAGGAGTACTTCCTGTCCTAGATGCTTTGGAGGATTGCCCATCTGCCCTCCGGGAGGGGAGGACCTCTCCAGCTGCCCAGAGAGCTGCAGCACTGCTTCAGCTGAGGAGAAGAAGCCTTGCTCACTTTCCAGGGAGACCCATGGCTAATGGCTCCTCTGTGGACACGCACAGGGGCCCAACCAGTTCACCCACCTTGGGACAATTCTGGGCGGCAAGACATCCAGGTGCTAAGCTCTTTGGTGGGCTGGTTCAGACTTGGTCGGGCCCCACCTTGCTTCCCCAATCCCTCCCTCTTCCTTCTCTGTTGGTAGTCCTAACTCACTCCTTAAAGGCTAGCCATCTCAAAGCCTGTTTTCTTAGGAAGCCCTCCTGGCACTCCTGAAGTTCTGCTGTTTTCGCCATCAAAGCACAGAGAGCTGCAATCGATAACAACGCGGTCACCCTCCGAACACCAAGAACAGGGTTTTTTGTTTGTTTTGTGTTTCCAATAAGAAGTGTAGTTCAGGAAAAGGCATAGAGAATGAAGGGTCTCAGAATTCTGCCCTCTCAGAGCACTGTTTAAAGGCGATGAAGCCCCACACCATCGGATTCAGGTCGGGGTCACAAGACCATCATTCTTCTGGAAGTAGATTTGTGGGTGAGCTGCCCCTAGGAGCCATTAACCCACATCTCACATACATTTTGATTTCACTCTCGCCGTTGTCCTTCCGGTGCCATGCTGCCCTCCAAGAAGATCAGCCTTGGGAAATACTGAGGCGGACAGAGTTCCGCTATGGACCATTTGGCAGACCTAATTTTTATGGGAGATGGATACCCCAGGACCGTGGTTCGTCCACCAGTGTTATTTCTCTCCTGTTGCTGAGATGAAGTAGGGCTCACTCTGACATGGTGACGAAATTAGATCTCTGGCCAGAAGGACCCGTGTTCTTAGAAGGCGGATGCAGACTTGGCTCGGTAGAGGAACACTGACACTGACATCCTTCTGCTTTGAACAGGCAATTCTTTTTTTTAAACAGGCTGCAGCCATATTTCTTAGATGTTGGGACAGATCCATCTTTTATATTATAGGCTCAGAATTCACCTCGCTGGCTGCTTTTTTTTTTAAAAAATTAAGCTTATAAATTAAGGCATTTAAAGCACAGCTAATATTCCAGCGACATGGTTGTCATAATCTAACGGACCTCTCTCCTTAGAATTATCAGTGTAAAGCAAGTAGCATGTCAGCTAGATAATGAGAAAGGGGTTCAAACTCTGGGGGGCAGCCAGCGCTAGCTGTGTGCCTTGGAGACCATTCCAAGGCCCCATCTGCAAAGTATGACGTAAAGTCATCACAACAATGCTAGGTACATAGGAGGCGCCTAGCAAGGGAACACTTATAGCTAAAGGAAAAAGGCAGCCACTTCTACTGTTCCCCCAAGCCTTTACATCAGGCACCATGCATGCTTTTTAAGTGTTAAAATAAATAAAAACCTCTACACCTCCATTGTGGATAGATTTTCAATTTGTCCTATTACAACAGGCGGTAATATAGATTTCTTAACCAGTTTCCAAGTCAGAAGGCAGGTCTGACCAAAGGGTGGACACATTAGCATCTGGGAGCTACGCCAGCCACAGCAGCTGGGAGAACTCTTCTGGCGAACATGTGAGAGTGAGGAGATTTTATCACGTCACACTGCTTTCCCTCGCCATCTCTCTCCCAAGGCTTCATTTTTAAAAATAATGCAGTTAATTTTCATGAGTGTTTTAAGCCTGAATTAGATATCGCATTATAAATACCTCAGAAGCTGAGGAGGATCTCGTTAACAAAAGCAGATCACTAACCTCCCATGGACCAGAACCAGACCCACAGAATCCAAACTTAGACACCCACAAAATCCACCCTGTCCTGTTTCCCTCGGATTAAATCTCGTTGCTGGAGATTTAAGCCGCCTGCAGATCTGTGGCCATGGTATCTAATTGCAGCCGGCTTTAAACCTTGAGCAGGTCAACGGCGGCACGATGATCTCAGGATAATTTGTCTTTTATGTATTTCTATGGCATGATATATAATCCCTCACTGGAAAGGGTCCTTGTGGCTGTCAGCCTCTGCTCCTGCCTGTAATAGAATAAAGGAGTGGCAACTAGGTGATTCTTTATATAAATCTCTTTTTTCCCCCTGCATAATGTGGGTCAAGGGATGGACCCACCTTTGTTAAAAAGCAGGGACAGGGACACTTAGCACAGGGAGCCATTCTAGGTTTCCTTCAGCAGAGCGCGGCCGTGCCTTTGAAATGTCGCCTTGCTGTAGTGACATTCTCGGTAGCCAGAGAGCAGTGCCCCTCTTTGTGTCGGGAGTCCTGTTTTCTCTGCCCCTTCTTGAGCAAGCTGGAGCACCTCAGGCTGGGTGAGGTAAAGAGCTCTGAAGAGGTAATCATGTTACATGGAGATGCAGGAGCCAGAGCTCTGAATCTGAGACTCTCTCTGCTTAAGTGCCGATGATCAGATGCTCAACAGGGGTTTATGGGAAAACATATAGGAGGCTACAGAGTAAAACCTTTCTCTTGACAACTCAGGCATGCCTAAGTAATGACAGGAGGATAGCTCGGTTGGTAAAGTGTGGGCGCAGTTGGTAGAGTGTTTGCAATCAAAAGACCCAGTCCAATCCTCAGAACCTATGTTAAAAAATAAAGCTGGGGGTGGTGCAACCCCAGCTTCACTGGGGAGGTAGAGACAGGTTCATTCCTGGGACCCCCCTGGGTCAGCAGCCTACCCTCGTCAGTGTGCTGCAGGCCAGCGAGACACTGTCTTCAAAACAATAGTGCAAGGCTCTTGAAATCCAAGGATGGTCTCTGGCTTTCATATGCATGAGCACATGTGCATGCATGTACACACACACACACACACACACACACACACACACACACACACACACATACACACACACAATCTCTCACACAGTCACACACACAGTCACACACATACACAGAGTCACACACATAGAGTCTCTCTTTCACACACACACACAAAGTCACATACATACACAGCCACATACAGTCACGCCCATACAGAGTCACACATACAGTGACACACACACATGCACGCACAACCCTCATGTATACACACACATTGCTTTATCTGAACCAGACAGTCCTTGTCCATGCAGCCCTGCCTTTCTCCAGCTGTTTGTAGTTGGGCAGTACTGAAGGCTTGGGATGCTGCAAAGAGAGCAGGTGGGGCTGTGCTTGCCCGTTTCCCCCAGGCTGGATGCAACACAGGGACAGCAGACCCCCCTGCAGTCAGGCAGCCCTTCCAGCTTCTGCTCAGCATCCACAGCAGGATCCCCATAGGGCAGTCTGCAGCACCATCCTGGGAGTGGCAAGACCAAGCCTGCCAAACCTCAACTCTGTAGCTGCATCCCCCTCCCATCCCCCTCTGCCTTTTCCCTCTGGAGGTTGTGCTGCACACAAATTCCTCTTTAGTTCTCTTTATACCCCCTTCCTTCTTTCAGCCTCATTGTCTGTCTGTATAAGGAAACAAAAGATTGTACGCATATGAGTTATTCTGTAAGTCGACCCGAGGGCTCACGGAAAAGGTCGGCAACAGTGAAGGAAGTAACAGGCAGTCCTGAGAGAGAGAGAGAGAGAGAGAGAGAGAGAGAGAGAGAGAGAGAGAGAGAGAGAGAGAGAGAGAGAGAGAGGATGACTGCTTTGGATGAAGTGGTCACTTAAAGGCACGTGAGTCCAAGAGGTCTGAGCTCCTAGCTACCCAGCTGCATGACTGTGGGACAACCATGACCATCTCTTAGGGAGGTTTAGGCTTTTCGTCTGTAAAATGGAGTCATTGCACTTATCCACCATTTTCATCATGATGACTGCAGTAAATCAATCAGGCATTTAATTTGATGGAACCTGACCGTAGGCTGGAACCCTGGTAGAGGCTGGAGTGAAACACATCTTTTCCCTTTGAGGAGACTGAAGAGAACGGAGTTTGTGTACTACAGGGCATGAAGGCTACAATCCAAATAAGAAGGTCTGTGGTTGTCATCGAGGGGCCAGAGAAGGGGGCCTGAGAATTGTATGTCTGTGGTGCTGTCACAGCTCTGGGCCTCGGGTAAACATGGTCTTCTGGTTCCTCTCACGCCAGAGGCACTTTGCCTAAGGACCAATGGGCTGTGAGTAGAAAGCCACAGGCAATGTCGGGGGGCCTCTTGTCTTTTTGATGCATTCAGGTATCAGGAGGAGGAGTTTGCTTTGCAGCTTGCTGGCTCCCTATGTGTTCTTGGCAGGGACACTGCCTGTCTCCTTTGCCATCACCTATTCTTGTGAACAGGTAGGTGGCTAAGGGCTGGCAGAATACCTCAAGCCTGAGAAGGAATGCAGCCATTGAGTGGGCATCTCAGTAACATGGCTCCTGGGTTTGAATTCACAGAGTGCTCTCTCTGAAGTGCTCCAAGGTAGGGTTTGGCATGATTTTCTCTCAAGAGTAGAAGAGCACAAAACATTGACGGCATTTGCTGGAAGTACTGCGGATAGGGCCAGGCAGGAAACTGGAAGCTCATGTGGTGGTCATGTCCCCGGCGCCAGGTCTCTCCTCCCTCCCTTCCCCTCTTCAGTGAACCTGGAGGCAGCTTCCATGGGGGCTTGGGTACGCTCCCCACTGCAGGCTGCTGCAGGCTGTTGCAGTTAGAAGACTGAGAAGCAAAAAGCAAATGGGGGGTGTTTTTTTGTTTTTTTTGTTTTTTTTTTGTTTTTTGGCAGACACAGCCTCTCATTCATGAAATTAATTTCCTATCAGGAGATCAGACATCAAATGTTTTCAAAGACTCCTATTGGACTTAGCCCAGGGCATATGCAAGGGGCAGACGGAAAAATATCTTTTGGGAAAGCTTAGGGGGCCAGACTAGGCAAGGGTAAACAGCCAAGATGTTCTGTGGAAATTCCCTCAGACCATAGGTGTAGTGGGTTAATCTTGTGGTCAACCATGGGCATGGCAAGTGTGCACAAGCCAGTGCAGGTTGCTCCCGGGCCTCAGGTGAAAGGCTTCCAGGCTGAGCAAGGGCTCCTCAGGAGATGACCTTTATTTTCACATTTAGTTAAGAATTGACAAACTAATTGCCAGGCCCATTGTTAGGACCCTGACAACCCATTAGAGATGATTGCAAGCAATTTCTCCCCCTTATTCCTGAGAGAGGGGGACACACACATCCTCATCTTCCGCACTTAAAAACTTAGAAGTCCGTCAGCTTCTGCAACTCGGAGCCCTAATTCCGTGCACCAACAGGCTCTGTGCTGTGTGGGCTCTGTGTTTGTTTATTCCCAGCCCAAGCCAGGAAGATAGAGGGTTGGCTTGTCTGATTGCTTGCCTGAGTCTTGCTCCGTCTCTATATATTCTAGCTTCTCTCCCTGCCAAACACTCTCCTCACCCCTGGCCAGATCTCAAGACACACTTAACCCAGAACACAAGAAAACAAAATAGAAGAGAAAAACAAGACCCATACTTCGTTGGGGGTGGGGTGGTGGTGGTGGTGGTGGTGGTGGTGAAACCTTAAACACTGAAAGAAAAGCCTCCGAGACTGCTTTTCAGTGGGGTTTGGAAAAAGCCAATGTATTCTTCTGTTTTTTGAGACAGGGTTTCTCTGTGATACCCTGGCTGTCCTAGACTCGCTTTGTAGACCAGCCTGGCCTCGAACTCAGCGATCCGCCTGCCTCTGCCTCCCCAGTGCTGAGATTAAAGGTGTGTGCCACCATGCCTGGCAAGCAAATTATTTTTTAAAAAGTTACTGGAATGAGATACATCAATGAGTAAGAGAGTTTGCTATTTAACACAAGGATCTCAGTTCAAATCCCCTGCAGCCACATTAAAAAAAAAAAAAAAAAAAAAAAAAACAACAGGTGTTTCTGGAAGCTAGTGTTGGGGGTAGGCAGAGGCAGGAGGATCGGGGTGGCTCACTGACTGCCACTCTAGCCCCAGGCTTAGTGAAAAGTTCTGTCTCAAAGGAATGAGGGTGGGAAGTGGCTGTTCTGGCACCCGCTCTGGAGACTTGGAGACTAGGCTGGCCTTCAACTCAGAGATCAACCTGCATCTGCCTCCCACATGCCGGGACTAAAGGCCTGAGCTACTGCATCCAGCTTACCTTCCACGTATAAATAGCAGAATAAAGATAGATATATATCAATGGAGTCTCCATGGTCTTGATTATAAAAGAAAAAGGTCTTCCGTGCCCTTTCCGGCCGGGGGCATTCCACTATAGTCTCTACTGAGCTAGCCAGGAAGAGACAGTGCTCAGAGGTCAGTTCAAGGGTACAGTTTCCTGCTGCAACTTATAGTCTGCTTAGTTTACCTTCTTGGGGGAGGGATGTCCTGTTCTCTCAAGGCTTTTCCATTCCCTTATACATCTCATTGCCTTCATGTGATTAGGATAGGACATGGCTCCATATATATGTGTGTATACACAAACCATGCCCCCATAGATAGGTGTGTCTACATACATCATGTCCCCTTTATATGTATACACACACATGCATGCATGAGCACACATATACACATATGCACACATATACACATGTACATACACGCAGTCCTGGTCCATCTGGCAGACACTCAGGTCACAGAGTCCATTTAGTGGAGCGATCTCTCATTTTCAAGCCTGTTTCAGTGTCAGTTGTTCATGATTTATTAAACCACGATGATCCAAAGAAATTAGAAACAATTAAAATCATTGCCAGTCACCTTCCACAACCATAGTCCATCACTCTAGTGTAGTTTGCGATGAATCCTTAATGATGTTTCCTCCAGGAGAACACGATCAGGGTCATTTGTTCTTCCACGAGTGCTCAGCACGCATAGCTATAAAGTGTGTCAGATTCTAATCAGACCCCAGAATTTCACTGACTTAGTGCCTGGCCACGAGTATAGTGTCAGTTCTTGAACCCCAATTCTCTTCAGAAAGGACGTGGAGAGTATATTAAATTCCCACTGGCTGTTAGAGCACTCCCTCCACAGATTCAGTGTCTCTTACCTCTGGAGCCTGGGGTCCAAGCCTTAGAGGCCGGGAGGGCTGGCTCAGTGCTTATGAGCACATGCTACTTTTTCAGAGACCTGAGTTTGATTCCCAGCACCCACATGTCAGCTCACAACAGCCCATAACTCCGGCTCCAGAGGCTCCCCTGGTTTCTGAAGGCACTGCACTCATGTGCGCACACACCCCATTCTCACAATCATAATTAAAGACGAACCTTTAGAAAGCCTGACATGGGTTTTATCCTGTCATAGGGCCACCTCTAGAGGTTTAGGAACATGCTAGAGGTTCATCTTCCCCGTCGCCCTCCCAGCTTCTAGAAGATGCTCACTTCCCTTTGGTGGGCATTCTGCTCTCATCTTAAAATGTAGCAATCGCATCACTCCAGCCCGTTTCCTCCGGAAACATCTGCTTTTCAGACTCTCCGGACTCCATCTTAAAAGGACCCGGGATTAACAGATCTCTTTGTGTCCTCCAAGACAACCTTACCATACCACAGTCTCCAACTTAATCATAAAAGTCTCTTGTACTGGGTCAGAGAATTTACTCCCAGGTTCTAAGGAATGGCATGGAGATATCCCGGGGGAGCAGGGCAATTGTTTTGCTTAGTATGGGAGAAAAAGGGGGAAACTTCTTGTAAATAAGCAGAACCAGAACACACTGGGCACTCCCTTCCTCCAAACAGTTGTTTTTGGCCCTATACAGGCTGGAAAACGGATATTTGTTCAACATACGTTTTAGGATTTACTTCGTGTGTATTGCAAGTATGCTGGTTGTATGGGATGAAAAATTCTACTTTTAAAGCATCCCGCCAAGGTCCCATGGCCAATAGAGCTGACTGTAAATGTGAGGGACCCCCATGGAGTGACGGAGGTGATGTAGAAAGTGGTGTCGGTTTCAAGATGACACAAATGGAAGAGAGTTGACTAAAACATTAGGTGATTCAGGAAAATTCTAATCTGACCTTTGGGAGGACACTTGGATTGATTTATATTTATTGAAATTCATTAAAAAAAAGCCTCCTTTCTTCAAAGCCATTTTGTCATTAACATTGCAATTTGCTTTTCTTTGCAGTAAGGCCATAAACACCAAGAGCCCATCTCCCAGGTGCATTCCTGTCCTCCCAGGCCCCTTCGCTGTCAGTGGGTGGTGGTGACACAGAGCCCACTTTCAGAGATGTATTGAAATTCTATATCAAGCTAAAGGATGCTCTGTGATATTCGATTTCTCTTCCAGAACAAACGGATTTGACACGGTTCAAGTATCTGGCTCCTGAATAGAACAAAAAGCTTCCAAGCTTCTAGACATTTTTTTTCCTCCATGGTTGGGCAGGTTTTGATTTCCAATGCAGTATGTTCTCCAATTGGGTAGGTGGGAGGAAGATGGGTTTCTCCAGGGATCCCAGCCTAGAGAATCCGGGGTGCCCCCTCTGTGCATGGTGTGAAACAGTAGCCAATGCCCCTTTCCCTCCCTTTTTCTTTTTGCACATCCCGCTGGTAACTGCTGGCAGAGTGGATGGGCAGCAGGAAACAGAACCTCTGTCAACGTCACGCAGCTTCCTTCAGGCAAAACACAACCTTTCCCACTCCCTGCTTACATTCCCTGTGGCTCAGGGAGACCATAAAGGCCTGGAATACAGTGAAATCCAACCTGTTGGGCCTGGCTCCGCTTAACCATGCTAGCCTGCATACAGGCAGTTGGCTGCGCTGGCATCACGGCTGGGCTTGGCAAGACCGGAGCACACTCCATTTTCACCATGGCCTGGACGGGGACCCAGTGACAAGTGGTTATAAAAAAAAAAACTGATAGAGGCAGGCAATGGCCACCCAAGAGAGGGAGGGAACAGGAGGCAGGACCAAGACCAGCAGGCAGTTCAGAGAGTACAGACCAGAGGGCTATATCAGTTTGATATTCCCCCCTCCTTCCCTTCCCTTTTTCTCCTTTCATCTCCCCTCCCCTTTCCCCTACTCCCTCTCTCTCCTCTCTGTTCTTGTTTCTGCCTTTATTCCCCACTCCTTGCTTATTTTTACTTAAGTTTCTTTCTTTCAGGGTAAAGATGCTCTGCAGAGATCTCCGGGCTCCTTCATCCTCAGATCCAGTTAATGTTCCCACATAATGAATCAGTTTACCCTTGGACTTATGTTTTTTTTTTTTTTTTTAAGGATTATCATTGGGCTTGCAAATTCCATTAGAAATTATCACCAGCATTTACCAAGTGGCGCTCATGACTTTGGTTGGTGGCTATCAGTGTTCGTTGGCTGGATCCCTAGGTTGCCAGGTGATATATATTTTTAATTTGAGAGAAAAATCAAAGGAAAGCAATGGTGTGTGTGTGTGTGTGTGTGTGTGTGTGTGTGTTTATTCTGTAGCCTTATGATATTTGACAATCCTGGAATAACAATACCTTCTTAATGGAGATTAAAAATCCTATTAAATATTACTCAGCAGTTTCTAAGTTTTGTGTGCAGCAAGTCACTGAAGGACTTTGGTAAAAGTGCAGACTTCTAAGTCCTATATTCAGAGCATTCAGTAGCATTCAGTGAATGGCCCCCTCCATTCACGTTTCCACAGATTCTCAGGTTATTAACACAAGGGCAGGCTGGTGCCTGGATCCAGATGCGGGGTGAAACTAGCTGCCCTGCTAGCCTTCCACTTGGCCCTCTCAGTGTTTTCCTGCAGTGTGCTTCTCTCCAAGTGGGGAGGTTTGTTTTCCTGCCACCCGGGAAGGAGCCTTTCCACAGTTCAGTGTTTCACCTGCATTGCTATTTTCAGAGCGTTTCATTCCAGTTTAGTCCCTGTACAAGAATCGAAGGATGAACTGAAATCAAATACATTTGTCTGGGAGTGGGGTGTCTTTCAGGCATTGATCTCCTTGAGCTGGTGCTCTCAGTGAACGTCTCCCCAGTGAGAATCCCAGTCAGGATTCTAAAGGTTACATGGAATAGGCCTGATTTCTGAGCGTCTCTGGGGAGATCACTTAATTTATAAAGCAAAAAGGGAAGAGAGCCCTCACATACCCACCACTCCCCCTCGTTAAGCAACCAGCGCACGGCTCCTGTTATAGACGAAAATAACGTGTTGATTAGCGTGTGAGCCATAAAATACCCCAGAGCGGCGAATCTTTAAAGATGAAATAGTTGCACTTTGGAAGATAGAAAAATGGCAAAATGAAATCTGGGCCTTTGCGAAGGCTGATTTTCTGTGTGAGCGCTCATGGCATTCAGCCACCAGGGGGCAGCATTGCACTTTGGATGGAAAACAGTCTGGCAAGAAGGCAGCCCTTTAAAGGAACATAACATCTACGTGAGCAAAGCTAAAAACCAGAACATTAGCAAGCACCGGAAAACCAACAACACAGAACCCAACTGTCTTTGTTATAATGTGCCGTCTTTGCTCCTTCCGCGTACGGAATTTAATATTGCAGTATTAAGACTCTTTGGGCCATATCACGTCAGTTCATAAATGCATGTTTAGGGGGTGGTGGTGGGTACGCAGTGAGATTATTTTTCATACTTTCCGCTGCTTTTTTGTTTGACTTGCCTTTCTCAGCCTACCGTCCTTGCTTTGCTGCCAAGGACCCGCTTCATCCAAAGCAGGGCTGCCCCCGTCATTTTGTGGGGTTCAGTGGAAGTGGGTCGAGCTTGGCTCGAAAGTTACTCCTTTTCTTTTTCGTACAAAACTAGGTTCTTAATTTCCACGGTTCTGGCCCTTCCCGAGGGATTGTAGCTGGACACGCTTGCAGAGGAGTCAAACTATCGCTCTGCTGGGAGTGTTCGCGTGTTTGAAACCGACCCCTCCGTCACATTGAGAACAAATCCAGCCTTTGACCCTGGAAAGTCAAGCTCCACCAGTCCGTGGCTCAAGGGTAGATCACAAGCTTCTGCCCAGTGAGTACCTGCTGTGGTTAGTACATACTAGTCCAGTGAAAGAGCACATGTTAGCATTCACGCCACGATCAGCACGCCCTTCCCCCACCTTGGCTTTGCTTTTGACTCTTGACTAATGTGGGGGGCCACACAAGGCTGGTATGTCCACTTGGCTTCCTCCCGCTCTACCCCTCGCCACACCCACCCACCCCATCTCAAGCACTGTTTGCTTTCTTTCTGGGCTTGGGGAGTCCCAGGCGCTGAGAGTTTCTCAAAAGAACAATCATTTTTGTTTCTCTGCTATTTGCGTACACATTTACGTGCAGTCACAGTGTTAATCCCCTGTCTTTGTGAAGGGAGGTTTTCCTATTTGGTACCTTCCTTCCTCTCCCTTTTTCTTCTCTTCTAGTTGGGAAACTTGACTTTGAGTAGGGGCACCAAAAAAAAAAAAACAAAAAAACCAAAAAAAAAACCCACGAACCGGGCAGGGAATAACAGGCACCAGGAAGATTAATTGCCCTCGTTGGAATCTAGCTTGACTGGGCAAGGTGAGACAGTTCAATTATATAATCACGTTGGCACTCTTGACTTGCCAGGCGCTGGGTGCTAGGCCTACCCTCTCCTGCATTTTAATTCCTATGAGGAACTTGCTCCTTGCAGCTCCCTAGTGAACCCTCAGGCTGTGGGAAAGGAGCTGGTCGATTTTGGCAGGAGATGATCCAATCTCAAGCATCTCTGGCCCCTGAGAGGGTGCGTGTGTAGAGTGTTCTCAGTGCTCCGGTGGGGCCGCCTGGCCTGGCTGCTTCTCGTGGGTCTTGTGGATTCTGTTCCCCTAACACACAGCCTTTAAAGGCCTTCTCCTTTGCCTTGAGAATGGCTCCCCATTGAAGCTACAGGGCAGGGCGCCTCATTAGACTGGAATGCGCTAGAGATGGGAAGTGGAGCCCATCCCTTCCGATGATTGAGATGTTATCATCCGCTGTGTCCAACACGGTGGGCAGTGACCGAGTGTGGCCGTTAGCACCTGAACCGTGGCCAGTGCAATTAAGAGACTGAATTTTTAATTTGAATTAATGTAAAGCTCAACAGTTATCTATGGCCAGTGGATACTCTATTGGGCAGTAAAAGACTGGATTGTACCCACAGTGTCCAGGAGAGATGCTGATCTGAGTGTGTGTAGCTTGATTGTTGTATTATTGTACAAAGGACTGCCCCCACCACACTCTTGCTATTGTTAGTGCTATATATATTTTTTTCTACTGTGCCCTCTTGTTTTTCTCTACACCTCCACACCCTCTCCCCCACGATGAAGATACATCTCAGTTAGGGTGCACCTTACAAGAAGGGACCGCAGAATGGAGTTTTCCATATTCTGTTAGGAGCCTTTCAATCCTTGGTTGGTAAATGACTTTAATCCAAGCGGAAAGCTCACTCTTCCCAAATGTAATGTCAGGGAGATCACGTATTCTTGTAAGGTGCTGGATCATCTGTGCGATACTGCCATTAGCGTAGTGCCACACTGCCTGGCTCTTTTTTGGCAAAGCGTTTCAAAGTTGTTTTGAGACTTGGTTCACAGACAAGACCAGGTGACAGCTTGTCTTTGGCAATAAGCTCTTTAAAAAAAAAAAAAAAAAAAAAGGATGTATAAAGCAAATTGTGCTCTAAACTATACACAAGAAAAAAAGATAATGAAAGTAGGTGCTAGGAACATAGTTAATTTGGTAAGTACATGAACTTGATTCCCAGAACCCAGGTGAAAAAACAAAGTGGCAGCATGTGTTTGCGATCCCCACTCTGGGGGAGGTAGAGCCAGCAGGATCCTTGTGGCTCCCTGATCGGCCACCCCCTCTCCTTGGCAAGTTCTAAATCAATGAGAGATACTGTCTCTAAAAGTCTATGCCCACAGATGTACACACATACACATACACACAGATACACACACCCAGACATACACACACAGACACATACACAGACACACACACAGACACACACACAGACACACACAGACATACACACATAGACACACACACACAGACACACACAGACATACACACACAGACACACACAGACATACACACACAGACACACACACAGACACATACACAGACACACACACACAGACACACATACAAATAAACACACACAGACACACACACACCTACACACAGACATATACACATACACACAGACACACACATACAAATATACATACACACAGATACACACACAGACATACACACATACACACACAGACACACACAGATATACACACATACACACACATACACACACACATGTACACACACAGACATACACACATACACACACACAGACACACACATACAAATACACATACACACAGATACACACACAGATATACACACAGACACACACACAGACACATACACAGACACACGCACACAGACACACATACACAGACACACACACGTACACACACAGACATACACACATACACACACAGACATACACACAGACACACACATACAAATACACATACACACAGATACACACACAGATATACACACACACACACAGACATATACACAGACACACACACATACACACACACATGTACACACACAGACATACATACATACACACAGACACACACATACAAATACACATACACACAGATACACACACAGATATACACACAGACACACACACAGACATACACACGGACACACACACATACACACACAGACACACAGATATACACACAGACACACACACAGACATACACACGGACACACACACAGACACACACACATACACACACATACACACAGATACACACACAGATATACACACAGACACACAGACACACACACAGACACACACATACATACACACACACACACACACACACACACACACACACACACACACACATGAGGTGGGGGGATAGAACATGAACTACACCAGGAATTAGAATGAAAGACTGAGCTACCACAATTCTCCCCACTCAAACTAAGTGATGGGAGTAACTAGCCCTCACCTTCCAGCATGGACCCCTCCCTCAAGCCAACAAACTCATTATTCTGTTACCACCACACACACTCTTGGCCCTGTGCTGTACCTATCCTGGGTGCTAAAATTTCACAAGCAACAGGAGAAAACAACGATCCCCTCCCCAAGTCTGTAAAACCTCTCTTTGGCTCCTGTGGTTTACTGTGCTAGTTAATTTGAGCTGTCCCATTGAGCGCTCAGAGTGACAGAGACAATAGCCAATTTGCTGTTGTACAAGCATGTGCAGCCAGCCTGGTGGCTAGTGCCTTGAAGGAGATGTCTGCAGAAATGCAGCTCTCCCAGAGATGGTTCTTCAAATTAAGCTACATTTGGAAGGAGCCTGATGTAGAGCTGACTCCCGTGGTGTGGCAGAGTGGAATTCGAGGCTAGATGCCAGTGAATGGAAAGCAGCTTGGGTACCAAACCGTGAGCCCGTGAGCACCAGGGAACCGGGTGTTAGAGCAGAAGGTTCCCTGTGAAGTACAGGAAGGGAAGAACTGAGAGGGATGCCGCTGTAGACAGTGCCCAGGTAGGCTGCCCAGAGAGCTGGGATGCCAAGAACGAAGAACAAGAGAGACTGGGAACAAGAGAGGAGAGGGAAAGAGAAACATTATATACTGTTTGCCTTCACGAAAGGGGAGTAGTTGAAAACAAATCATTGAAAGAGATGACCAGTAGGTCTTCTTAAGTTTTATGCCCTGATCATAGTCCCCTCCTTTCTCTCCTCCCAGTCCTACCCTCCCTCCCTTTCCCCTCTGTCCCTGTCCCCTACTCCTCAGAAAAGGGGAGCCCCCCTACCAACCCACCCCAGTACATCAAGTCACATCGGGACTGAGCACATCCTCTTCCCCTGTGGCCTGGCAAAGGGGAAGTGATTAAAAAGCAGACAGAGGAGTCCATGTCTGAGACAGCCCCTTCCCCTCACTCAGTAGTGGGTCTTAAGACAAACTGCTCTGCTTTCTTGTGTTGAACTTCATTATATGAATAAAACATACTAACAAACGAACAAGCAAAACCTACACGCACACATTTCTCCTGCTAGGCTGTTTGCCAGTATCAGGCAGAACCTTTTCAGATTCACCAGTACAACCGACTTCAGGTTTCTTGGAGGAAAAGGAAATAGCAACTAGGAGGCAGTTCTCTTTGCATCCTGTCCTCTCTCCTGGCCTCCCACCCCAAGGCAATCTCTTTGTGTTTTCTCCCCGAGACAGAGAGATCATGACTGATTGACATCTAATTGCAAAGCTCGTTATTCATGTCAGGGACTGTGTTAGGCAGGCTTCTTAGGGGGATCAGAACTAAGAGAGTGTAGGTATGTTATTTATTTATTTATTTTAGTTTTTTTTTTTAAGTTTTTTGAGACAAGGTTTCTCTGTGTAGCTTTGGATGTCCTGGACTCACTTTGTAGACCAGGCTGGCCTTGAACTCACAGCAATCCGCCTGCCTCTGCCTCCTGAGTGCTGGGATTAAAGGCATGTGCCACCATGCCCAGCGTAGGTATGTCATTAAAGTGGGTTTATTAGATTGGCTTGCGGTGTAAGGGTTGAGTAGTCCAACAGTGGCCATTGGCATCCTTGACTGTCTGCTAGAAGGTGCCCCTGCTGTTGGTCTTTTCTGGAGGCATCCTCACACACATGCTCCCGGACTTACTTCAGAACACAGCCCTCAGAGCCAGGACACTGATTCCCGCTCTTAAGGGAGAGCAATGAAAACTGCAGGCTGTGAAGTTGTGGGAAGTAAGGGAAGGTGTAGGAATGCTAACATGGGAAGGCTTAGACCAAGGATGCAGCCATCTGGTGGCTAAAGATTTTCTCCAAACACGGTTGACGGAACACCTTTCCTCTACTTGGTTGGAGACCAAAGGTAAAGGAGTTAGAGTGTGTTTGTGTCTTGCTACGGTGATTGGGTACTAACACCTTCTGTTCTTTACATAATGACCGAAGAAAGAAAAACTTTCCCAAATGTGGATATGCCTGAGAGCTGGTTCAGTTGGGAAGTGTATTTGAGCTCTGAGGTCTCTTTATGTTGGGATCTATTTGTGGGTTCTATCCTGTCTCCAAAGCAGGGCCATTTCTATGTCTCCAATTACCCTTATCTGCCAGCTTCTAGGTGAGTAGAGATCCTTGGCTCAGGGCCAGTATAGGAGTCAGAGGGAGGAATTAAAAGCATAAGACACAGGCACAGGCCTGGGTCATGCTACAGTGTCAATGTGGGGGAATTCCTCTCCAAACCCCAGGTTCTTGCACACGGGAAGTGGGTGTAGGCATTGCTCCTCACTGAGTTGTAATTATTAGATGAAACAAGGTGTACAGTGTGCTTACTGTGTGTGACGTCCTTCTGAAGGATCTATCTTCTCACGGAGCAGAGAACCATATGGCCTCTTCAGTGCCAATGTGTCTTCTGTGACTTCCATCGCGTTGTGGAAATAATTCTTACCTCCAACCATAACTCAGGTGATAGTGCTGTCTGGGTTTGTAAGCTCTAGCCATTCTGTGTGTTGTCTGTCATTATGGGTGCAAATTGTAGGAGGGCCAACAGTGCCATGTTTCCATGCTGAGGTTGGATGGCTGTGGTCAACATGGTGGTTGGAACCGGCCAATGACAGAATGGGATAACTGCTTCAGTTTTCGAATGGTATTTGCTCAAGTTTTGTTTGTGCTGTAGTGATCAAACACCCCATGAAGAACAGCCCGAGGGAGAAAGCAGTTACTGTGATTTACAGCTCCAGAGCGTATCACCCTGTCATGGTGATAAAGGTATGAAGGTATGGGGCCAGCCTGTCACAGTCTCGGTAGTGACAAAGCAGAGAGTGAACAGGAGGCGGGGCAGGCTATAAAACCTCAAGGTCCACCCTCCAGTGAAGTACCTCCTTCAACAAGACACCACTTCCTAAGGGTTCCGTAGCCTTCCCAAACAGTGCTGCTTGCGCGGACCAAGTGTTTAAACACACAAACCTACGGGGACATTTCACACTTAAACCATAGCCGTATTTATACCGCCATCTTGGGGTTATGCTCAGATTTTACCGAGCCCTGCTCTTGATTCCTGCTCGGCAGTAGATAAGATGGAGAAGGGTCTAACACCCTGTAGGGGATTGAAACACATCACACTCAAGGACAGGCAATCATGGCTCTAATGAGAAGAGAAGAATTTAATTCAATAAAAACCTATTAGAATTGATAGTACAAATGTAAACAGGTCCCTGGTGAGAAATCTTCTCATGCCCTCCTCCCTGCTGCACCCACACACACTGACACACGCTGTTGCCATCATGAACGGCAAATGCTCACAGGGTCTCCACAGAATGGCAGCGGCACTTTGCACTGTTTTTAACCTGACTCTTCATCAAAACCATGGACCTGGTAGTTTGGGGTAATCTCATAAAGGTAATTTTTTTTTTTTTTGGCTCAGATTGAGGGGAAAGGGAGTTTAGTTGTGCTCAAAACAGCTGTTTCTGGACATTGGTTTTTTGTAGTTGTTAATTTTCAGGAGATTCAGGTGTGGGAGATAGGTCTTTACTCAGAATTGACTTTTCCTGGGATTTTTAATACATCATGCCAAGTACTTGTATGTGTGCGCCCACACTCATGCCATCATGTGTGTGTGTATGTGTGTGTGTGTGTGCACTCACTCATGCCATCATGTGTGTGTATGTGCACTCATACCATCATGTGTGTGTGTGTGCACTCACTCATGCCATCATTTTGTTTGTATGTGTGCACCAACTCATGCCATGGTGTGTGTGTGTGTGTGCATGTGCACTCACTCATGCCATGGTGCGTGTGTGCAGCCATGTGTATGCACTCACTCATGCCATCATGTGTGTGTGCATGTGTATGTACTCACTCATGACATGGTGTGTGTGTGTGTGTGTGTGTGTGTGTGTGTGCCCGCACACGTGTGCACATCTGTGGGCACTTACTCACTCATTCCATGACATATATGTGGAGGTATGAGACCTGTCTTCTATGCTGAATGTGCTTCCAAAGGTGGAAATTTCCCTTCAGTCAGAGCAACATAATTTTTAAGACCTTTCATCAGGCTGGTTGTGAGAGGCTGTTTGTTTTGGCACACTTAACTTCACCCAACAGCACCAAGTCTATGTTTGGCAGATATTATTAGCAAAGGAAATTAGGCAGTGTTGCTTTTTTAAGGTTATGGCACAGTAGCAACAATTCCTTGAAAAAAAAACCCACTTTGTTTTCTTTTAGTGCTTTAGAGTAGTGTCTTATTTTTTCCTTACTCAAAAAAGAGAATAAATCTAAATATTGGCCTTACAAGTTAATAATCTTTAGTTGATTAGCAACACTGCAGATAAATTTACTTCTGGCTCTTAGATGTTATCTGCTTCCCTATTTTATAATTTTTCTTCAAAAGTCACCACACTCTTATTCATTTTCATCTTACACACGTGTGACATGTGATATATGCATTTGGTGTATGTGGCATATACACACACACGTGTGTGTGTGTGTGTGTGTGTGTGTGTGTGTGTGTGTGTGTTTGCAGGTGCACATGCCACTCCTGTGCCAAGGCCAGAGGAGGACATTAGGTGTCCTACTCTATCACTTTTCTTACTTGCACCGAGACTAACTTGGCTGGCCAGCAAGCCTTTCCCTCCACCCTGCTGGGGTTACAAGAGAATGTGGCCACTCCTGGCTTTTTAGTGGGACTTGGGGATTTGAACTCAAGGTTGCAGAAATGCTCTTTCCCACTGAGCCATCCTCCCCATGCATCCCAAGCTGGCCTTGAATGTGCTGCACTGCTGAAGATGACCTTGAGCTTCTGTTCCTCTGTCTCTCACGTTCTGGGACAACAGGCACAGGCACCACCACACCTTGTATATTCAGTATTGGGGATGGAAGTGAGGGCTTTGCGCATGCTAGGACAGCCCTCTTCTAACTCAGCCACACCCCCAGGTCTATTTAGCTTTTTGTAATGGAAATTCAT
Source organism: Acomys russatus (assembly GCF_903995435.1). Lineage (NCBI taxonomy): Eukaryota > Metazoa > Chordata > Mammalia > Rodentia > Muridae > Acomys > Acomys russatus. The sequence continues at coordinate 27,927,719 of NC_067151.1, read as the reverse complement.
ATACAAAAGCAGGAGACTCATTGCTTCAGCACAGTAGTTCTTCAACTGTGGGTTTTGTTCTAGAACTCTGCAAGAATGTTGTCCTAGGCCCAGAATGCTGTGTGCTGGTCATGATGATAAATAATATCCTTTTAAATAAAAGATTGATTGATTTATTATTCAGTGGTCTGCCTGTGTGTACGTTTGCAGGCCAGAAGCAGGCAACAGATCCCTTTGTAGACAGTTATGAACCACCATGTGTTTGCTGGGAATTGAACTCAAGACCTCTGGAAGAGCAGTCAGTACTCTTAACCTCTGAGCCATCTCTCCAGCCCTGATAAATAATCTCTTAAACACAAAGGTCGATCTCATTTCTCCCTACATGTACAGATAAAGGGTTAAGAACAGTGTGAATTCAAAGTCACTTAAAATATTAGTTATCATTTCTGCGAGCCTGTGATGTGGGTGTGAGTACAAGCTTGTCACAGAGTGCTTGTGGGGGTCAGGAGGCAATTTTTGTGAAATCTGGAACCTTGATGTGGGTCCTAGGGATAGAATCCGGATCATCAAGCTTGCCTGGTTCTTGTTGCTGGTTCTCTGAGGTGGGATTTGCTTTGTAGCTCAGGCTGGCCTTGAACTTCTAATTTCCTGTCTCCATTTCCCAAATGCTGGGACTCCAGATGCTATCACACCTGGCTCAGGCAGGATTAACAGTCTAACCCAGAGATCCACCCACGCTAGATTCTCTGAATGACATCTCCAACTCAGGACCTGATGTTTTCATGTTTACATCGTGGGAACCTGACCAGCAGTTCCAAATATATTAGAAAGTCAATTTTTTTCTTTTGCACACCCAGAGTGCTCATTTGAATAACACAGAGTCGAAATGTAATTTCTTAGCCAAGAGCGAAAGAACCTCTTGCTGACAGTGCTCACCCATGCCCTGTTGCTTTTGTCCCCCATGATTAAAGCACTCCGGCGGCGTCCTCACCTTGGTGTCTCTCCTGGGTCCTGTGCCCCTTGTCTTCTGCACCGCTTTCGATGGAGCATATAAACACAGTCCCAACCCCGCTTGTCCCAGGTCTCTTTTGATCTCTCCTGTTTCATCATTAATTCTGTAATTTTCCTACTTCTTGTCAAGTCTTTGCGCCAGAAGCAGTTGTGGGCACCTCACAGACGTGACCTTTGTGCCTCATACTCTTTTGCAGAAGCATTTGAAATAGTAAACAGCCGAGCAGAGAATTCCCAGTGGTGCCCGGCTGCTGCCCGCCTCCTTTCTCATGCCTGCAGGCCTGCTCACTGGCAATGCAGGCACGCGCCAGCAGGAAGGCCCCTGGCGCTCTGCAGTGAAGTCGGTGGCCTTAGGTTTTAGTGTGGGGGCATACCTAGGCTTCTCCTGTGTGTTGGGATTTCCTGCGACCTTACCTTCTCAGCCGCTGAGGAGAAAGGCGAAACTTTTGTGCTTCATAGGACAAAATCTGATGACTTCTGAAGAACAGAAGTGAGCTGAGGAGGAAGGGAGTGTGTAGAGGTCAAAGCGGCAGCGCAAAACTTTTTGGATTTCTTTGTGAAAGAGGAGCCTCCGCGGGCCAACAGCTTTTTTCCTGGAGGAGGCCTCAGAAATGGAAGGCTCCTGACCTTGGGCTCCGGATGGCTTCTGGCCTAGAAGCTTGCACAAGCCCATTGCTTTCTCTTGGACTTCTGAGAACCTTCAGAGCCTCCCTGTCAAAGAGGACACTCTTGATTACTACCTGCAGAGTTGCCTGTGTCTCTGGAACGTTCAGTACACCAAGAGAGTGGAACCCAGGAGCAAGTGTGGGTGATCTTCCAGCATAGTGCCCTTCTGTGGCCATGGGTGTGATTTGAGGTAGCCAGGAGGCTCATATGTGGGACCCCATATGAAGGCCAAGACAATCTTATGCTAACTAGTCAGCCAGCCTTCCCATTTTTTTATGAAGAGGGGCACCAGGCACTCAGGACTAAGTTTGGGGGTGTTCCCTTTGTGGCTAGCCTCGTCTCCAGCTCCCGAAGGCCTCGTAAAAACAGAGTAAGAATAAGATAGAAACACAATGTGACATGACACAACCTTCCAGGAAGAAGACAGACTCTAGAGACCACCTTGAAACAAAGACCCATTCCTTTACTCCATTCTATTGCTTCCATCAGTCGCTTACCAGCTGTTTTCCGGGAATGCTCAATGTGCCCAGAATGGAATTAATTGCTAAACTGCTAAACATAACCCAAGGACACAAAACGTGTTCAGGGACTGAGGTAGATCTTTAGGGATAGGGGCACTTGCCTATCGTGCCCAAGGCCTGAGTTTGATACCTAGAGCCACTGACATAGACACAGTGCCCAGCCTTCCAGAGCAAGTTTTTATTGAACAAATAAAGTAGTACACGCCTCTATGCTGTGAATGGCAGGAAATCCAGGTTCCCTAAGGACCCTGGGAGTACGTCCCCTAGCCTGCCAGAGTTACCTCCTCACCTCTTCTCTTTACCTATGCACGTGTTCTGCCGCTCAGTGCTCTGGTTCGCCCCAGAGCATAAGATACCTTTTCCCCTCATTGCCCACAGATGCTGTTGTGCAGAGACGAACAGACAGATCACAGGAGCATTTTAGAAGCTCCTGGGAGAGAACCCTGGGCCTAAGTGAGGATTGGGGATGAAGTGAGCTCAATGACGTCATCATTCTGTTCCCAAAGTGTCCGTCCCAGTCCTGGCCAGTGCCCATCTTACTGCTGGGCTCCACTCTCTTTCATCCTTACCCTTCATCGGCGGTTTCTTCCACAGCCTCAGGCTCCCGTGTCCCTGGGGAAGAAGAAAAAAGACTTTTACATAAGGTAGTGATGCTGTCTCTCTAGGGGTGCTTTGGGCCACCCAAGGGCTTGATGTTAACACTGGCTGTACATTGTTCTATCTGTCTTTTTCATACTAGGCTTTGGGCATTTTCTTTTGCGGATTAAAAAGTATACTACAGTATTTTCCCACATTAAAAACAAAAACAAAAACAAAACGAGAGAGAGAGAGAGAGAGAGAGAGAGAGAAAGAGAGAGAGAGAAAGAGAGAAAGAGAGAGAGAGAGAGAGAGAGAGAGAGAGAGAGAGAGAGAGAGAGAGAGAAATTCTGAAGATAAATTCTGTTGTACAACCAGAATGCAGAAATAGCCACGGGCAGCTTTTAAAGGAGGAGTCTGCCCATAATTAAGATGACAGGGGCCTCGTTCACTCTCTGAGCACCCTAGGAGACAGACGGTGAGTGAGTGGACCAGCTCTGCAGCCGAATGGCGTGCATGACAAGACGGAGGCATGCACGTGCTGCCGGGGAGCTGCACAAGAATGACCTTTCGCTTCCACGCCCCAATCTATGCAGAAGTGCTGCAGAATTTCCTTCCTGTTGAAATGGACTGTTATCAGTAGTGTGTGTGTGTGTGTGTGTGTGTGTATGTGTGTGTGTATGACTCTGCGTGTGTGTTCATGTCATATTACACACATGGAGGTCAGAGGACAATGTTGTGGAGTTGGTTCTCTCCTTCCTCCTTTACATGGGTTCCAAGGCTCAACTCCAGTTGTATGGGATGTGTGTCACATTCTCTGAAGGAACAGGACAATCGGAATTGTATAGGAAAAGAGGACCTATCAGAATGATTTACAGTAGTCTAACAGGGGCTGTCTCTCGCTTCAGTCCACAAGCCTGCATGTCCCAGGCTGGTGCTGGAACCCTAGGGACATCTTAGAGGACTACTGTTTTTCAGTCTGTGTTGAAATCTTGAAAGGTAGGTTCTAACACAGTGAAGAAAGGAATGATTCAGGAACAGGGTAGATAAACTTGTCAGTGAGTGTGAGGGCTAGCAGGCAAAAAGCAAAGGCTTCCTTTTTTTCCCAGATATCCTTTTATGAGTGTGGGCTGCCACCAAAAGGTGTGGCCTAGATTTAGGGTGGATCCACCGTTTCATTAAACAATAATAAAAATCCCTCACAGATGTGCTCAGCTATTTAGGTTAGTTCCAGATGTAGTAAAGTTGACAGTTGTGATCACCGTTGCACACTACTGGAGCACTTTTGCCCACTAAGCCACCTCACCAGTCTCATCTTAGATTTTCTTGAGTTAAAAGAACAGTAGCCAGCCAGGCAAGCGACCTCCCCTTCAAAGTAGAGGAGGCTGGGTGGCACAGAGAGTTCTCTGTCCTTTCCAGAGGCTTACAACACCGTCAGCTGAGAGATTGAATGGGTGAAGATGGGCACTGGTGTCCAAAAACGTGTGTAGTAACCTCCAGAGCATGTATTCAAGTCTGTCCTGAGGAGGCTGTGTCACCCTTGTTGGCACAACATAAGGTTTTGAACTCACCTCTGTCTTGTCATCTGAAAGGGACACTATGAGGATGAATTTTAAATGCGGCAGATTACAGAGATGTGGTGAGGTGTAGGGAAACGTGGAGCCATATTGATATGTCAGAGTGTTCCTCTCTCAGCCTCAAGAGACAAGGCAAGGGGTATTAGTATAGCCTCGAAGGGAAAAGTTATACAGAAGGGGCTGCCTCAACAGGAGCCTCTGACTCAAGTAGAGGTTTGTGTCATGCCGGGGAAGCTGAGGGAGAAGTCTCCCCTCCAAAACACATTGGGGTAAATAGAAGCTGAGTACTTGGGCTACCTTCTCTCTCCTTCAGCTTTGTGTAGGCTTTTACCCAGGCTTCCATTCTCTCTCAAGGCAAATTAGGAACTGCTAATTTTCTTTTTTAAAAATACAACTATTCTTGCTAAGTGTGCTGGTGCAGGAGGCATAGGCAGGTGGATCTCCATAAATTGGAGGCCAGCTCGGTCTACCTTGTGAGTTCCGGGTCATCTAGGGCTATGAAGTGAGACCCCTGTCTCAAAACAACAAACAAACAAACAAAAAAATGAAGCAGAACAGTCAAACAAATAAAGCAACCCCCAACTATTTTTCTTTTAAAAAATGTAAAAATTACATTTATTTATTAGTGTGGACATGCGTATGTGCATTGTAGGGTAGACAACTTGTGGGAGTTGGTTTTCTCCTTCCACCATATAGGTCCCAGGGACTGAACTCAGGTCATCAGGCTTGGCGGCCGGGTCTTTTACCTACTGACCCATCGCCCCAGCCCAGCTGTTGATATTCTGAGCCCTGTGTAGCTTCTGAGATACCACCAGACTGACCACTCAGAGTAAGAATTCATCTGGGTGTTTATGCGCACAGCAGCCAGGCAGAGGGGTCTCTTTGTACAGCTGTGAACTTGGTTCTGACAATGCAGCCTCTCAGGTATGGTAAAGGCCATCATTTGAAAAGTGGTACCTTGCCTGACTATAGGGCAACACCTGTGGTCACAGAGGACGTGAAAGGCAGTACTGCTTGTTGAGTGCCTGTCATGCCCAGGTGCTTGAAAGTCCACCCCAAACATCACTAGGGAGTCACATCTTTATTAAGAACAACCTTGATTAAAATCCCCACCTCTGTGTATCACTTCTGTAAAATGAGAGAAGTATTTGCAAAGCTTTGAAAATTAGGCTAATGTGAAACCTCTGTGGGGAATAGTCGCCACAGCTGGTAGAATACGTCAACTGTAACTCTAGGAGGCAGTCAAGCATAGGGCGTGGCGCTCCATCTAAGCTGGATAGAAAGGCACTCAAGTCAGGATGTGAGTAAGCTAATACTGTTTTGAGAGTTTATGAACCCGTAGTGTAGCCTCTGGGTTCCTCTGTTAGCCTTCTCTTCTTGCTTGTCTCATGTTCTTTCCAACAAAGAAAATAAGATTATCAAAAACCTTCCACCTTGGTTGACGGATTCATCACAAGCAGCCCAGGCTTTTACTAAGAGCACAATTAGAAGTCAATGGGACTCAATGAAACTACAGGATTTGATGCAGTTGAGCCTGGCAGCTGTTCGGTTCTTTGGCTGTCTCTTTCTAGTCATGCACCTCCTCTTCTGGGAATTTCATTTGTAGAGACAAAGCTAACCAAAGAGGCACTGGCTTTGATCACTCTTCTTCCTCCATGAAGTCATAATAGCCCAGGCGAGTGAAACAGGCCTCTGCAAACACTCAGTCCCACTGCCGAAATGAAAATGACAACCTGCAATTGTTCAAAGAGGCTCAAGTCGGCCTCCCCTTACATGGTGTTAGTGGAGGAGATGTGCTGACAGGAGCTAATTAAATTATGACCTTTCTGGGCTTGGGAGACATCTCAGCAGACTGCTTGCCATATAAACATGGAGAATAAGCTTGCTCTCTGGAAACCAGGTGAAAAAGCCGGGCGCGGTGGTGCTTGCTTCTTTTTCTTTTTTTTAAATTTCAAGTATATTTCTTTTAAAAAATTTTTTATTAATTTATTCTTGTTACATCTCAATGGTTATCCCATCCCTTGTATCCTCCCATTCTTCCCTCCCTCCTATTTTCCCTTTATTCCCCTCCCCTATGACTGTTCCTGAGGGGGATTTCCTCCCCCTGTATATGCTCATAGGGTATCAAGTCTCTTCTTGGTAACCTGCTATCCTTCCTCTGAGTGCCACCAGGTCTCCCCCTTCTAATCTTGGTGCTGGGGAGGTAGGGACAGAAGAATCCCTGGGGCTCATTGGATAGCTAGCTTAGCCAAGTTAGTAGGCTCCAGGCTAATGAGAGATCCTATCTTGAAATATAAGACGGGCAACTCCTGAAGAATGACATTCAAGATTGTCCTCTGTCCTCCACAAATGTGCACTTACATTCTAGGCATGTGTAGTTAAGCACACCCACACTCCAAAAAGCATGCACTTATCATTTAGACAAAGCCAAACTGAAATCATTGTTGATATCAATCAGAAACGGTCCTTGTTAAAATTTTGGAATTGTGGGAACTCTCTTTTTATTGGTGACCATCATAGCTCTTCTTATTCAGGTAGGCACCCATATGTATAGCTATAAAGGCAGCACACATTTGCTAGTCATTGTGTTTATCAGATTAAATATGCTTAACTCTGAGCGTCTCTAGGATGTATCATATGTATGCTCATGAACACAGGTAGCCATGTGCTCTGTGACATCAGTTGGAGCCCATGCTATCTGCTCTTGTTTTTGCCAGATGTTTCTGACTCTATCAGACAAGTCTACTTATGTCACAGGTAATGATTAGCAGAACTCTGGAATGCCCAATCCCCCTGCGCTTCCTGACCTGTCATCATACCCAGTTAACTCTTTATGAGCCAAATACTGAGGCAGCACATTGATTCATGCTCCTAAGCTGAAAATAAAACAAGAAAGAGGGCTGGAGAGACATCTCAGCCAGTTAAAGGTATTGGTTACTCTTGTAGAGGACCTATGCTCAGCACCCACAGGATAGCTCACAACCATCTGTAATTCCAGCACCCTCCCCTCCACCCAGGGATCTGACACACTATTATAGCTGCCATGGGCACTAGGCATGCACATGGTGGCCAGACATACAAACACAGACAAAATACCCATCTTCATAAAACATATATAAAAAAGAATTCAATTCCAGCTGAGGTTTCATTTTTTTTCCCCATAAGAAATAAGAATGTGTCAGTAATGGAAGTGATGTCCAGATGTCCTGTCCTTTGCATTCGCCACTGGTCTGTCAGGCTTCTTTTTTACATTGGTTTTTCTCCCAGGGTTTCCTCAGGGGCCTTTGCATCAGGAGCTTGTGTGACACACTTGTGTCTGAGGCTCAGCAATGGAATAAAAGGAAGGACAGCATCCGCAAGGAGCTGAACACGCCCTTTCCAGTCCCCATGCTCAGATCCTGACCTGTGCACCTCAGAGTATATAGCACTGCCCTCCAAGACAGCATCTTCTCAGAGGTAGTCAAACCAAACCTAAGCCATTAGGGTGGGCACTAACTAACTCAAGAGGCTTTGGAACAAGAGTGACACAGACATGTCCACAGAGTGGAGAGTTCACGCCTACACAAGATGACAAATCCTGATAGCCAGGGAAGAGCATCTTGGCACTTATGGCCCTCAGAAGGAGCGAACACTGTTGCAAACTTGATTTAGACTTCAAGCTTTTGGTCCTAGAATTATGAGATCACAGTTCCTGTTGTTTTAGGCACCCAGCCTGTGATACTTTGTTCAAATAACTCCAACGCAAAACAAAACAATACAAAAAAACAAACACACACACACACACACCCCAAAAACCAACCAACCAACCAACCAACCAACCAAACAAACAAAAAACAATATCCCAGAATGACACTCACTGTTTGGGGGCAGCCTAGAAAGATTGTGACCCTACTTGAAGATATGTGTGTGTGGAACTGATGGCTCTGGATTGCGTGACATCTGAAAAGTGCAGGCAGGTTAGAGGAGTCCTAGCGTCAAGGTAGGCCATCAAGAGTCGACAGGTGGTGCTTCTTTAGGGAGGTAATACACAAAGAGGAGTGTGGGGGAAGAAGATCTGGAACACATCAAGATGCTGACATTACTCAGAAACGCAGGAGCCCAACTGGGCTGCAGGCCTGTCTTGCTGTTTCATGTCCTGTTTCTAGCAGCTTCCATGTCTGTGTTTATCTTGGTTAGCTAGTCATGTTTACTGCTCTGAGAATGCACCCTTCCCCTCCTCGAGACTTTTCCTCCTGTGTGCAATCACCTCTTGAGGGATTTCACCTGGGAGGAGGATTTCTGTTTTGCTGCCTATAAGATGGCTCTTTGGAACTCTGGGGTAATGAAAAGAATAAACCGCTGCCGAGGCTGCTGCTGCGGCTGCTGCTCTCTTAGCACGAAGGACCTGCTGTGTTAGTGTGTGTGTGTGTGTGTGTGTGTGTGTGTGTGTGTGTGTGTGTGTGTGTGCGTGAGTTAAATCTGCAGTCCCTCGCCCTCGACTCGGTACCGCGGTGGCGCGGGCGCCACAGGAGCCCACAGCCGCATGATGACAAAGATTCCAGAGCTGTGGGTTTGAAGAAACCAAAGATGAGGCTGTTTATGGAGGTAGGAAGCAAGGCTGGAGCTGTGTGCTCACAACTGAGGAGACACATAGGCAGCTATCACAGAAGGAATGTCATGTCTACTCATAAGGATCCGGACCAACCAAGGTCACCTGTAAGCCCAAACACTTGCATTTCTGACCTACATATCTGTAAATCATCCCTGACTGAGAATATATGGGATTCTAGTGTCTAAAGCAAGCGCCGACCTATAAGAAATAATGTTAAATGGCTCCAGGAGTCAGTGGTAGTGGCCCAGGGAGACAGGTAGGTCATTACACTGACAATACAATTTTGCTGAATGAACAAGAGGGTACAGCTTCCACAGGAGCCATTTTCTTGGTACGCTTATTAATTTCCAATGTGCCATTCTGGGATCTTTCCCAGAAATGTCATCCATGACTCCTGGGAGGAATTTTTCCAAGCAGGTGTCACTGCTTTGTTGCTCGGAGAGGGAGCTTCCAAAAGCTTCAGGAGTTAAATTTGCTGTACCAGGCATCCCAGGCAGAAGCAAAAGTGCCCAGCATATGAGAGATGGTAGAAAATGTTATGCCTGAAATCCGAAAACAATTGAAGTGCTTGCTCCACTGGTTCGTGAATGTAATCAGACTTCTTCACAGAAAACACAGCCTTAGGTTTCCTGGGCTTAATCCTGTAGAGCAACACCTTCCAGACATTTTTCAGCTGCAAAATCCTTTTCAAATGGATTCTCAGAGACAACTCACGATGTCAAAACAGATGGCAGATGGGCACTTTTGGATGAGGCTCAATGCCTGCTTAGCCTCATCCCCACCCAGAGATTTTGGTGGGATGTAATTTAAACATGATACCCAGTTGAAAATTCACTTGGAATGAATGGTGTGTTAGTCAGGTTTTGCTGCTATAAGAAAGACCACAACCAAATCATTGTGAGAAGATAAAGGCTTATTTTGACTCACGGTTTGGGAGGTTTCAGCCCACTGTCTTTGTGCCGAGGTTATGACAGGATGTCACAGTGGGAACAGCTGCTCAACTTGCCCGAGCTGGCAATCAAAGCAAGAGGAAGACAGGGACTGAGGTCTCACAATCCTTTTTAAGGTCGTATCTTCAAAGATTTGACTTTTTCCTACTTAGGTCCTGGGCCCTCAGGTTTCTCCTATCTAGAGATAAGCAAAGGCCAAGCTTTTAGCGCATGGGCTTTGAGAATTATTTTAAGATTCCAAGTGTATAATGCCAAGTACCTTGGCCATTATAGCCACTTTGAAACATTAAGGTTACAGAAAAAAAAATGAGAATAATTTTAGATTTTTGAGATGGGACTTAGTTGTCCCATTATTTAGAGCCCCTTCTTTTGGTATTGAGGACTAAAGTTAGGAACTGAACATATGAGGTAGGCACTCTGCTACTGAGTGATAGTATTAGTGATCTCTCTAGGCCCATTTAAACCATTCCAACAAACCATCTGACTACCTAACAGCTAGCAATGGCAGAGATTATTACTTGCATTGGGTTGGAATTCGTTGGAGGACTGTTCATCTCTGTCCTAGTTGTAGGAGGCAGAGGTGGTTTCCCTGAGCCTGGACGATTCACTTCCTAAGATAATTTACTTGTGATTCACAAAGTGGTGCTTGATGTCAATTTGGATATAGCGTTGGATTTGAGCCTTGGTTTGCTTTCAAGTAGTCTCTCCTTGGGTGGCTGGAGCTTCTGCTGCCTGGCAAATGGGTTCCGGGAATGAGCGTTCCAAATGACAGGCAGTGGGAGCTGCCAGTTTGGCAAGATCTTACTTTTTAAACTGGCATAGTGTCTGCCACAGCTTATTTCACTAACCAAAGCAGTTACAGGGCCCATTCATGTAAGGGGTGGAGACAGAGTCCACCTTTTCCCAGGATGGCTCTTAAATAAGTTCTGACCATCAGCCCACCTTTTGTAATCCACTGAGTCCAGCTGGTGTGGCATGCTGGGATGTTGGCCAGTCTTGTTGGTTTGATCTTATTCAGGTCTTGTATAATAGCCACAGCCACAGAGAGGTCATCTGCAAGCCACATCAATGATGTGCCCTCATTTAGTTTTTCTGTTTTTTTCACACCATCATTATCTTTATCTTCTTCAAGAGTCTACGTAGATGTAGTAGATGTATCCAATGGGCGGCTCAGACTTCATGTGGGTCCACAAGTAAGGGGAGTGGGGCTGTCTCTGATATGGATGCTGTTGCCTGCTTTTCCATCACTTCCCCACGATGATGGGACTGCCTTGCCAGTCCACAGGGGAAGAGGATGAACTCAGTCCTGATGAGACTTGATGAGTTGAGGTGGGTGGGTAGGCAGGGCTCCCCTTTTCTGAGGAATGGGGGAAGGGAGGTGTGGGAGGGAGGAAGACTTGGAGGAGTGGAGGGAGGGGGCTATGATTGGGATGTAACGTAAAGAAATAGATTAATAAAAAAAAATGAAAAAAGGAATGCCAAGTACGTATGGGATCATTACTGTGTGCCAAGCATGCCGTTGTCATTTTACAACAGATAGACTTCACTTCGTCTACAGCTTGTCACGTGCTAGACTACCAGGCTCACACAGACTGGGAACTCCTATTATTGAATTTGCAGTGGATCACGTTGCACAAGTCAGAGCATGAGCAGGTGCCCAGAGGTTGCACAGTGCTGGCTTTGCCTGGCAGTGTTGCTTTGGTTTGGTGGAAATTTGATGTAAATCAAAGGCAGCTGAGGGAGGCTAGTGAGCCACGGCAAGGCCTACCTTGGCTCCTCTGCTTAGGAGTGCTCTTCACTCTCCTCCCTCACTCAAGCCTACTTCAACTGCTGCTCCCCAGTGGGTCACCCTCACCCCCAGCTGAGAATCTGGCTCGTTCCTCTATGGCGTCCTAGCACTCTACCATTCTGTTTTACGCATAGTTGCTGATTATAAGCTCATTGAACGTGAATTGCAAGTCTTCATTATCCCGTTTTTTCTCTCCAGGGTCTGGAGCAGTAGCAGGCAATAAATAATTTATTGTCTCGTAAGTATAAGGGGTAATATCTGTTGACTCTTTTAGGGGATCAGTGGTGGCCGAAATGAAGCTTCTCTTGTGAATTGGTAATTTGATCTTCTCTATAGAGGCAGTATCTCTCACTGTTGTGGAGCTCACCAAGTAGCCAAGTAGGCCAGGCTGGCTGGTCAGCAGGCCCCCGGAGTCCTCCTGTCTCTGGGATTACAGACACGCACAACCAAACAGAGCCTTTTCAGATAAATTCTGGGGATCGAACTCAGGTCCCCATTTTTAATGGCAAACACTTTAGTTACTGAAATATCTATCCTAGCCTGATTCCATATCATTTTAAAGCTCTGGGGCAAAAATATCGAAAGCTTATGTTTCATCTGAAAATCAAGATGTAGGCTGTGTTCACAAAGCTAAAATGCCTCTCATCTGGCACTGGCGGATGGCTAGAGACATGGGGACAATTGTCCTGGCTACCTTTGTCTAGTGACAGCTCTGCTGGAGTTTGGCAGGTTGCTGTTTCCTGCTATAAACTTTGGGTGAACACGGCTTCCTTCAAAGCTTTCCTCCTGGAGTCTCAGGGCTTGCCTGCTGACATGGAAACGACTTCCAGAGGAGCTATTGCTCACTTTGGGTTGGAAAACCTACAGGCAGCTGGAGAAAAACAAAACAGGATGTGGGGATGGAGGATCTGTAGGAACAGCCACTTTCTGGGGCTGCTGCCAATGACAGCAGGGTCCCAAAGAAGAACAAAGAAGCAGACATAACTTGTGACCAGGTCTAAGGACACCTGGGCATCCTTTGTGGGTTAGGGGCCGAGGGAAAAGGAAGTGTTGGCAGTTAATCCAAGTTAGAAGGTAATGTCATAACCCGAGGAGTCTCTAGGAGACTACAGGAAATCGCTTTCAAGGTAAACAAAGGGGTCTGAGCTAGGTTTTTAGAGGCCAATAGCAAAGCCCTCAAATATTTTGAAGGAAAAGATAAAAAGCCTTGAAAGCTATAAAGACATAGAAAACTGAGGAAGAAAGAAAACACCCCCATCAAAAGCTTGAGGTTCCCAAAGTCTGCTAAGGAAAAAAATTGCAAAAGGAATCATGGAGGTGGGAGAAGCCATGCATTTTTAATCTTACTGCTCTCTTGGTTTTTCTACTTACACTGGGTGAACAAAAATAGAATAAGAATGAAAATAGGACATTAACCCCACTTTTTGGCATTTCAGATAGCGAAATCGCTTTATTTGCCAGGGGTGGCACATGACTAGGCTGTGTGATCACCAGAAGAACATTGTTGCACCCCTTAAGTAGGAACCCGCATAAATTCAATAGAGTCATGGCCCATTTGGGATGTGGATGGGACAGTGCTTAAAGTACTCACCACCAAGTACCAGTACTATGTTTTCAACTTCTTTTCTATTCTCCTTCAAACACGAGATACACGAGAGCAGAGACACCATCAAAATTGTTCACTGACGAATTTCAAGGCTAGTTCAGGGGACCCACTCCATAAAGAGTGGGGTAGTGTGTACAGATAGTGTTTTCACTCAATTTTCAGTGAAAGTTCTATCCCCTAAATTGTCACCCAATGTAATGTTCCAGAAACTGATTATCTGTAGGAATGTAGCATAGGGCAGATAATAAACAGCAAGGGATATATAATTTTGCACTGAGGAGCACCTCAGGTATCTAGGAGGAAATGACGTCTGGCACCAGGATGAGAGATGCTGCCTTCAGAAGGGGACACATCTAGGTAGATATGGTACATTGCACAACACCTTCTGCCTTCCAAGTGAAAAGCTCTTATGTTTGCTCATGCTAATACCTCCAAGAAAGACAAGAGGGTGAGCTGTCCATAAGACATGGCCACTGTGTGAGTGTGAGTGTGAGTGTGTGTGTGTTGGTTGGTTGAGGGAGCTGTCAGGAATGGCTGCTTGCATATTCACATCAGAACCCAGGTCTCCTTATGCTCTTTAGTTCAAGCTCTTCTTCCTAATTGTGGAAGGGTTAGGGAGTTGCCATTTCCTTTTACTATATGGCAACCTCATGTCGGTGAGATGAAGAGGGAGGATTTGCAAGAATAGTCTCATGGAGGAGGGGAGGACGCTTTGCCTGTCTGCATGATGGTGCAAGGATCAGTCATCATGGTGGCCAACTAACCGGAAGTTGAAAGGCAATCCAACTTGGGCTCAAGTCAGCCAGGCGACCAGATTCTGAAAATATTAATCTGGTTCTGTGTTTCTCCCCTTCCTTTCTCTAAAGAATATGTCCAAGGAGCTGAGCAACTGAGAAGCATAGAGCCATTTGGTCTGTTGGAAGTTAAGGCCATTTCCTTTAAGAGACCTGCCTGCTGCCGCGCCATGAGGCACAGGAAGGGGGAAGATGTTCACAGACCCACCTGCTGCCATGCCACAGGGGCAGGCTGTAGACTCCTAGAGGTGTGCTTGCAGTCACACCATGCTGCATGGACCATGCTGCCTTCACCTAGAGGGCCTCCATCCATGTTGCCTGCTGACAGTCATAACCACCACAATATGCACCTATGTGGTAGACAGATAGGGAGCATTGTGAAGAGAGATGGGGAACGGGAATGCGAGGGTGGAGAAGAATAGCCTGCTGTGAGTGGCCAGCCCCTGTTGTCTGAGGCCACGGTGACGTTCCAGCCTGTGCTGCTGCTGGGGGTCATGTCTGGGTCTGTGGCTATACAGAAGTTCATATTATCACTGGAGACCCTGGGGACAACCCTGGTGTGGGCAGCTGCCTGGGCTGTGCAGAACTGGCCCCACCCCTCACTGGTTGTGGCATTCTGGAAAGCTGGCCCTATCTCTCCTTGGGCAGGGGTGCTGGCTCTGTAGAAGAGGGTGTGGGTAAGCCAGGCCCAAGGGCATGAGAGTTGCCTTTGCCTCCTGTTGATGGCAGCATCCATTGGCCTAGCCAGAGCCCTGCTGGATGTGAGAGACCTGATCAGCTCAGCTACCACCCAGGCCCAGATCTACATTTTCTGTTGGAATACATGAAAGGGCTGGTTCTGCTGTTTCAAAGCTCCAGGATCTCAGTGGCACAGAGCAACAAAGGATACCCAAGAAGAATCTCAGTGAGGATTCAGTATTGATGGTGTCACAGAAGCCAGAGACCTTGAACCAGACCAATGATTCATTGTAATGAGCATTTACAAGTGAAGCTGTGTGGGCAGAGGGATATACCATGGAACACACTGTGACACGGTACAGCGTCCACGATGAGATGTTTTCCATGCTTTTTTTGGTTTTTTTTCTTTTCTTTTGGGAAAGAAGTTGCCAAAAGTGGAAGGTGGATATGATGGGATGGGGAGATGAGTGGGATTAGGGTGCATGATGTGAAATTCACAAAGAATCAATAAAAGGTTAAAAAAAAAATTGAGAGACTAAGGCAGGTTACATGTCTGTTATGTTTTTCTTCTGAGGCTGTCATCATTTCCCTGTGATGGAGAGCCAAGGTTTACCCTGTATCACTTTTATGTGATAGAAGAGTCATCTCTTCAGGTCCCCAGTGTGACTGCACTTGGTACAAGATATGGTGTGGCCTTTTGTGTTTCTGAAAGACTTTCAAAAGCTATGATTCTTAACAGAGTCCATTTATAGAGAGCAACACAGATATAAACATAGTAGAACACAGACTGCAGATCCCATATAGCTAAGGAGTATTGTAAGTCCTACCATCTGGGAGCTCGTCGTCTGTGTAAACACCCTCTGTGACACTTGCGTCGTGATAATATCGCTGGATGATGCATTGTCTCCCAGAACATGCCCTACCATTGAATAACATCTGCTTATAGTTACATGACAAAGCTAAATTTACCATGTACACAAATGGCCATGATGTTTGGGGAGGTGGGAAAAATATGTCGCCACTCTCATCCAAATGAACACCTAGGAACAATGGGGCTGAGGAGTGATTTTTCTTTCCTATGCTTTAACCTGGGTGGATTCCTAGGAGGAACATGTGGGTGCCTCATGTGTTCAAAGGCATTATTGTGGTCTTACAAGCTTCATTTACATGCCTGGTGATGGCTCTACCACTGAGCTGCGTGGTTAGCCCTGCCTTCTATTTTTGAGAGTTGTATGCAATTTTAACTTATTAACAAATTGGCTTCAGTTAAGATGAGGGCTTTTTAATTATTGCTGATTTACATGGTTTGCTTTTTCCCTTGCCTCATCCTCATATGAAATATGGCAGCAGATCTGCTGTCCCACATTTTAATTAATTTTCGACTCTGTTTATCTGCTAGAGAGCAGTCTCCATTGCTTTAGGAAAAGGCAATGTTAAACCTGGGGTAGATTGAAAAGTGTCTCAGTTAACTGTTTGTAATTTTGAGGCTCTGTAGCTTCTCAGCCTCTGATGATGTGTTTTGAAGATGAACTGTGGGCATGCCAGTGTTCCATTGGCAGACTGCAGCTGGCTGTGGAGATTGAGGACCTGTGTGGAATATCTGTGTCTGTGCGATATTGAGAAGAACAGTATCCACACAACAATTTTAACCCTCCCTCATCACTTCCTGTAACCAGTTTTTGCTACTTTGAGAGGATCTTTTTCTCCCACCCTTCTCCACCTGTTTTCTTCCACCGTTTCATCCCCCTAATATTAGATAGAAGAAAAAAAAGGATAGAGTGTGGGGGGGTGATGTTATCATTAAACTACTCCCTGCTGATTAGGGGCATCGAGTTCCTTGGGGCAAGTTTACTCTTTGGCATCAAGATATCCAATATCTTCTTCTTGCTTTGTTTGTTTGTTTCGTTTTGTGTTTTTTATTTATTTTTTTTATTTTTATTTTACTGCAACCAACACAATGAATAACCAACCAGCAACTTACCCCGCCTCCTGGGCTCCAGCATTTATCTACCTTCTGAAAAGTCCCCAGAATTTTCAACGTCACACACTCACAGAAACCATCTGCAGCTAGCAAAATCATGCCAGTGCTAGAGCATGAGGCAAATGGTAGTCACCTGCTGTGAAGCTTTAGGAAGAGGGCAGCGTTAACCCTGGAATACACTGAAAGAGCCCCAGTTAAGGGTCTCCTCTCGAATCAGGTGTTTGTAATCAGGTGTTCAGTTCCTATATCTGGGATTAAAGTGCAAACATACTTATACTATTTTTTGTGTTTTCAAAGAAACCAAAATTCCGAAAGTGTCACTACATCTCCCTTCACTTAATATTGGCTGTTCTTTACAGGAAGCAATATGAGAGTGTTCCCTTTTCCTGATCAGGTTTCTATTTTTGTGTGACATGAAGGGACAAAAGGGTTAGGAGAGGGGGTGAGGTGATGGGATATATGGTGGATGGTCAGATGTCTACAGGGCTCAGACAGCAATTGATCTGAATAGCACTTCCCTAGACTCTTAATTTTTCTCCTGTGAGCTCATGAGTCAAAAGGAGCCTTTCCCCGTGACAGCGAGACAATCCCAGGGTGCCTTAGCTTGGCCAGCCTGCTGGATGGATAGATTCAAGTGCAAATGGTGCTTGCTGCTTGGTATTCTGGAGGCTCTCAGTAGAAGCCTCAGAAGTTTGGAGCCTCTGTGGAATCTGAAGAAGCAATCTACTCTCTCCTTGGTGCCCACTGAGCAACCCTCTCTATGGCTTCTTTCTCTGGTACAGAAGATAAACGAAAAATCCCATTATTCAGCTTGCACCATTGTGATGGCAGTTTCCTTTGAGCCTCTTGGCAGAACCCTGCTTGCTTCAGAACTGTACATCATATTGGATCCATTGAGAGCCATTATTTATCTGACAGGATATTTATAAAAGCCAGCATTAACTGCGGCTCCCAGTCAATATGTTTCTCCCTTGCTGGCACACATCACACCAACAGGCTTGAAATATTTAAATACAATAGTCCCTTCAAGAAATCATTAATTTTTCTATCACTGCTACCAGTGATAATTTGATGGAAATGGATTTTGCTGGAATAGTTGAGCTGTCTGGAGTGGATACTTTCAAGTCCTCACACTTCAGAGGATTTCCCACACTTTAGTGTAGGGCATGGTCCAGAGAGACTGGAACCCAGAGCTCCAAAGGCAGTGACAAAACAGCAGCCAGCTCACCCCAGCACCATCCCACTCACTTCAGTTAGGAAGGCGCGTTTAAATATCTCGGAGAGGGAATGAAACAGAGGCCCAGCCACCTCATTAAGGTGCCTACCTCTGTCTCTCTGTCGCTGGCTTCTCGGGCTCCCTCACTCTCCTCTGCCCTCCTCTCTCTTTTATCCATCTCTCCACTTTCTCTGCCTGCTCCCCTGGCTCTAACTTTTGCTCTTTGATCTTTCTCTTCTCTTATTCACCTAAGAGACTGTGTAGAAATCGAGGACAGTCTTAAGTGGCTCCCTCAGGGTCTCTGCTCCCTAGAGAGACAGGGTCTGGGATAGTGTCTCTGTGTCTAGTTGCTGGCTCACCTCTCACCGGGAGTCCTCATTCATAGTTAATTCAGAACATTTCAGTGACCTCTCACAATGCTGGACAGGACTCAAACTGCGAGGCTTCCTGGAGGCAGGAAGGACTTGGAACTTGTCCAGAATGCTGCACTTTGTGTTCCAGGTCTGTTTCCTCACTAGAGGAAAGATATCCCACAAATGTGCCATCACCAGTTAGCATGAAAAGCTCTGCAGCAGCAATGGCATTTCTATATCAGAAATGGGGTGTCAGCTCCTATGGTGAGTAGGCAAGAGACAGTGTTCCTGCATATTATGAATGGCAAAGCTTGGTTGAACCATGAGGAAACAAAACAAAGCAACCAACCAGCAAAAACAACAACAACAACAACAACAACAACAACAACAACAACAGCGGCAGCGACAGCAGCAACCACCACCACCACCACCACCACCACCACCACCACCACCAAAGTCATCTGGGGCTGCATCTTGGAATCTTGCTGATTTCCTCTTGTCAAAGGTGTAGTTCACATGAAAATAATAATGCTGGACAATGTGGAAGGCTCCAAATTGTCCCCTGAAGTGCTGTGAATCTATCTGTTCAGATGTGAATGTCAGGACCCAGGCCCTGTTTTCTCCTCTTGCTCCACCACTCCAAAAGTCACCTCTTGTTCTGTTTCTTTGTTCTCTCTTCTGACTCAGTGCCAATGAACTCTAAGTGGCTCAGTCCCCACGAGAGGAAGGGATACAAAGAATAATGCCTTTGAGTTCAAGGATATTACATGATGTTTGCAATTTAGCCATGGAGAGGGACCAGAGTTAAGCACAAACTTGTCATAGGAAGCATCAAGGTAGGTATCAGATGGAGTAGCAGTTTCCAGGGAGGGGGTTCTGCGAGAGGGCATTCTAAGTGGAAAGGTGCAGATAGGATCCAGGGGGAGATGTGGAGAGGCAGGAAGCATACCACTGCATTCACAATAGCCAAGACTAAACCCTCTCCAGATCGCAAGAGAGGACAGGAAATAACCTCATCTTCAGCCTGTGAACCCAGGCTCTAGGATGGGTTAGGAGAGCAGTGGTCTCCACCAGTGTCCATACGGAGTTCACCAGAGATGCTCCCAGCGCAACCATTTATGGTAGCAGCTTAGAGTGAAGTCTTGCAGGAGTAAAATTCCTCCCTGCTCAGTCTCAGTGCCTTGGAGAAATCCACCATCAAACTCCTCTGGGTTCACAGAGGGCTAGCTGTGAGACCCCACTGCAGTTATTCCTGCTAAGGAGGCCATTCATTCTCAGGACTCAAGTCCAGAGCCAATGAAGAAGAAGTGACTTAAGATTTAAGAGTGTCAAAGGTGGCATTCAGGTGTTGAATCATTCTTCTGGGTCGGCCTACTTCAGTTCACCCAGATGCTTAGGATGTCGGGGCCAAAGCAGGGTTCACCAGAGTTTCTCACACTGGTCATGTATTCTTGGAGATTTGTGAGTCACCTGCGAGAATTTCTAAAGCTTGATATCTATACTACCTAATAACAACTGAACTGTCTTCTGAATCGTTACCTCACTATTCAGTTTCTCCCTTCAGTGCCTGAAGACACTGACTAAACTGGCTGCAATTTCTTCTTCTTCTTCTTCTTCTTCTTCTTCTTCTTCTTCTTCTTCTTCTTCTTCTTCTTCTTCTTCTTCTTCTTTCTTCTTCTTCTTCCCTCCTCCTCCTTCCTCTTCCTCTTCCTCCTTCTTCTAACGATGGCTGAGGAGGAGAGAGAGGCAGTCTTCACATGTAAAAGAAGATGCCTTTGGATCACTTAAAGGCCAGATGGTACTATCAAGCCTTATGTGAGCAAAGACTTAAAGACGTTTGGATATAAATATATCTCTTCCCTCAATATCCTAAGGTAAAACTTGGAGACAGGTGTCTGGTATTATGCCTTTTCTTTTGTTATGGGTATGTATATAAATACATGGATAGACAGACAGACACACAGAGAGATAGATGGATCAGTTGATAGTGTTCTGGTTACATTTCTTTTGCTGTGATAAAATACCCTGAGTAAGCAGCTTAGGGAAGGCGGAGCTTATTTGGCTATGATTCCAGGTTAGTCTCCTCTTGTGAAGAAGTCAACGCAGAAACTCAACACACTGCAATTGTAGTCTAGAACAGAGAGAAAAGAAATACATAGATCCTTCCTTCCTTGCTTGTTTCTTTCTTATAGAGTTCAGGGTGCAGCCTAGGGAACGGTACTGCATACAGTGAGCTGGTGTTTCCTACATCAATTAACAACCAGAAAATGCCTCATAGACACACACAGGCTAACCCCATCTGAACAATTCCTCACCCAAGGCTCTTGCCAGGCGACTCCAGACTCTTCAGTTGACAGTTAAAACTAACCATCTCAGAGAGAGGATAGGGAGATCGATGAATAGATTTTTTAGATGATACATGATTCATGATATATAGATGATAGATATAGACAGACAGACAGACAGGTAATGATAAGACTCAGCTGTGTGAAGATGAGGGAGTTTTCTAAAATGGAGTATTTGAATTTTCTAAGATTGGTCAGTCAGAAAAGAGAAAGTGCAGAAAGAACATGCTGGAAAGAGGGGCCTCTGGGAGAGTATGAGTGACAAATTGATGATGGGGAGATTAACTAAGAAGAATTTGGAAATTTTTTATATGAAAATCTGGGGTGAGGGATAAAGAAAAAAAGGTTAAAAAGATTTTTCTTACAGTTCTGAGCTGCATCTCTGCATTATCTGGGATGTTAGAGGTGCACCCTCAGGCTTGAGGATGGCTCTGTGGGTAAGAGTTCCTGGTGCGTTTGTAAAAGCCTGGAGTGGAGTTGTGATTCCATTGCCCTGGCCATGTGGCTCACCAGTGCTTGTAATTCCAGGGTTAGGGGAATTGATAATCACTTCTAGCCTCCACCCTCACATGCACACATGTCACTCACTCTCTCTCTCTCTCTCTCTCTCTCTCTCTCTCTCTCTCTCTCTCTCTCACACACACACACACACACACACACACACACAGAGAGAGAGAGAGAGAGAGAGAGAGAGAGAGAGAGAGAGAGAGAGAGAGCACCACACAGACATACAAAGACCTACACACGTGTGCACATGCACACACACACACACTTAAAAAAATGAAATCAAACCCTCAGCCAAACTTTCAGTTCTCCAAGATTTCAGGAGTGACAGAAGCTGTGTGATGGCTGACATCATTCACTCACTGTTTGTAGAAGACGTTAGGACAAGGGGGAAGGCTTCAGGGGTGTTGCTTATCTTACGCAGCAGCAGACTAGGCAGTGGGAAAGGAAGGGTGAAATAGTGCTGTGCACCGTGAAGGGCTTGCAGGGCACAACTCCAGAACATTTGTCCAAAGAAAGATTAAGACATGATTCGAATAGAAAGAAGAGTCTCGCTGGCTTGGGGAGATTTGGAACATGGGTTGGGGATCATTAAGTAGATGGCCCTTGGTTGGAAAACTCCGCCATTACTAGCTCATTTTGAAACCCAGGATGCATCATGCTTGCCCCGTTGGTGGCTCGTTCTCTCTATCTTTCATTTTTAGGGGCTTTAAATAGAAAAGCAGAGCACTCAAATCCACTGAGGCTGCTCCAGGAAGCTACAGAGCATCCAAAGGTTTGCTTTCTTCAGAGTAAGAGAATAAAGGGAAGCCATTCTGGAGGTTTTAAGTTAGACACGTTATTCTCTTGGAGACCCAATAACCGACCATTGTTACGTGATTGTTTAGTCGTCCAGGCAGAATAACAGGCGAGCTTCATTCCATGGGTATCTCGGTCACAGCGATGAGCGCTTGGCACAGTCCCCTGTGACAGTCTGTTTATCACCGAGTGGAAAGATGCTTTGAAACTGGGCAAGAGCTCAGCAGGCTACACAATGCCACCCTTCTTGGACTGCGAAATGGAAGCTCATCAAATTTCTCAGCTGGTTCCACAGTGACTTTCACGTCAGTGATTTTTTAAAAAATTACTTAGGTTGATAGTTTCAGTGAGAGCTGTTTCTCAGCAACCACTACACTATAGCAAGACGCTGCAGAAGCTGGCTTTTGCTATTCACAGCAATGCAAATGGCTTTCTTCTTCTTCTTCTTCTTCTTCTTCTTCTTCTTCTTCTTCTTCTTCTTCTTCTTCTTCTTCTTCTTCTTCTTCTTCTTCTTTCTTCTTCTTCTTCTTTTCTTCTTCTTCTCCTCCTCCTCTTCCTCTTCCTCCTCCTTCTTTTAAACAAAATGGTGGGTTTTTATTTTGTTGCAAGTACCGTCATGTCATGCACTTTTGTTAATAAAATACTTAAGTTATCAGGCTAGAGGGCTGTGATTATAGTTAAGTTGGTAAGTTGATAGTATGATTGCCTCACATGCATGGATCTCTGGCCTCCATGCCCCACACACATAATCTGAACATGGTGGTGCAGGGGAAGCCGAGTCAGGAGGGCAGAAATTGAAGGGCAAATTCAAGATTTGGTTACCATGCTAGTTCAAGGCTAGCCTGGGCTATTTGAGATCGTGTTGCAAACACACTCTGAAAACAAATGACTTTAAACTAGAGAGTTAAGCTTACCTGGACACAGGGCTCCGTGAACTATCACAGTTGGTTCTCTCTCCCTGTCTGCAGGCAAGTGTTTCAGGAGGTGGCCAGAGGCATGGCCTTGTCTCATGGGGTCTTTAGTTTATCTGCTTTCCCCAATAGCATGAAGCATAGTTTGATCTTCTTCACGTTGTCATCCCAGCAGGTCCCTTATGTACTGTTGCCCCTCCCCAGCCTCTTTTTCCTTTTCTCATTAGTCTGTGACAATTAAAATAATGTTCTTTGGCATCGGTTCTTCACAAATAGAGACCTAGGCAGATGCAATGAAAATGGCAAATTGATTCTGACTCACCTGATGAGATGGGCACAGAGCTCTATATTTGAATTTCAACCCTAAGTTATAATCAGTGTGAAAGTTACAATCCAAAGTTTTAAAGGGCTTGGAAGATAGCTCAGTCTGTAGAGGACTCTAGGGTTCAAAGATAGCCTGTCTGTTCTTCTTGGACACCTCTAAGCCAGTGACAGATCTTGTCAACAATCAAAACAAAACAAAACAAAACAAAATGTGGGTTGTGCCTGAGGAAGAACACTAGATGTTATTCCCTGTGTATGTGCTTCCATGTGCAAATTTCCTACCCACGTGTATACACACAGGCTAGGGAGGAATTTGTAAGCCATTGGGAAAGTAGCCATGAACTCTAACTCTAAGTGTCTACGCGGTATCCACTCTAACTTTCTTACCTTCATGACACCTTTATCATCCTCATCATTATTATTTTCAAATTTAACATCCTAGGTTAGATTTCATCAAGGGGTAAACACTTGATGGTTCTGATCAAGGAGATTTCAAGTAAATATTCACAATTTTCTTCACTCATCCCGCCTTTATATTTTCTGGTCTGGTCCTCAGGGAGCTTAGATGTGATGTCTGGAGAGGTTGTAGCTATCATGTAGACATGAGACAATGATCATGAGAACAAAGATCTACATTCTAGGATAGTGGGAGTGGGAGCAGAGGCGAGCTCATCCCCTGTGAAGTCAGTGATGCCGTATCTGCCCTCAGTCATCATGCTTTCTGTTAAACTGTAGAGAAATGTAATGCTGAGACCTAAGAGATGTTCCAAGATTGTTTGACTCCTTTGTTCAGCAAATCCAGGAAGTGACTGATGGTCCATGTGACTTCCCTTCCTGTTATATCTGTGGCTACACTCAGCTCCGTGTCTCTTCATCCTAGTGTCATTCTGACTTTTGCTGTATAGTCCTGCCCTATCCAAGATCCTCATAATACCAGAAAGAGAGTTAGGGCTCCGGTGAGGAGCTGTGAGTAGATGAGTGTAATAGATGATGTGGGAATGCTTTAACTAGACTCACGAAATCACTGCCATCTCATGAAAAGCAGCGGGCCTGACTGTATACAGCTAGCTGAGTATTTGTTTGTTTTAAATGAAGTTACCTGTCTCACAGGCTGGACTCAACCTGACTTAACCTGACTAAGGCAGAGGACGTGCTTAAACTTCTGGGTTTCCTGCCTCCACCTCCCCAGGACTGGGATGATCACAGGATTCACTACTGTGTCCAGTTTGTGTGGTACTCAGGATCAAACCCAGAGTGCGGTGCATGCTAGGCAAGCACTCTACCCACTGAGCTACATCACCAGCCCCAGCTAATTCTTTAAATATAAAAATTACATTTATTCATTTGTGTGTGTGTATGTATGTATGTGTGTATGTGTGTGTATGTGTGTGTGTGTGTGTGTGTGTGTGCACGCCTGTGTGGGATGCAGGCATAAGTGTTTGGGTCAGGGAACAATTTGGGGGGATTGGTTTTATTCTTCCACCATGTGAGTCCCAGGAATTGAACTCAGATTATATCAGGCTTGGTGGCAAGGGCCTTTATGCCCTGAACCATAATGCTGGCTCCCAGGTATATTTTAAAAATGGACTGTCCACGTAGCATGGTTCATTTGATATATGCATTTATTTTTCTCCTTGATTATATTACTTATCATTATATGGCTTTAAAATAAAAGGACATAGATCCAGGCAGAACTTGAGCAATTGAGATGTAATCACACAGATATAACTCTGTAATTGGTCCTCTTTGGGTGAATGATCACCATGCCTGTTTGGTGATGTTTAGTATTATAATTATTAGAGCACCCTGGCAGTTATTATGTGATTATCCTTGCATCTTTCCCATTTGAGGGTTTTGAGAAACAGTTGAGACAATCTTGTTGGAGGTGCATACTTTGAAAATACAGCAAATATTTAATGTGGAAGTTTGTTGTGTTAAAGAACATAAAATTTAAGGTTCTGACTGTTGGGGGATGGTCTGATGTATTTTGATGCTAATTACTGCTTGCTGTCTCTGTGGCCCACCTTTTGATTAATAAAAAGCCATTCCCACCTGGGCAGGGTAAAGGGGCTAGGTGGGTCTTGGGGAGAGAGAGAGGAATCCTGGGAAGAAAAAGAAAGACTTCCACAAGGAAGGAAGGAAAGAGAGAGACCTGAGGAGGAGAGGAAGGCCACCATTGGTTAGATGGAGGAGAAGCACATGGCCTGCATGGGTGAAAGATTTGGCCCAGATGAAAAACATTAACATTTATTTGGGATTATGGATGGATGGAGGTAGCCTGATAGAAGTTATTAGAAACAGATCATATGAGATTGGGGTGGATATCACATACCTGCCCCACTATGGGAAGTAGTTTAGAGGATTAATGTCTGCCCTGCCCCAGGTTAACTAAGGCTATTTAAAAATATAACAAGTGTCTGTGTCTTAATTGATTGCGAGCTGGACATACTGATAATATTACAGGTAATTTAAAAACAATATCTGACAGAGGCACTTGCTGTTTTTAAGGGGTGTGTGTATGTGTGTTCGTGTGTGTGTGTGTGTGTGTGTGTTTGTGTGTGAGTGTTGGTATATTAGGGAAGGAGAGGCCTGCCTAGGAATGATGTTGAGCAGTAGCCAGAGGCAGTGCATTTTTTCTGCATAATTAAATGAGGCAACCTTGCCCTGCCCCACCGGAAAAGAAGTGAGAAAGAATAAGGATTGAGAAAATTATAGTGTCTAGAACCACACTTGTAAAATACCTGACGATTTTGAGGGCTATGGAGTCTGCCCCCTTTGAAGCATACATTCCCATGTTTCGAGTGTATTTATCTTGGTGGGCAGTCATTACCACTGTACAATTCTATTGCATTTTTTTTTCAGTCTCAAAAGAAGCGCTGCACTCATTGTCACCCCGTACCTACTTTCTTCCTCTTCCTCTGGCAACCACTAACTTAGTTCTGTCTCTTGTGAGCATACATGACTGGCGTCTTTCACTTAGCATCGCATTTTGAAAGTGTGTCTGCTCTGCAGGCATCAGTACTTCATCCTTCGAATGGCGCGAGAATATTGCAGCCTACATCCCCCCCCCCCCCGCTTTTTCCCCAGTGGATGAGCATTCATTGCCTCTCTCTTTTGATGGGTATAGGCAATTCTGCCATACATCAGCATGTACAGGATTTTGGGAGGGCTGCTTCTCTTTCACTGACCAAATTTAGTAAAATGTTTTTAAATCCTCTTCTTAGTGAAGCCTTGACCATTGCCTCGTTCTTGCCAGGCCTGGAGAGCTGAGTTTCAGAACAATTCATGCCAAATCAGCTTAGGAAGTATGTTTCCACTCTGGGTGATCTTTGAGCCCCTCATTCATGGATTTTGATTTGTCAGGCTTCGGATGTGGCTCTAGTGAGGATCAGTTAAGGTTTGTAGTAAGAATCCCCCATTGATGTCTGCTTGATTCCTTGTCTGCTCTCTGTTCTGCCGTTACTAAACATCTCCAGTGTCATTGTTGTGTGGGGACCTGAGACACCTTTCTTTTGCCTATTTCAGTCTTGACAATTTTCCCAATGGTCCTGAATAAAGTCTGCCTTACGATTTTAACAACCTTCAGAATAATTTTTTCCATAGCAGGACACACACTTTTATTTCCCTTGGGTATATTCCTGCAAGTGGAGTTGTCAGGTTATATGCAAGTCTGTGTTTCACATCTTGTTTTTCATACTGGTTGGTTTCACTGTAAATTTTACAATCCATCCTTGACTGGTAAAAGCGCTAATTTCTTTATAACCTAGGCAACATTGTATTTTTTGGATAAGGAATGTGTTAATAATCAAAGGCAGAATATTAATTTCTGAAGTTTTTTCCATTTGTGATATGATTTCTTTTGACTGTTCTAATTTTTAATAATGTTCTATCTGATAAATAGAATCTATTTGTTACTTTTGTTGGATCTATGACTGAAATACCTGAAAGGATAGATTAGAGGGAGGAAAAAAAGCTGTTTGGCTCACAGTTTCAGAAGAGCAGTTAGTTCATAGCTGCTTGGCCTCACAGCCTTGAACTATGGAGACAGGGGTGTGATACAGAGGTGTGTGTGTGTGTGTATGTATGTATACATACACACACACACACACACACACACACACACACACACACATATATATATGAGGGGGGAAACATCGAGAGAGAGCTGGTGTTATCTCCTAAGCTCCCACAGCTTCCTCCAGAAACCCCACTGGGGCAGCAGGAACTGGGAGTATGAGGCCTTGGGGGCTCATCCCATACTCAAACCATAAAATGGGGTGCTATGAGAAGATTCCATCTCTGCTTTGGCCTGATCCTGTGGAAAGGAAGCAGGGGTTGCACATAACACATAGCACTTGGGCAAAGCTCAAATTAGCAGCTGTCACTTTGAGATCAGAATCCCAGGTGAATGGTGATGCCACAGAAGAAGGTGTGATGGGCTCCATGACACAGTCAATTTATATGGAAGTCATTGTTGTCTTATTCCTCTTGACTTTTAAAAAATTAAATTGTCCAATATCTATTTGTGAAAAATAACCACATCATTAACTATGTTTGAAGCAAGGCCCCTCTTTCTGATAGATATAAATAACATCATGCATTTAACATAAAATTGCATGTGGCTAGAGAGATGGCTCGGTGGTTACAAGTGCTTGCAGCTCTTGCAGAGGATTGGAGTCCAACTCCCAGCACCCAAGTTGGGTAGGAGTCGCACAACCTCCCATAATTCCAGCTCCTGGGGAACTGATGCTCTTTTGGCCTCTGTGGGCACCTGCACTCATGAGCATCTCTCTCTCTCTCTCTCTCTCTCTCTCTCTCTCTCTCTCTCTCTATATATATATATATATATATATATATATATATATATATATATCCAACCTCCCCACACATAGAATCAAAAATTAAATAAATCTTAAAAATAATGTTTTAAGTTTGCTCTGATAAATCCTGGGCACATCTTGCTAGTCTAGATATGATTGCATTGGTCCTAGGAGGTAGCACAACCATGGTTAAATATGGAGGATGCTACAGAACATCCAGGTTCAAGCTGCTCTCAGGGCCACTCACTTTGTACTCTCGAGTGGCCAGTTTTACTCTAAGAACAAGAAAGAACAATGTCTATGTAGGTAGGAGTTTCTCTCCTCCACATATCTGAGTGCTTTACTGAACATAGTTATACACAAGTGTACATGCTACATGCATGAACACGTATGCAGACACCAGGCTCTCCAAGCCCTGTGTGGGTGAGACTATGGGAACTCTACCCTGGTACTCTCCCCTCGGTGCTCTGGTTCCGTGAGACTGGGCACATAGCAAACAAGGTGGTTGATTCTTTCAACTTCGGTTCACTCTCATTAAAAAGCCACAATAACTAACTGGCTTTATGTCTGTGATATTGTTTTTCCCAAGTCAGATATGGCACATTTATTTTCTTTTGAAATAGGTTCTTTTACAGGCAAAATGTAGTAGATCAATGACTTCATTTAAAAAATGTTTGTCTTCCCAGAAATTGAAGAACGACAACAAAAGAACCTATAATCTTATTGATTGGAATGTACTGCAAATTTTAACTGAGTATTTTCTCTATCGTTCTGCAATGCAATGTCTTTGAAGTAGGATGTACATGGTTTTTCATGAAAACACAAAGCTTTTAATTAATATTCACAACAATTGATATGGATAATTTTGGTCGCTAGAGGACTGCTATAGTTTCCCATTGATGCAATTAGAAATATATTGAGGACAACGAAAGAAAAAGTAATTAACAACTGAATATGAGGGTCATAAAGTGGAATTATTCCCCAGTCCACAGCAAGCTCTACATGCATACAAAATCATTTCCTCAAACAAAGACAATACTCAATGCCATATTTTTCTCCTTTTAAAAATTGTGCATTTAATATTTTTATTGAACATAGGTTGCTTGGGCTTCAGTAAGTGTCATTAAATACAGACCAGACAAGCTGGGGGGGGGGGGGGGAAGTATTTTGAAGCAATAGTGTGAGATGTAATAATGGAGAAAGAAATAAGTGTTCAGCTTAAATTTCTTGTTTTTGAAATAATAATGGCCTACTACAATACAGTGGTAGAAATATTCACATGGAAATCTGTGTTCTGATCCACTCTTTACCACAAGCTTAACTGGTAAAAACCAGTAAGCTATTCCAGCAAATGCATACATGTTGAATTGAGCTCAGTTCCAGGTGGGTGTGGAGTATTGGGTTGTATTTCAGGTTGGGGATGACACAGATAACTGAGTGCCTTTCCTCAGGAGGCTTTGAAAGGCAGGAGTGGTGCTGCACACTTGCCATCCCAGCCCCTTGGGAGGCTGCACTGGAGGGTTGCAAGTCTGGCAGTCAGTCTGTGTACATGCTGAGAGTCTACTTCAAAAGACAAAACAAAATAATTAGAAGAAACAGTGGAAGCTTACCCCCAGAAAGTGCCATGGCAGGGCCAACAGGCATTCAATGTGGCCTCCCGCCTCTATTTTTCATTACCTTACAGTGCTTTTCAGCTCTCTGGATAGCAATAAAACTGATAGGCAAATTGTAACTGGTGGCATGTGACAATGCCCATTTGGGAGATGCAGTCCCTGCCCTGTGATTAGCTAATTTCATAAGGAAGGCCCGAGAAAGGTGTGCATTTTCTAGGCATCTGCTGCTGCCCCTAGGGCTGGCTGTGTATGGATCTTATCACACAAGATGCTAGTGTGTTCCGGCTTGAACTGTAGCTATTAGAGCTTAATAT
Source organism: Acomys russatus (assembly GCF_903995435.1). Classification (NCBI taxonomy): domain Eukaryota; kingdom Metazoa; phylum Chordata; class Mammalia; order Rodentia; family Muridae; genus Acomys; species Acomys russatus. The sequence continues at coordinate 27,897,802 of NC_067151.1, read as the reverse complement.
CTAAGAGGTCTTGGAAACATGGAGGCTCGTGCTTGGTTGCACAACTTTTATAGCTCTGTTGTGTGAAATTGTTGGCTGGGAAGATGAACAAATGTTTGTGTACTCCAATCAAGGCACCAAGTCAGGACAAAGAAATGACTCCACTGGACTCTAGCTTTCCAAACCAATGACTTGACTAAGGTTACTTTAAGGAAGATGGGTAAAGATCTACTTAGAGATGCATAGGCTGCACCACTGGGGAAAAATGTCTTTTGCTTTCCTGGCAACCATGAACTGCCTATAAATCCTAGGAGAGGGGTAAGGCCAGAGAGAGCTGGGCAACATTCTGGAGTTGAAAGAATGTGAGTATTGGAGAGAGATGAGTAGTTCTCTGGGTGGGCACCGGGAAGGGGACCCTCAGGCACCATGCTGGCTGGCTGGCCATGACAGGGCCTCATTCTTCCTCATGTGTTTGAGACCATGAAAGGTTTATGGCAGATAGATATTAACAGACTGAAGTTTGGAAACAGCAAACCAGGCCAAAGTAAGGGAGGAATAGGCAAGTTTGTTGCCCTCTCTGTTCACAAAAAGGCAGGTTCAGATATCTGGTCCCAGAGACACCCGAGGGAGCCCTGTGCCCCCAGATACACCAAGGTTCTCCATGACCCACTTCTCCTTTTCAAGAGTAATGGCTGATCAGGCAAATACTGTTGTTGACATGTATTTCTGCCCTGACTTGGCTGACTTTGCCTGAAATAATTCTAAACTGCATGGCCCATTTTATGACTATTTTCACTGCATTTCCCATTTATTGAATTAATATGATCCAGGAGATAAACAAAACAAAACAAACAAACAACAACAACAACAAAACAAAACAAAACGGGGACCAGATCAACTTCTGTTAGCATGTAAAGATTTCTTTGAAAAGTAATTCCAAAATTCAAAACAATATACATGAGTGGTTTGTTAGTATGGCCTTTGCCTGCTGAGCCCTCACTCATGTGGCACCTAGCTGTCCCTTGGTATTTTACTGTGTTTCTTTAGCCTTGATGAGCCCACAGGTGGGGCTTGTCTCTTAGTTGTCTTCATGGGAGCTGCCTGACCTGGGTGCTGGGAACCTACTTGCAAGAGTAACAAGTGCTTTTAACCAAGGAGTCATCTCTCCGGCCCTAGAAATTTCTATGAGGGAGGCTAAAAGGGGCTAGGGCATGTGTCTCTTGAACAAGGAAACAGAGAGAAAGAGGCCAAGCATCGGGATCAATTGCAGAGACTCTGCTAGGGAGAAGAGTGAGGTCGAATTCCATTTCCAATTCTCAGACAATGCTCAATCCTAGGGGACGTTCTGGAGGTTAATATTTTGAATAAAACACTTTTATCTCTTTTTGACGTGGAAACTGCAGATAATTTAAAAAAGAAATAGGTCAATTCTCCTCGGTGATGATTGTAGCTTTACGTCATTGCATTTTTCTAAAGATAAGCATCTTTTCAGCCTTTGCAATATGCTGCTTGCTGAATAGATAGTAAAAGCATGGATTCTCCCTGAGGACTTACAGTCTAACAAGACAATAAGACCATAAAGGAGAAAATGAAGATGGAGACACTTGGTTGTTCCCTTGAGGTAGACATATTTGGCATCTGGCTAAATGCTCAGAGGTATTTTTCTTGAACCCCCACGCCCAGTCACACACATACTGAGTTATGGTGGAGACATTTTAGAGCAAATAGGTAAAGGTTTGAAGAAGAAACTTAAAGGAGAGGGAAGGATTAATTGCTATCGATTTGGAGACAGGGACCCTAGGCTATGAGGAAACAAAAGTGAACTGTTTTTAGTTTTCACACCATGAACTAGTCCAGCTAGAATTGGGAGCTCAGGCTCAGTTAACACGAGGCAAATGCCTCTGCGGAGAAACACTCATCCCCAGACATTTCCTCCTTTTCTGTTTGTGATGTCAGTAGGTATTCAGAAGAAAGATCTTCTCTGAAGAGCAGAGAAACACTTTCAAACAAAGGTGAAAGAAAACAAAATTAAAATATGGCCATTACTTTAAGAGAACCATCTGAGCCAGGCTTGGTGGTGCATGACTGTGATCCTAACACTCAGGGAGTTCGAGGCCAGCCTGGTCTGAAAAGCAAGTCCAGGACAGCCAGGGCTACACAGAGAAACCCTGTCTACAGAAAACCAAAATAAAAACCAACCAACCAACCCCAAGCAAGAGAATAATCTATTCCTACCCCCTTTCATCTGTCTGTCTGTCTGTCTGTCTGTCTGTCTGTCTATCTATCTATCTATCTATCTATCTATCCATCCTAGTGTCACTTTTAGGGCAACCTTTTCCATGTATCCCAGTAAAGGATGAAAGGGTTGGGCACAGGGACTGAGGCAAACAATCCCTCTTAGGTTGGGTGTCTGATAGGCTTTAGTATGCTGAACATTCCAAAGCATGGATTTTTTAGTTACAAAGGTTCTTTTTTATTACTAAACTCCTGACTATGTAACTCCTGTTCTGTAACTCCTTTGGTTTTTTTTTTTTTTTTCCATATTTCCAACTAACACACAACATTCTCTTGGTATACTTTAACCCAGCCTATCGTCGCCTTCTGATTTAATCTTGTGAGGCTTTGTTTGGTCTTTGTAGTTCTCCATATCAGTGAGGAAAGGCTGTGGTGAGGCAGACGGTCAGAATACAACTTCCCTAACACGCCGCACATTTCTTTTTGATGACCAGCAGTTCCACTTTGCTGTTTGGCCAGGGGTTGACCACTTGTATGAGACTCAGTTTTTCTCTTTACGTGAAATAGGCCTAAGCTAGTATTTACTGCCCAGATTTCCTTAGATGAGTAAGTGATGCAATGACTACAAACCTGTAAGTCAGTGTCTGAATATAGTAGATACACAATCAGTATGTGTTTCTATGATTAATATTAAACATGTGGTTCCAAAGAGATGCTTATGGGTAAATTGCTTCTTTGTTCCATTTGTCTTCACAAGCAAAACAAACCTCAAAAATATATTGAAGCACTGCAGCTGTAATCTTTCCACATACAGTGAAAGCAATCAACACAGAATGGGATACTGTTAACTGCTGTGTTGATACAAATTATATTAGTTACTTTTTCATCACTATGAGAAGTACTTGACAAAGGCAACTTAGAGGAGAAAGGATTTATTTTTGGCTCCATAGTTCAAGGGCTCACAGTCCGTCATGGCAGGACAGTCAGGGAGGCAGGGGCTGGAGGGAGTTGGTCACATTATATCCACAGTCATGATGCAGAGGGAGAAATGAATGCTGCTCTCCAGCCCACTTTCTCCTTTTTATTCAGCCTAGGACCCTCACCCATGAAATGGTACTTCCTGTAGTGAGGATGTCTTCCCACTTCAATTAGCCTAATCTAGAAACTCTCTCATAGACAGATCTAGAGGTTTGCCTGCCAGACTACATGTCAGTGAATGGGTATTGTCATATGCCATGAGTTACACTTTGCCTATCAGTTTTATTGATGTCCAGGGAAATGAAAAAACACTGTTAGGAAAAATAGAGGGGGAGACCATATTGCATTCTAAGTCTTGTCAAGTTGGCAATACTAACCAGCTCATGGACTATTATATATTATAATAGATACACTATTATTGTAATTATATAATATAAAATTATATATTTACTACTATATTTCCTCCTTAGAACAAATGTTTATTCAGTGAAAGATATGTACTACATATTATGCATTTGGAGAGAAACCAACCATGAGTAGAAATAGTTCATATCTTTAAATTGCTCATGTTCCGGAGAAAGGTACCTATGTCACACATTGAGGTGACTTCACAGTTTGAGACAGATAGCAGTATTGGAATGGAAAGAAATGGTAGATTCCACCAGTGGCCTGAGTGGAGCTTCATAAAGCAATGGGCGTAGTTTTTGGAGTCTAGGAAGAACCAGCAAAGGCTGAGAGGGCTGAGCTCTTGCTCAAAGGGAAGGACAGGTGCAAGTGGCCAACAAACAGGCAGAAGTGTTCCAAAGCCATAGGCACCAGGGAAATGCAGACACAAATTATACTGAGAGCCCCTCCCACACCATTCACAATGGCCTTCATCAGGAAAACAAGTAAAAGCTGGCAAGTTTGCAGGAACCAATCGGCCTTGTCAGTGGCAATGTAAATTGGTCTGGTCACTATGGAAATTTGTATGGAGTTTTTTAAAAAAAAGTCTGTAAATAGAACTTTCATGTAATCATTTGGCCACTTTCATAACTATGCTTATTGTTATCTTACTCATAATGACCAAGGTATGGGACCAGCTTAGGAGCCTATCAGTGATTAATGGATAAGGAAAGTGTGGAATGGAAGCACAATGGGGTGTCATTCATTCATAAAGAAAATGCAATTATGTAACTTGCGTGAACATGTATATAACCAGAAATCGTCAACAGCTCCCATTTCCTTGAGTTTAAAGACTTTACATTGAAAAGGAAAGACATTAAAGTAGAAGTGGGACCTTTTCGAAGAGAAAGGAGACCAATAGGAGGAGACAGAGGAAGAAAAAACAACACATGTGTGTGGGATGATACACATGTGTGTGGGATGATACACATGTGTGTGGGATGATACACATGTGTGTGGGATGATACACATGTGTGTGGGGTGATACACATGTGTGTGGGATGATACACATGTGTGTGGGGTGATACACATGTGTGTGGGGTGATACACATGTGTGTGGGGTGATACACATGTGTGTGGGGTGATGATTGAAGTTCATTATATACATGTGCGAACACATCAAAAAGTAATCTATTATGTTGTATAATTAATATATGCTGATTGATAGGATCCCTGTTCAGGCACAGAGGATGTGTGTGTGTGTGTGTGTGTGTGTGTGTGTGTGTGTGTATGTGTGTGTGTGTGCATATGTGTGTGTATGTGTGTGTGTATGTGTGTGTGTATGTGTGTGTATGTGTGTGTGTATGTGTGTGTGTGTGTATGTGTGTGTGTGTGTGTGTATGTGTGTGTGTGTGTGTGTGTGTGTGTGTGTGTGTGTGAGACAGGTAGAGATGAAAAGACGCCAAAGTGACATTGATGTCATATCTGCAAGGTTTTTTACATAGTTCTAAGAGATTTGTAGCTTAGCTGTTAGGTGATAAGACGTCACTGAAGGTGTTTGAGCTTGACAATGACATGAACCAATTAGAGCTGTAGATGAGAGAGAGAGCTGAGAAAAGGGAATTGAAAACTGCTGAAATAGAGCCAAGAAATTCAACAAGGATCCTTCCACGAATCTGTTAACATCCAGGGAAGCACTGAAGACTAGTGCATTTGCATCACCTTAGGGAGAGGGAAGGTTTGAACGTCGTTTCAGAAGTAACATCTAAGGCATTTGGTGAGTAATTGGAAAAAGGTGAAAAGGTGTTAGCATTCAAAAAATTCGAGGTCTAACCTAGTTGGCAAAATCTGCTTACCAGTGGCCCAGTCATGCCCAGATGCTTCGAGAGTTGGGAAAACTCTGAGGACTTATGGGAGCTGTATTCAGGAATCCCAGAGGTCAATTTGTGGCCTGGTTAGGACCGGTCGGCCGCTGAATGCACTTTGAGTTTGATTTTACCCTCCCCCCCCTTTTTTTTCACATTTTGAAATGTAAGTCAGCCCTGAATAATCCAAACACTATTTTCTTCTTCTTCTTTAATAGGAACTTTAAAACAACAAAGTTTTGTTATTAAAAGAGAACGTGATACTATTAAATATAATGAATATTAGTGCTCTTGGAGACATCTGTCACTTTGGGACTAGAAACAGAGGAAAACGTGTTTGGGTTGTTGGAGGTCTGCGGCACTGTAACAGGAACGTGGATCTTTGTTTCTAGAAGAAGGGCCTAGGCACTGAAGCTTGTGAACAAGAGAAAGAAGAGGCTATAGCAGAGACAGAAGGATGTGTGATCGGCTTTGCACTGCTCTGAGGAAACACCTGAGCTAAGTCATAGGGAGGAAACAGTTTTTGTGGCTCATTGCTTCAAGCATAATTAGTCCATCAAGGCAAGCCCAGCAGGTTAAGAGAAGCTGCTCCTCCCCTGTAAGGCAAGAAAAGGCAGACAGGATGCTAACTCCCACAGTCCTCTCCAAGGGCATGCTCCAATAAACTAAGTTCCTCCCGCTGGGCTCTGCCATTTATAGTTTCACCGTCATCCCATAGGACCTCACTGGGGCCCAACACTTGAACACATGAGCCTTTAGGGGATCTTACCACGCAAACTATAAAAATACAGGTGTTAATGATGGATGGATTGTTGATAGATTCTCCTTAGTAAGCTAAGGAGGGCAATAGGCTTGGCCAGAGATGGGCCAGGACCACTGTTCTCTTCAGTCTAACAGAAGGAAGTGAGCAGATGATCAAAGTGGAGCCAGTGGAAGAGAAGGGGTAGGAATGTGAGTGACTTCGGTTATTATTTTTCATGAGTTAGTGAGCAAGGACCTTGGCTAGGAGCCAGCATGGTTAGGCACATGATAAAAGGGAAAATCTTCACCATTACATTCTTCCAGATAGAGAGGAGAATCAGTGATATATTTTCAAGCAACAGATGGTAAGGGTCCAACTGAGGGCATAAAGTCTGGATTTACAGACTGTCCACTTGCATATAAAATCCCAATAAAAGCAAGCCATTATTCTCAACCTCATCCCATGAGATCTTGGAGAGTAGTTCAGGTTTCTCTTGAAGGTGCATTGAGAAGGCGAGATCAAGAAATAATGTCATACATTACACAACAAAAATTACTATTCCTAGAATTTATGAATTTTCTAAAAATGAATTTTGCTTTTCCCTTTGATGCCTGTGCTATGGAACCGAGGCTGCACAGTATCACCACTTCCTGTCTTATAGAAACCCTTCTCACCTTCTGCCCTCATCCTGTCACCTTTCCCTCTGCCTCCGTGGACACTCAGGAGGGAACTTACTTTCACCATTGCTTCCTTTTTACAATGCAGGGTTTCACTATGTAGCCCAGGCTGGCTTCTTAATCACTGAGTTATCTCTCAGCCAGGCTGGCCTCAAACTTGTAGCAATCTTCCTGCCTCATTCTCCCAAATGTTGGAATTGCTGCTATGAGCCTCCATGCCACTTTGAGTTTTTTTTCTTTTGAAAGGCTTCATTTTATTTTTATTTGTATGTCTTTGTGTGCTTCTCTGTGTATACATGTGTGCATGTGACAACAGAGGCCAGTAGAGGATGGACCTGGAGTTGTAGGTAGTTGTGAGCCATCTGACATGGGTGCTGGAAATCAAATTCTGGTCCTAAGCAGGAACAAGTGTTCCTAATTGTTGAGTCATCACGCGGCTTGAGTTTTTATTTTGGAATGAGATTTCTATGCCTAATTTTATGTCATTTTGTCTTTATGAACTTTTCTAACTCCCTTCTCAGGACATTACTTGGAGGACCCCCACGAAACACTCAGTTTTTGAGTGCCACAACAGGCAAAGGAAAGGTGATTTCCAAGGAATAGTGAGGGTTCTGAGAGGGGAATGCCCCACAATAGGCAGCCATCACTTGGAGTTTAACATTTTTGAGCTAAGGCATTTCTCAGTGTCTGTGGAGCAGCAGTGCAATGTGGCATGGCCCAGCAACTTAGCAGTAAATACAGAATCGTTAGAGACACATTAGAAGGTATGGGCTTATGTGTGAGGGTATTTGTTGGCATGCTAGTGGCCACAGGTGAAATATTTCAGCAGGCCAGGGCTGCTTACTTTTCTGAGACTAATTTACACATTGTTTCCTAGTATATGCATTTTGCCTGTATGCATTTATATGCACCATGTGCATGCTGTGCCCTTGAGGTCAAAAGAGGGGTTTGCATCATCAAGGGCTGCAGTTACAGATAGCTATAAGCCATTGTGTGCATGGTGGGAATTGAACCCTGGTCCTTTGGTAGGAGAGCTGTTGCTTTTAACTACTGTGATGTTTCTCTGGCCACTCTGAGATTAGTTTAATGGAAAAAAGTGTCTCTGATATGGCATTATTTCCCAACCTTTCTAACATTATCTTGTCTTCTAGAATGTTCTTTGTTCTCCCTTAGGCTTAGTAAAGATGTTCATAATATTTAGGGTTCTTGTACTATTACTTTTTTCTCTACACAGTTGTCCCATGATTGACAGTTTTCTCTCCTTTTGATTTTTGGGATATGCCTTCTTCCTGAATTTTTCTTTTCAGTGTTTACATAGTTGGGTACTCTTTATCTATTGTTTCCAACTCATTTTTGTTCTCAGAGAGCTTTTCCAATCAACTCACTTACAAGAGTGATCTTCCCACCTCTTCTTGTATGGTTTTTAGTTCTTTTATTTACTTACCTACTGTTGTACAATCTTTCTGGCAGAATGGAGGTTTCTAGAGCAAAGAGGCCTTTCTTATCTCATCTGACATTACCTACTACAGCAATGGACAGTTTTCTGAAAGACATATAGTTACTCTTCACCTTGAATGTGATTCAGTTAGCTTGCTGCTCCATGGGCTGTTTATTTGGCTACCATGATTTTCCTAAGATGACCTCTGCTTTGTACATTAGTGTGTTCATATATTTACTTTCCTTCTTAATTGAAGCTAGTGTGTAGATGTATATGTATACCATTAATAATAACTTAGAATAATATTACAGATTACCTTTGTGTTCTTCCTATTTAAAAAAGTCTGAGCCTTTAAAGTCTACAATGATATTACCTACCAAGGCACATAGCTCAAGCATGTTACAAACCAGTCAATTACATGACAAAAGAAGGGTGATTTTTTCTAAGATAAAGCATTCAAGGGGGATAAGAGCTTTGGGGAATGGAATAGGAAATGCTTGGTGATGGAAAAGATGATGGTGTACTAGAAATTCAGTGAGAGTAAATATTAAAGAGTAATTACAAATAGATATTATGTGTCACTAATCCCAGGGAGATGTGAACAGACTTCTATTCGCTATAGACAGGAGGCCTATAACAGGCCAACAATACCACTGAAGTCCAACATAATAAACCACTGAGGTTTGGAGAATTACTTAAATGAGTGTGGATGAGGAGTTACATAGAGGTGCATAATGACTCAAAGGCAGCACCGTTACTGAAAGCCTCTTTCAGCATAAGTGATGAGCCACGAAAGCTGGAATCTAGCATCTCTTCACATGACTTGCAGGTACCTGGGTGGGTCAGAGAGTCTCTTTTCCTAGCAGCCATTACTGGGAGGGAGGAGCCTTTGAATGTTAAGTCTCCCTACGTTTTAGGGACTTACTGGGACTTGTGAGTTGTGTGCACTCTGAGTCTTTAAGGGGTCTCCATTTAGAACATCCTGAGTCCTAATGGGCCTCCCTTCAGAATGGCATGTTTCAACTCAGAGGAAATTGCTATATAGCAGTAAGGGAGAAAAAAGGGTAAACACAAATCACAGAACCCCTGAGGGCTATGAGAAATATGAAGGTCAGAGATGCAGTCAGTGTTACAATAATCAAATGAATAAGTAAAAAAATCCTTTGCTTGTTTCAGATGGTGCAGTGCAAACACAGAGAAGGAGGAACTGAGGCCACTCAACTGTTATGATTATTCTGCTTTCTCTCATGAGGAAAACAGTTAAACTGGAAAAATTTAGCAGAGAGTTGAAATCTGAGCAACACAGAAGATCATTCTGTGGTTTTCAGTGTATTGTCTTAGGCTGTGTGTGATAGTGGGTGCTTTGGGGTAACTATTTTAAAAATCATGGAGCAACAAAAATATCCCAAAAGACCAGATAGAAGAAAATAATGTCTTGATTAACAATTCAGAATAGTGTGTCAAGTATCATTCACTCAGGTGTCATTCTTTCACCTGGAAAGCAGAATTAAAAATTTTCTAATAAGACTCTGTTTAAAATTTGTCTTGTACATGTTTTTTTTTTCAACTTTGAGTTATATAAAGACACATAAGTTTGCTTATCAGTTTGTGGATATGGATGTGAATCATCATTCAAACTGATTCCATCAGACTGAAAACGTAGGTAGAACTCAGCAGCATCATATTACAGGAGGATAAAAGTAAGCATTTGGATTAGCAAAGGAACGCCTCTGAGAGTCTTGTAAGGGTGCAAACCCCTGGAACACTGGCTTCCACCTAAGAAAGTTTGCATTTTCTGAAGTGAATCATCCTGATTAAAACTGGCAGTGATATTTTTGCTAATCTGACCCTATCTTCAATGCAGTGTTCCTTTAGAAGGGGTACTGGGTGACAGAATAAAATGACAATATCATAAACACTTTGTAGTCCACAAAGAATAATTGTGTACACCTGGACATTAGAGCATGGGACAAGACTTAGGGGAACATCAAGGCTCTTTCTGAATTAACAAAAGGCCACCACATCAAAGGTGGAGAAGTAAGTATGACTCCAGAATAGTATCTTATGCACCATAAGCTAGAATAAATTATTAGTGTAATATTTTGCCAAATAACTGGGTTTTTAGAGGCGGTAAGATATATATTGCTATAAATGCCATCTAACACACCATTCCCAGACAAGTTCCATTATAATTACGTGTGACTCTCTTGCTATAGGTTGATCCCACTTTTGCTTTTTACACATTTTTAGTACATTATCATCTTATTACATTATGTACAGTTTTTCACATTTATATTGACTCCATCTTTCAAACAACTATGGAAGATGTTAGGTACAATGTAAACATGAGCAGTGGAGCTGGGAGGAGCAGATCTAGAAGACAGTGGAAGGCCTCTGCCTTTCTGCACAGCCTTACATGCTAGTGTAAAACCTTGGCCCCAGCTTTCAGGATCAACCCTCAATTAAAAAACCCATCAGGACGGCTTATTGACAAGCACTCATAAGACTAATCAAGGGATCTTGAGGAGTTTCAAAAAGGAGTTAGATGTGAAGTAATTCCAACCAACCAACCAACCAGACAGTGAAGACCTGTGTCTTAGTAACTGTCAGTGTCTGTGTTGGTCAGAATGTTCCTTTGTGGTTAAACACTCTCAAAGTCACAGAAGAGTTGATCTACCTACATTACAAACTGCCTTTGTTTCAGTTTTGTTGCTGAAATAAAATACCTTACAAATACTACCGTGCAGTGCAGTTTGGAGGAGGAAGACAGACTGAGACCTGCCAAGCACCATGCAGCATGGGTAGAGAGCAAGAATGGACTGCTTGTTTGTGTGCTTTTTACTTGATGGGGGGAGTTGCAAGGTTGGAGAGTGGATACAAGGAAATGGGGGGGGGGCTGAGTAAATACAAAGCAAAAACAAAATTAACCCTGACAAAAATATAAGAGGAAGTAGAGGTGTGTTTCAGCTCACGATTCAAGGTAACAGTCCACCATTATGGGGAAGTCAACACAGGGACTTCAAACATCTAGTCACGTATATCACATACTCAAAAGCACAGGGAAATGGATGTACATGCGCCTCTTTCTTGCTTGCATCCAGTTCCACTCATCAGAACCTTCCTAAGGGAATGGTACTGTCCACAGTGGGCTGGGTTTTCCCACATGAATTAACTCAATTTAGACAACTCCCTCACAGACATGCCCTCAAGCCAACTCAATGTGGAGAACCTCTCCTTGAGACTCTATTCCCAGGTGATTCTATGTTGTGCCAAGTTGGCAACCATAGCGCTTGTATCTTCTTTGATCAAATTGTTATTTTGAAAGAACCCTAGTGCTTGGTATCAATCACAGGTCTCCTTTCGTGTTTGGTAAACACTCTACCAATGGACCCACATCCATAGCACCAAATTGTTATATTTAAAACGCTGTTAGTTCATGAATGACTGTATCTTAGAGTATGTGAATTCTCTACAAAAACAGATGAGTACTAAAATTATTGTTGTCTATATTTATAAACAACCATATTCCTTTGTTCAACCTGTAGCATGTTTAAGTTCACCGGTAAGATGGTGGTTGGGAGCTCTGTGTCTGAGTTTTGCTGCCCAGTGCTCCCACCTTCTATCTGTGCAGCTTTAAGAAAGCTACTTAAGACTTCAAGGTCTAGCTTTCTCACATGCAACAGGGACACTGCCCTATCTCCAGAATAAAGATGCTGTGGGAGTTCAGGGAGATGATCATTATAAAATCCCTGGAGCAAGTAACTGGTCCATACATATTCATGTTGTTCTTGTTCATTGTTCCTAAACCAAGATGGAGTCAACAGTAAGGAAACGTGTTTCTTATTATTCCTTTTTTAAAATGTGACAGTGGAGGTGGCTAGTGAAGCAAGATAGGCTCTTTGCTAATGCCTATTAATCAGGTAATGCTTACTTCTAGATATATGCAGACAATATAGAAAGTGTGATTCCTGTATACTACTGTGCTGGAATCAACTTGATATAAGAAGCTAGAGGGAACTTCAATTGAGAAAATGCTCCCACTAGATCGGCCTGTGATAGCATTGTCTTATTTAATGGTGGACTGTGAAAGGGCCCAGCTCACTGTGGGTAGTGCTTACTCCTGAGCTAGTGGTCCTACAAGGTCCTACAAGGAAGCAGGCTGAGCAAGCCATGAGGAACAAGCCAGTAAGCAGCACTCCTCCAGGGCTTCTTCATCAGTTCCTTCCTCCAGGTTCCTGCCTTGGGTTCCTGTTCTGACTTCCGAGGATAATGCAACACCTTACCTCTCTAAATTGCTTTTGATCATGGTGATTTATCACTGCAATAGAATACCTAACTAGGATGCTGGGGTTTCAGCAGCCATGCAGAAGCCAGACCACCAAGTACACAATTCTTAATTATTTTTGAAACACAGAGGAGTGGATTTCCTACTACAGGTTACCTTGGTAACTTACCTTTCTGGAATTTGTTGATATTGTTGATGACTTCATTTATTTCTCATAAGAGGTAGCTTGGCATAATGACTTACATTCATATAAAGTAAAAGAGCTGAAGACAGACTGATGAGACTTGAGTTGGTAAAGATCACCCGGAAAATCAAATTCTGGAGTTTCACCCAGCCACTCTTTCTGTAAAGTTCAGCAGTCTAATCATAAATGGAGCTGTGAAAGACAGAGCCACCCTGAGTGTGATTAGTAAAAACAGGCCAAGAACCATCCTGAAATGTCAGGCATTAGTGATGAACTTAAATTGCTTTTCCATAATAAAGTTATACTTCCGATGTGACATTTGCAAATGTGTGTCCCGCCTGGGATGATTGCTTCAATCTCTTCCTCTGAACTGTGATTTTACTAATAGCGGAGACTGATATTTGGGACAGCCATGTCGCTGAGCCTCTGCCGCACTCTACATATTTAGTATGTTTTTGCAGAAGCACGAGTCCGCTTTTTCCATTTCCCGGGACCCACTGCGCATGCTCGGCAGCTGCCTTGAGACTAAAGGCGCTTGGCATGTGGAACAGGGAAATACTGTCCTCCAGGGAGCATCAACATTTTAATTATGTCAACAGTTTCTAATGAAACCTCTGCCAGGTGGTATGTATTGCTTTGCTGTGATAAGTAGAATATGCAGGAAATAATTTGAACAGCCTTTAAGAGGAGACCCAGCCTCGCTGTGGGTTTAAGTGAAAGAAATGGCCTTAGGCTTCGGCTAGCACAGGCTGCTTGCCTACAGAGTGAACGAGCGAGCAGTCTCTCCCTGTCTTTGATTGACTGTTTCTTTGGCTGCCACAGTCACACCATCTATTTTTGCTTAGCAGTCTTCTTATCTTTTAATTTCTAATTATCTATGGTTCAGTTTAAAAGATGAATGAACCATTTAGGTTCGTATATTTAAAAATGGGGGGAAAAGCACTGAATGAAGGATGAAAGCACATGAAATTGTGCTGCGGGCAGAACACATAATCTTAGTGCTCAGAATTAAAAATAAATTATTATTATTATTGTTATTGTTATTATTATTATTATTATTATTATTATTATTATTATTATATTGTGTACCTATCTAAGTGTATATATAGACACCACATTTGAAGGTCAGAAGAGGACACTGGATCTCCTGGAACTGAAGTTATAGGCAGTTGTAAGTTGTTGCTGCTATGTAAGTTCTGGGAATCAAACCCTGGAGAAATGTAAACACCAAGACAGCCACAAACTCTTTGATCCTACCATGATGTCCCAATGGTGGGACAAAGTTTGTGGGAGTAGCCAACCAAGATCTGATTTGGCCTACTCCACAAGGTGGAACCCATACCAACACCGCTTGGGTGACCAAGAACCTGAGACTAGCAAGTCCAGGGACCTAGGGTAAAAGCAAATAATACTGGTCTAACAAAACAAACAAACAAACAAACCCAACAACAAAAACCATAGCACTCAAAGGATTCTTCATGACATTTTGCTATACTCGTAGTTCAGTGCCTTGCTCAGCCATCACGAGTAAAGCTTCTTACTGCAACAGATGGAACAAATACAGAGACCCACAGACAGACGCTAGGAAGAGAGTCAGAGAGTGAGAGACAGAGAGACCATGGAACCCTATACCTTAAGTAGGATGTTCCCATCAGATCCCTTCCTTCAGGGCTCAGGAAGCAGCAAGGAAGAGGAGGCTGAAAGAGTGTAAGACCTAAAGGAGATGGAGGACACCAGGAAAACGAGGCCCTCTAAATCAACGTAGTTAAAGCTCATGAGCCCACAGAGACCGAGGTGGCAATCACGGGGCCTGCACAGGTTTGCACCAGGTCCTCGGCATATATACTGGTGGCTTCCAGCACAGTGTTTTTGTGGGATTCCTTAGTGCATGAACAAGTGAGTCTCTGTTTTTTTAATGTATTATATTGGGTTTTTTTTCTGTTTGTTTGCTTTGTCTAATTCTGATGTTTCAGTTTCATTTTATTATATTTTATTATTATCTCTCGGAAACCTGTTTGTTTCCCAATGAGAAACAGGGAATAGATGTAGATGGGAAAGGAGGTATTTACGGGGACACTGGGAGGAGTAGAGGGAGGGGAAACTCTATTAGGATATATTATGTGAGAAAAAGTCTGTTTTTAATATATGTATGGAACATATTCCCAGCACTGCTTGAGTGACCATGAACATGAGAGTAGCTTTCCAGGGATATATATCTCTATCTCTGTATCTACCTATATCTATCTATCTATCTATCTGTCTGTCTGTCTGTCTGTCTGTCTATCTGTCTGTCTGTCTGTCTGTCTGTCTGTCTATCTATCTGTCTGTCTATCTATCTATCTGTCTATCTATCTATCTATCTGTCTATCTATCTGTCTGTCTGTCTGTCTGTCTGTCTATCTATCTATCTGTCTGTCTGTCTATCTATCTGTCTGTCTGTCTGTCTGTCTGTCTATCTATCTGTCTGTCTGTCTATCTATCTATCTATCTATCTATCTATCTATCTATCTATCTATCTCCTTGAGAACTGATTCAGTGATTAAGAGGAGTTACTGCTCTTGCAGAAGATCTGCGTTTGTTTCTTAGCAATAACATGATGGCTCCAGTGCCAGGAGATCCGATGCCCTCTTCTGTCCTCTATGGGCACTGTGCATATTTGGTGCATAGATGTATACAAATGGAAAACACTCATTCATATGAAATAAAAATACAAGCCCTCCTTTTGTAACCTGTAGCTACTGGAGCAGCCAAGAGCTGTCGCAGATCATCCAATCATGCCTGTGACTAACTAGCTTTTCTCTTTGCAGTGCTGAGAATCGAGCCTTAGTTCTCAAGGCCAGGGAAACACTCTGCCACTTAGCTCTCTCTTCCAGGTCCACCTCTCTTTTCTGGTTTCATGATGTGTTAATTTCCTGTAGTTGCATTGATCAATGCAATGATCACCAATGGCAAATTATCACAAACTTTGTGGCTCACAATGCCATAACTTGATAAATTATCCTTCTGTCCTCTTCAAGATAAGTGCAGAGCATTGCTGAGCCCTTGGTGGGTATTGCCTGGGTGGCATTTATTTCTGCACCTTTCCTGCATGCAAAATTTGTCTGTTCTTTTGGCCACTAGCTTCCTTCCATGTGCGAAGCCAGCGATAACTGGTTGGGTAGTAGGAACATTTTGGCCTTCTTCCACTTTTAAGTGCTTTGTGGTCACATTGGTTTTGCCTAGTCAGGCAGGATAAGCTTCTGTGTTAGGGTCTGTTGATAATGACTTCATTGTAATTTTACCATATAACATGGCAGGTAGATTCTGAGATTTTCTGTGTGGACACATTTAGGGAACAATGACTCCATCACCACAATCACTATGTGAATGTAAAGAGCGGTGATCTGTGGGGGATAAAGAATAGCAATCCTTAGTGGCAGAGGGGACTAGAGAGCAGGGCCATGAAAGTGTGTGCTGTTTGAACGGGGTTCCAGGAAATGTAGCTCAGTCCATCAAAAGCAACAATTACTGCTACCAGACGTGCATTCTTAGAGGAACAGTGCTAACTATCAGAAATCCCATAAGAATACCTGCTGGGAACCAGGCTTTTCTGGAGATTGAAGTGGTCAGAGTTTTCCCATGGAGTTCTCAGGCATTTGGGAGGAGGCTGGCCTGGACACAGCACACACATCTATTCACCTATAGTGTATGAGTTTTCCTACATGCCAGTTTTGTTTCTGTAAATTCCGTTGCTTCAGATCAGAGCTCTTTTTCTCTGTGGTCATAGTAAGAAAGAGAAAAGGGTTACAGCTAACAGACAATAGGTCAGAAATGCCCTTTGCATATTACCAAAACTGTGTAATTCTGCCTTCCTTTGAAACTGTCAGTAGGATTTGCAACAGACTGATGAATGGTACTGTAGACACTTTAATTTTTCAGAAAGACTTCATTTTGGGTTTTATTTATTATTATTATTATTATTATTGTTATGTTGATGATGATGACGGTGATGATGATGATGATGATGATGATGTGTGTGTGTGTGTGTGTGTGTGTGTGTGTGTGTGTGTGTGTAAATGTGTCTGGGTGCAGGTAGAGGCATGAAGAGGATTTTGGTCCTTTGGATCTGGAGTCTCAGTCAGCTGGCAGCCAGCATGGGTGCTGAGGACAGAATTCAGGTAGGCTTTCAGAACAAGCAGCAGGTGTTCATTCCCTCAGCATCTCTCCAGCTTCCTACACACTTGAGACCTGGCAGTGAGCTTTATGAACAGACAGGATGGAAGGTATTGGTGCAAGGAGCCTCTCAGGGCATCTTCTACTCACTGCCCTCCTGTACTCCAGCACACATCCATCATTCGGTTCCTTCCTGAGAGTGACAAACACAGGGTACCATCTCCAACTTCCCTCCTTAGTGTAGAGAAGAAATCTGCCATCCACTCACCATATGCCAGGACTGACTCACAATGGTGCTTTTACCATGGAGTCCACTGATGCATGAGTCCAGACGGAATGTGACCCGCTGTAGAGCTGAGAAAGTTTTTAATTTTGTAGCGAAAGCACAGATTTATTTAGGGCGATACTAAAACTATAGAACACACTTGAGCTCCCTCCCAGCCCAAGTTCCTTATCTTTAAATTTATTTCTAAATTTGTGTTTATTTCTCCAAATGAGGCCTTACCCTTTAAAGTGGTTTTTTTTACTAGCATAAACTAATTATACATAAAAATATGTCTAATTTTGGTATTTTCATATGTGTACATTGCATTTTGTCAGTCATGTTCTTCTTCCCACATTACCTTCTTTTCTTCCTCTTCTACTTTCATCAACATTGTTTACAGGAGTTTAGGTGGGAGCTTGCGGAAGCATGAGATTATTACCAGCAGTTACACCACTGAAGAAACTACCCTCCGACTCCCAATCATTAATTGCATAGAAATTCTAAGAGTGGGGCCTTGTGAGGTCTTGCTCACTCCATGAAAGGATGTGGACTGGCTCGGTCTTGTGGATATAGTATTCAGGTTATCACAGATATTAGGAGTGTATGAATGCAGCCATCATGCCATATTCAGAAGACAGTGATTGACAGCCTATTCCAGATCTCGCAGTCTCCTTTTTAAAGGTTTATTCATTTTATTTCATATGTATGCACATGTGCCTTAGTGTATATGTGTGTGTGTGTGTGTATGTGTGTGTCTGTGAGTTTTATGTGTATATGTGTGTACCTGAGTATGTGTATGTGTGTACTTGGGTATATGTGTGTGTCCCTTAGAGGGACTGATATACATATCCCATGTTTTATGGCTAGGCAATCAACAGTCATTTATTCTCTATGCTTTGACAGTTATGAGTCTCAAACACGAAGATTTTAAGAAGGATGTGTGTGTGGGGAAGGTTTTGGTGATGATGTGTGTTGGGAGTTTCTGGATCACATCAGAGTATGAACCAAGAAGACACATTGCCAATACACATGCTCTCACAGTCATTTGTTTCTGGCTGGCTAAGTGTGGGGTGCTATTGATCAATTGCGGGGTAGAGGTGCCTTAATGGGGCTCTGTGGCCACATTCCTTCACTGAATTGTGACAACAAACTGCCATGGTGAGTCCTGTTCCTGTCAGGGAGAAAGAGGGAAGAGACAATGTCGTGCAAACATGACATGATAATGGCTTGTAGTTAGTTGTAGCTCATAAGAAGGCAGCGGTGGGGGCTGCCTCTCCCAGTTGTGTCCTGTGATAGCCATTTGTCACAGGTCTATTGTCTGTATGTAGGCAGAAACCTCTTGGGTGTCAAGTGGAGACTCCTCATACTTAAAGTATTGGGGAGTAAGAAGATTTTATTATTCCTTCTATGATTTCAGTACTGAGCCCAACAGAGAGTACATACCCAAGGTCTGTTCGCCGAACTAACGTACAGATGTACCCCTTTAAGCCAGACTTACACTTGTGAAAGCTCTCTGGTGGCCCAGCTCTCCTCTCACTCGGGCCAGCTGTTTAGAAATAGAAGCCATTATTTATAAGGGGAATTGAGCAGGATTGTCTTGTGAGACCCACTACCCACCTCTTGCATGTGGGAGGCAGAACTGCAGCTGAGTATTTTTAGAACAACTATTTGAAGGGAAAGAAAAGATGCTGGAATTTCCTTACCCATTGATATGACTGTTTACTTTTTTTTTCTTTAATATGAAGGAGGAATTGAGAGTTTGAGAAATAAAATAACCAGTGAAAATTAGTGATGAATCGGGACACACAGGGCCCGAGACTCATTTTCTTACAGCGCCCCAGTCTCTTTCCATGGTAAGTGGAACAGAATGGCTCACTTATACAGAGGCTTGATTCAGATAGAAGGATAAATTGTGGTACAGATAATAGCTAATGTGATGCTAGGCTTTTCTCCGGCACGGTGGAGATTTCAGATCAATACGTAGGGAAAGAGTACACGGTGATGACGTTCTGAAAACTTGATCAATACGTACACATCACCAAGATCAGAATTTATCTAAAATTATGAGCCGCCTGGAAGGCTGCCAAGGCCTGAGTAATAATGCCAGACAGTCCAAGCCTGTGCCAGCTCCCTCCGTTTGTATAAATTGCTGGACTCTCTCGTGCCTGACCCCTCTGATGTATCAGCTTTGTTATGTCAGTTTAGATACAGGTAAATTTCCTAGGGGCATTTATTAGCTTTATTAAAAAAAGAGGCAAGTGTCCAAAGGCCTGTGGGCATGCGCACCACAAACGTAAGATAAGAGAAGGAGATGAAATATTCAGGCTGCCAAACCACCTCATCAAAAACCCAGGCCAGTTCAGCCCGCCGAGGCGTACCAGATTGCCAGGTTCGATCGTGTGTTTTTCCTTATGAAGACTCACAAGACCGTTCTACCATCTGGTTGGACAGACAAACTGCAAAGGGACAGACACTCAGCAGCCCGAATCTGTTATTAGAAGTAATACGGCCGATCTTAATATATTAGAATGAACCAGTGGGTAGGGGTAAACCCTCAAAGGAAATCTTCGTTATTGAAACGTATTCAAATAGCATTCCTTGACTCCATGTGTCATCTTCCTTTGATTGATGGCTGTCATGTCTGGAATTTGTCACATTGTCAGATCTGTGGAGCCTGACGCTATCCCTACAACCTTTGCACTTAAGCAGATGAGTAGACATCAAACTAGTCTAAGTTAGCTTTAACTCAGAGCAGTTCCTCCCTTACCCAGGGGACACCAGGAACTGTCTGGTGACACGTTTTGGTGTCAGGACATGGGAAAGGTGTGCTTTTGGGCATCCAGTATGCAGGTCCCAGGGATGCTGTGACTGTGGGTAGGAGCACAGGGCAGCTTCTGTAACAAAGCCACACCTGGTCCCCACTAGGTCAGAGGTGCTGACATAGCACAACGCAGTCTACATTTCTAGGCCAGCATCTGCCACTCCTCTACCACTGTCCTTCTTTTTATTACAGCTGCATGCCTTTTGTTGCTTTTCACCCAGAATTTTAAAAATTGAGAAATACCAACTGAGACTGCTATTCAGTTAGACAGTCTGACGGCCTGAAAGATCAGCGTTCTCATGCAGTGGGCCATTGTACTGAAGCTCTTGTCTTACATTCACTTCAAACTCAATACCATCTCTTGCCTCAGGGAAGGTATTCTGTCTATTTTTATGTCAATATGAAACAATCTAGGGTCATCAGAGAGGAGGGAGCCGCAATTGAGAAAATATCTCTATACAATCCGGCTATAGGCAAAACTATAGGATATTTTTAAAAGTTAGTGGTTTTGGGGGGAGGGTTATATAAGCCTGTTGTAGGCGGGGTCATTCCTAGGTTGGTGATTATGAGTTCTATAAGAAAGCAGGCCTGAGCAAGCCATGAGGAGCTAGCCAGTAAGCAGCACCCCTCTGTGGCCTCTGCATTAGCTCCTGCCTCCAAGTTCCTGCACTGTTTGAGTTCCTGCCCTGATGTCCTTTGATGAGAAATTGATATGGAATCATAAGCTAAATAAATCCTTTCCTTCCCAAGATGCCTCTGTCATGCTGTTTCATCACAGCAATAGTGACCCCAACTGAGACAGAAGGGTTAACACAAGCTTGTCGCCCACAATTGAGAGAACACTGGATTGTTCTGTCCCCTCTATACGCACGATTTTGCTTGAAGAACATTCCCCTAAGTTGCCATCGATGTGAATACATGTCTCTGAGTTCTATCAGAGAGCGCATTTCATCAGAGTGCATCCAGAAGGTAAGGAAGAGAAATCTTAGACAGCAGAATAAAAAGTGAGAGGCCATCATTGCCAGCCAAAAGCAGATGCCCTCTAGGAGATTTTATGGCCACTTCTGCTCCATTAAAAAGCCCATCTAAGATGCTTGTAATCCTTTTCACAGAGTTAAAGCGACTCTCCCTCAGCCTGTGTATTAGGAGTCATTATCTTGGCCCATAATATTTTCAAGAGAAAGGCTAAGCTCTTTGATATTAACCGAAGGCACCGCTGAAGAAGAGTTATTGTCATTGTTCCAAGTATGTACTTTTGATGCTCTGTCATACAGTGGACCAATTTGCATCTTTGTGTAATCTACGCTGAAGGCTATCTCTACATCTATATTTTTCTGTTTATTGTCCTTGCCCAAATTCCTGTGGCAAAATAAGTTATGCAGCCTCAGTGAGAGGCTGGGAAATTGCAATATGCACTTGAGGCTCCTGGGTTGCTGCTGACTGCTTGGTGCCCTAAGCTGGAGACTTTCTGTCCAGGAGACTGACATGGCAAGAATTATCCTCCCTCAGGGAAAATCAGTTAATGTTTCACATTAAAAGAGCTATGCTGCATTATGAAAACAGTCTGGGCTTGGCTGGGTTGTTTTTTTTTTTTTTTCATCACTCACTCTGAAATTGGTTTCCATACCTATAATTAACTTTGAGCACCACCATAAAAGCCCTCCAATCTTTACCTCGTGTTGTTCTTCCTTGGGGGCACTGATTCGGGACCCATCCAACTTTTGCACCAAGCCATAATTAACAGAATTATATTTAATAATCCCCCCTTGTTCTGAAGGGAGCAGAGGCGGCATCCAGAGAGCACAGCAGCAGATAATGAGAGCGGCAGAGGTTCCCGTGCCCCCCCTCAGACCCCTTTCCTCGGAATTGTATCATCACGTTCTGAGAACAGCGCGCTGCCCCTGTCACCCTGCATCAGGCTCACTGGTCCAGCAGCCTCTGCCGCAGTGACAGTTAGAATCAGGAGAGAGACACATATGATCCATGGGTTTTCTTCTTCTAACTAAAAAAAAAGTCATATACTTACAAGAACACAGCCTACTGCTGTCTTCGGCAGCTGTACGATGTTTCAGAGTGTAGAACAAGGATCATTTCCATTTGCAAATTCCTTCCATGCAGGATCAGGCCTTGCATTATTAATGTGTTTTACCCATGGGATTTGGGCCCAATAAGAGATTTGAGGCTTTGGAGTGAGATGAGCTTAACAAGGCCCCAACTACTCAAGATTTCATTATTTTGCTCTGTTTTTAGAAACCTTTCTAATTCGTGTGTGTGTGTGTGTGTGTGTGTGTGTGTGTGTGTGTGCGCGCGCGCGCATTTGCATGGTATATGTGCCCTCACGTTCGTGTAGGAAGCCTGAGGCACTTGGAAAGGCATTGAGCATCTTCTTCTGTCACTCTTCGACCTACTCGTTTGAGGTAGGGTCTCTCCCTGAAGCTGGAGGTTGTTTTTTTTTTTTTTTTTTTTGGCTAGGCTTTCTGCCCCCAAGCCTGGTGCTCATCCTGTCTGTACCTACCACAGTGTTGGGATTGCAGGTGATGATGAGTCCACGCCCCGCTTGCTATGTGTGCGCTGAGACCTGAACTCACGTCCTTAGGCTTGTACAGCAAGTGCTCTTCACCAGTGAGCCATCTCTCCAAGGCCCTACTTCACTCCTCATGCCAATCTTCCTTCGTGTAGCTCTCAGTCATAATGAGGCTCTATTTTTTTTGTTCACAGGAGAAATAGCATCCAATAATTTCTCCAACAGTAAAAACTATATATTAAAAAAAATGTTCATGTTCTTACAGCAAAAGAAAACTTACATGCAGGCTACTTGCTTTGTTCTTTTCTGCTTGTTCTAAAAGGATCCTGAGTAAAATGGCTTTGCTTTTAGATTTAGTGAATGTCCCACCTGACATAAATTCAGATAAAAGAAAAGCATTTATATGTAATCTCAGGCAGGTAGTGAAACTGGTTCTTATATGGAATCATAAACTTTACTGCTAGGAAGGGCCACAAGGAACACTTAGCTCAGTCCCGCGCGGGTGGTAAACGGCGGCAACTGTGTGGCATCTTCAAGACTGAAGTTAAAAGTTTTGTCTCTGAGAAGTAACACTATAGGTGGGATGTAGCATGTGCTCCAAAGGCCTGTATACTAAGTGGTTGGTCCCTAGCCAGTGGGTCTCCTGGGACACAATAGGATGTTTAAGATGCAGCTTTGGAATAGAAAGTAAGGTAATTGGAGGGTGTGTCCTTGAGGGGGAGACAGGACTTCACCCTTTCCTTGTTCTCTCATGTAAGTGTTGCTCTGTCATGCATCCCTGCCATGATATACACTGATGGGCAACTTATGCATGATAATACAGGAAACATGGTCCACATTTCCCTTCCTGCTTTACAACAGCTCCACAATAATGAGGCCAGCCAGTCAGGAGCTGGCTGTAAGTGTAAGCCAAAATAAGCCTGTGATGTTTATAAGTTGATTTATCTCAGGTATTTGTTACAGTGAGAAAAAAAAAAGTTGACTAACACAAGGAATTGGTGGTGGTGTGTGGGCAACCTTGTAACAACCATGGCAACAGCCAATCAAAATAGATAAATGATGTGACTACACGGAGGGGAGCAGTTGAAGAGAGATACGGTCTCTAAGTAGGCAGCTGAAGACTGGCTTTTTGTTCCAATTCTGGATGTTCTAGGCGAGTCCTGTGGTTTGGCAGGTTAAGTCTAACACAGCCCCCTCACCCCCCATCTTACATGCAGCTTGGGATACTATGCAGGGAGGGGCTTGTGGCAGAGATCAAGAGGAACTGAAGAGCATCCATTACAGTCATAGCTGAGATCAACTGGATTATATCATGAGCAGACACAACCTGTCACATTGTAGGGTCCAGAAGCAGGGCAGGTCCCAGGGACAGTTCTTTCAGGCTCCAGATCACTTTTTCTGTCATCCCAGCTGACTTCATCATATAGGGCTGCAGGCAAGAAAGTCGCAGTCCCTTCACTTAAATATCTTTGGGGAGTATTTTTGTTGTTGTTGTTTTGTTTTCAGTGAACATCAAGAGAAGTTAGGTGTGCTGCAGACTGGGGAGTCAATTTATAGGTATAAATTGAATGGCACAGAAAAGAAAAACGTGATGCCAGAAGCTGCTGTGAAATGTACAACCCCCTGACAGTGTGCAGCTGTCACAGGAGCTCGGTGGCATTTCTTCTGGTGGCTCAGCGTAGGCATGAATTTAGCTTCTCCTATTTTATCCTAGACTGTGGGTCAGGGCGGCCACAAATGACATCTAGGACACAGGAGGGGCCTTAGCTTCGTTTGGGGGAATTAAGACAACTTATGCTGTATTGTGAATATCAGTTGTCCTTTTCAGCCTGAAGGTCAGAACACATAATACTTTGAGGCAGTTACGGTTCAGGAAGCTCCAGGGATATAACGTGAACACGAGGTCAAGGAAGGGAACGACCTGGAATTATGTTTAGAACGCGGTTTTCTCCAGAGTTGCAGGTCAAGGACCTGTCTGATAGGGTGAGAAATCCAGTGTAACTCGAGAGGGACAACTCATCATCCTTAGAGCTGCAGGAAGTGGCATTTGCGACAGTTGAAGAGATAGGTAGAGGAAGGAGTTTGATAATTTAACATTTTGGGCTCAGCAAGAAATGTGAACAAGCATTCTATAAACCTGGAAACAGAGATGGTCAGAAGTGCAGCAGGAGATGGGTCTCTTCTGGAGCCGGGCTAAGAATGTTTAAAAACAAAAACAAAAACAAAACAAAACAAAACAAAACAAAAAAACTTCCAATGTTTTATTAGAAGAGCTGAAGTTCTGAAAGGCCTAGAACATTCTAAACAAAGTCTGTAAATCTGAGAGCTGCCCGAGGACCCACACACTAACAGTCACCTGGTTCTGTTTTACCTGGAGCCAGGAAAACTGATTGGGTCAGTTGAAATGGCTTGAGCAAGGGGTGTCCTGAAGACCTGATAACCGAAACAACGCAGTCCTGTGGAGCTCTGCTTTCCCCCTGTCCTTTCCATCAAGGGAGAAGTTAGCCTGTCTTGGTAGAGAATATTGAAGACAGAGAAAACCTGCCTAGGTTAAATGTTATCCTGGGCTCCTGACCTAGACAAACCATAGCCCATGATTACTGAGAGTTTTCTTTTTAAAAGTGATTGCAAAATACTTTTTGTAATCTAGGATGACATCTGCTCAAACGATACCAGTTTCTAGGAAGCAGGAAGCTGAGGTTCATCAACGTGTCTGCTGTTCGAGATGGCGTGTGGTGATGGAGATGCGGGATGGTGTTGAGTTCATAGAATACAAGCCCATTCAACTAACCTTATGTGTGTTAAACGACACAGTAGAATTAGGTTGTAGGTCTTTCTTCAGCCCTCCATGAAGACTTCTCAAGTGGCTGGTAGTTCTTCGTAGAAGAATCTTAGTGGAGGGATGAGGGTTAGAACAGCAGTTGAGCTGGATGCAGTCACGTGGTGATGTGCTTCAGGTTTCTGTCTCAAATGGCTTTTTTCTCCCAACAACTTGGACATGTATAATGTGTTTTATTATGTGTGCATGTATAAAAATAAAATATATTCCTGCCTAATATGCAAATACTTAAAACAGAGTCTCAAGAACCTGAGTGACAGGCTTAGAATCAAAATGTTGTTAGGGACATAGAATTGTAGGTATAAATCAATAAGCTTTACTAATGAGATAAAAATATTATATTGCACTTTAACTGGAAAAGAAAAGCCAAATGAATAGCAGAGTGGAAAACTGGCTATAAATAATTTCATTTTCCCCCTTCCCCAAACTCCCAAAACAAATAAACCAAAACACTTCCCAAAACAAAGCAAAGGAAATATGACATTTTGTTTGACATTAAGTTAAGCGAAAGTCAGCCTTGTGCTGTAGCTTCTAAATATTGACCCACACAGGGTCAGCAAATATCACTATCTTCATAATGTTGTGTTTAGTTCTCAACACCACAATGCCCCATGGGAATGGCACAAACTTTCGAGGGCTACAAGCAAGGGAGAACAAAAGTCTTCTCCTCATCTCTGAAATGGTGTGCCTGTTACTTCATTATCTCAGCAACCACACATCATGTGCCTACGTCTGTCAATTACTATGCTAGAGATAAGTTAATGCTGCTTGAGTCTCTTATGGGTGTTAAACTCCAGAAAGAGCCCAGCGAAGGAGACAGAAGTGGGCTGATAATGATGCACATAGGTGCATCAGGAGGGGGACAGTGGCATTGGAAAGAGTTAACTCTTTGGGTGCATTCCTCATGGAAAGTCATAATGGAACCAGGTAGAGACGGACAGGGAGTGCTTTTCATGCAGAGGGAATGCATGTGGGGAAACACAGTGGCATTAGAGACCCTAGCTAACACGTATGGGCTGGACCTAGGCCTCATACACATATGTAGCAGATGTGCAGCTTTTCTTCATGTGGGTCCCCTAACAATTGGAGCAAGGCTGTCTCTGACTCTGCTGCCTGCCTTTGGATTCCATAGCTGGGCTGCCTTGTCTGGCCTCAGTGGGAGAGGATCTGCCTAGTCCTGCTGTGACTTGATGTATCTGGATGGGTTGGTACCCATGGGGGTTCTCCCCCTCTCTGAAGATAAGGGGATCTGGAAATGGGGGACAGTGTGTGAAGGGGTGCCTGGGGGGAGATGGGGGAGGGAACTGTAAAGTGAACTAATAAAAAGATCCTAGTTCACTTGGGAACAGAAAATACTTTATTATTATTGGAGCCTAGGTTATGAAATGGCACAAGCTGAAGTTACAAGTGGACTGGGGCCAGGATTGAATAAACTGGGGACTGTACTTCATCATGAGGACAGAGACAGGCAAGGAAAAAAATTTTAAAGGGGGTAGGTGATCACTCATGTGAATTTGAATAACTGATTGGAATTGGAATTGGAATTGGTGAGTCAAGTAATTGAGGAATGGGTGGGACCAGCTGTTCAGATAAAATCCTATGTGAGCCTGCTCTCAGATGGTGACAATGGAGCTGGGAACGTGGGGACTGATTTTAGAGATATTAATGAATAAATGTTAACATTCTGGGAAGGTCACAACGCATTCATGCCAAGGTCTCCGTAAGTCAACTCTTTTTCTTTCCCAGGCTCATGTGCTGCATCTACACCTGCTCAGCTTTTTTAACATGGTTACAATTTCTTTTCCTTTTTCTTCCCCAGGCTACTCTAAAAAATCTTAGGAGGAAGGACCATGATCTCTTCCCTTTTTCCTCCCTTTTCCTCATATTCCTCTCTTTCTTTCCTAATTTCTTCATCTTGAGCATACACTGCTAATCCCTGCAGGTGCCAAATGTGATGAGGTATCTTTATGCCATGTGTTAGTCATTATTGTCAGCTTGACTTGTTTTTGAAAGTCACCCAGGAGACTGAGGTGCACTTTTGGGTCCCTCTTTGAGGGCTTTTCCAGAGGATGAACTGTAAGGGCAGCCCGTCTTGCTATCGCATGGCCTGGGGGAAGGTACATCTGAAATTAAAGGAAAATAAAGGAGAAAGCATGAAAGAAAACTGTAGCAGGTCCCTTGACCTGATTTCTGGTCGACGCTGAGTCTGCTATAACTGCACTGTCATGATGACCCGAACCCTCTGAAACTGTGAGCCTAAGCCGTGCTACCCTCTTCAAGCTGTCTTTGTTGGGCAAAGGATGGGGCTTTTCCACCCACAACGGGCTGAGTCTTCTTGCATCAACTGATAACCAAGACGATCACTCGCCGACATGACCACAGACCAACCTGATGGACAATTGCTTGAGATTCTCTTCTCACGGGAGGCTAGGTTGTGGCAAGCTGACATTTAAAACTCACCCTCGCGGCTCCCTTTTCCTCCCTTTCATTCACGTTTCTCCTCTTCTTCCTTTGGTCCGTGGGAAAAAGATGGTTCCTCCAACAGTTTTCTGAGATTGGGCTGTATGATTCCTTAATTTGATCCTCTTCACTTGACTATGGCTCCAAACAATTAGTTTAGGCCAGTTTCAAGAGAGATAGCACAGGTTAGTAGTTACTGTACAGAATTTGATAGAAGACAGAGCTTATCTATTGTGAAGGGTTTTAACTTGGAGCCTCAGTTTGCTCATCTTTAAATGGGTGGACTAGAGGATACATTTCTAGCTGTGAGAACTATGACGACACATTTACTGTATTTATTAGAGATCTAAAGTATAGTAAACACTTAACAGCCATTGTTATCATCAGAGATTATTCAAGGATGTGCTTGATTTTGTAGGTTCACATTAGGCTGGCAGAAGGATTTTATGTATCTGAGACTCAGGTGGAGAAATAAGATCTGCAAAGACTGTTTCTCTCCAGTGAGCCTCCAGGTTGGATGGCCCTGTCCCAGTAAACCTTATGTCTCTCGTGCTTTGCCTTTCATGCCTTTCTGCCCTTTGTGCTCAGAAAGGGTTTCTATCTTCATCTCTCTCATTACATTAGAGGCCTCACTCCCAGGCATCACGTCCCACGCCCACACTCTAGTTTGAACCCATTGGGTAACTTCCATTGCTCATCCAGTTCTGCAAACACTCATTGGGAGCCTTCAAGGATCCTTACTCTGTGGTTTAGTGAGACTAAGTTGGGCTTCGATGTTAGGCAGGCTCTTGTTCATACACCACTGGGCATGAGGATTTGACCTGGTGTATATTTAAATAACCAGCGTCTTGTTTCTCAAGTATAGAATGGAGGTTAGCCCTGGCCCTAGATTCATTGCAGGTGTGGCTGCTGTGTCACATGTGCGTCGCTAGGTGGCGGAGAAGAGAGAGGCTATGTATAAGCTCCATGCTTTGACCTGTGAGCATGTGAAGGTTAGTAGCCTAACAGTACCTAAAAAGATGACCACCTGTCCTGGTGCAGTACAGGCTCCGATGGACTCTCGGAGCAGGGAGCAAGCTGGAGACTAGAAGAATCTGTGGCCTGGGTGGGGGTGAGCCCTAGACAGATGGCCCTCTCAAAGGGCCACTTGGGCTGGCTGGGTGACAAATGAGCCCAAGACGAACACCAGACCACACCATGGGTCCCAGACAGGGAACTAGCCTGAGATGACCACCAGTCTGGTGCTATGCAGGCCTGGTGTGTGTGTGTGGGCCTGGGGGGGGGATAGAGCATGTCCAGGATGACCTCTGCCCAGTGCCATAATGCGACACTCATAGACCTCGGGCACCACTAAAGGAAGCAAGTAAGTGGTGGAGAAATGGAAAGAGAAACAGAAACAGAAAGATGTAGGCACAGTGAAGTGGGGCAGAACTAGAGACTCTAGCGTAGTGAGGAACAGCCTGATGTGAGTAGCCTGTGACATCACCAGTAGCCAAGTCTGGTCTGTGGCTCTGCGGCGGCAGAAGTCCCTTACCACCGAAGGCCAGATGGACTTCGCTGGTCTGGGCTGTCACCTAGTGACATGTTTACGTCTGAGAGCTGTGCAGAACTGGCCCCATCCTTC
Organism: Acomys russatus; assembly: GCF_903995435.1. Taxonomy (NCBI): domain Eukaryota; kingdom Metazoa; phylum Chordata; class Mammalia; order Rodentia; family Muridae; genus Acomys; species Acomys russatus. Next base: position 27,868,350 of record NC_067151.1, on the reverse strand, counting down.
ACTTGGGTATTGCGGGAGAGGTAGCCCTTGGGGCATGAGAATAGGAGAGCTGACCCCACCTCTAGCCAGGTACAGTACTTGGCAAAGAGGCTTCCAAAGAGAGTGGGAGAGCTGGTGGGCTGACCAGTTCAAATACCAATCAGGCCCGGATCCAGGGCTTTGAATTGGCCAACCCCAACATTTACTCCATTGATGAATGGTTGGAGTGTGAAGGGGCCAGTCCTAGGTCCTACCAACCCCAAACTACAGGATCTCCATCCATGACACAGGGCAACAGCAGGATATCCAAGAAGAGCCCCAGTGGAGTTCCAGTTTTGATAGAGTAACAGAAGCCAGAGGCCTCGTACTAGACCAACCAGTCATTGCAATGACCATTTACAAGAAAAGAAGTGTGGACAAAAGGGGTATATACTGTGGTACACAGTGAGACACACTATAGCTTCCACAATGAGATGATTTTTCACCATTATGGGAAAGGTTGCAAGGGTGGAGGGGAGGTATGAAGCGAGGGAGAGGTGAGTGAGATTGAGGTGCATGATGTAAAATTCACAGAGAAGCAATAAAAAGTAAAAAAAAAAAAAAAAAAAAAAAGAATGAAGTTTAGGATATTTGTTTGTGAGTTAATGAAAGGCTAGGAATTTTTGTTTTTGAGACACAGTTTCAGTGTATAGCCCTGGGTGTCTTGGAATTTGCTCTATAGATCAGGGTAGCCTCGAACTCGTAGATATCCTCCTGCCTCTGCCTTCTGAGTGCTGGGATTAAAGGCATTCACCACCAGATTTTTTTTTCAATTTCTTTTTTTTTATTAATTTATTCATATTACATCTCGATTGTTAGCCCTTCTCCTGTTTCCTCCCATTCTTCCCTCCCTCCCATTTCTCCCCTTCTCCCCTCCCCTATGTCCGTGACCTAGGGAGACCTCCTCCCCCTACATATGCTCTTAGAATATCAAGTCTCTTCTTGGTAACTAGCTATCCTTCCTCTGAGTGCCACCAGGTCTCCCCATCTGGGGGACATGGTCAGAAAAGGGGCACCAGCGTTCGTGTGAGAGTCAGATCTCACTCTCCACTCAACGGTGGAGAGTATCATGTTCGTCGGCTAGGTCTTGGTAGGGGTTCGAAGCTTACTGCCTATATTCTCCTTGGCTGGTGCCTTAGTTTGAGGAGGACCCCAGGATCCAGATCTGCCTGTCATGAAGTTCTTCTTGTAGGTTTCCAGGACCCTATGGGTCCTACTATTTCCTCTTTCTTCCATACTTACCTGGCAGGGGAGATACCATGATCACCACCAGATTTTTAAATGTTCCTTTTGACCATTTCCCTTCATTGTCTTTGCTATTCTCTGCTCTTCCAGTTATTCGTGAGATGTGCAGTGTTCTTAGCCTCGGGCTGAAGATGGGTAACTGCTAGCTCTAAACCGGTCAGTTCTAGAAAGGAATGGAAGCTTTGCGGTCTCTACAGGATGCCAGAGGGGTTGTGCTTGGGTGTTCTTGGGGTGTGCTTGGGATGTTATTGAGGTCCTTTTAGAATCTGCAGCTCCCCATACTTGTCTTCCCAGCTCGCTCACCTCCTGTACTTTACTGCCCAAACTTCCCTGAAATTGAATGTCTTCTTTTGTTTTTCTGTCTAGCCATGGCCAAATTGCAGCCTGGATTCACTCAAGGGACACATCACTCTCTCTTCATGAGTTTTTGTTTTTTGTTTTGTACCTGATGCTCAGCCGTTGCAATTCCCTCCCTTGTTAAGTCTCAATTTCTTTTAAGCCAAACTTGGACTTGTTGATGGTCTTGTACCTTTATTCCAGTTGTGCTCCCAGCTGGACCACATCTGGTTCCTTGTGCTACTTAACATCTTACAACCTTGACCTTACTCTACACTTACCAACTTCAGAAGGACTGATAAGCCTTGGATCACCAGAAGATAAACTATACTTAAACGAAGCACAGGCCAAACTGTTGAGCATTTTTGTATTAGCCCTTTTAATGTCATCCTGTCCCTGCACAGGACCAAATACCCTTAAAAGATATCTTGACAGAAAACTTGGAATTAACCCAAAATACTCAGCAACCTTGCATAATGAAACAGGCCAATCCAGCGACATGCTATTTATGAGAGACACAGAGTGGGGAGATAGAATCAACTGAAAGTGCACTTTCTCTTAAGTTTCCCTTTGTAGGCATCTGTTTTTCAACCCTATATCTGTTTATTTGAAGGGAAGCAGAGAGCCACTGAAGCAAACAGTGCTTTATACACTCGGCGATGGTGGATCGATGGTGTGGCTAGTGTACTGAGCAAAAAGACCTCAAGATTATGTTGCTGTTTTCTTTTACTGTTCAGTCAACAGAAGAAAAATAAGAGCCCAAAGAAAAGAAATAAAATACAAAGAGAGATATTTTTATCTCCTAATTTCAGCTTTCATTCCTCTGTAACCACAAAGGTGTGACTGCAATCACCTGTCCTCACAAGCAGTTCTAAAATGAAGAGACAAAGCACTAAAGATATTTTTTAGACACACAAGTAGCAAGAACTATTTTTTAATTAATTATTTGTTGTGCACATGTGTGGGGTGTGTGTGTGTGTGTGTGTGTGTGTGTGTGTGTGTGTGTGCATATAAGCCATTCTCTGTGTGTGGAGGCCAGTGGACAACTTGTGGGAGTAGTTCTTGCTCCCCACCATTTGGGCCTCAGGGATTATACTCAAGCTGTCAGGCCTACTCGCAAGTCATTTTACCCCCTGGTCCATCTTGCCAGCCTACAAGGGCTTCTTAGATGAAACCTGGCCAGCTTTTTCATACTAGTTGACTGCTATTAGTATTGGGGTTTCTCCATTCTTTTAATTTATTTATCTTCTGATTTTTAAATTGGGGTTCTTACGGAAATCATATTTCTATATATAAAATATGGGATTACATATGTGTGATATAGGTTCATACATGTAATATATTGGAAATATGATTAAATCTGGATAGTGATGCCCTTGGCTTTTTGAAAATCTCCTTGAATCATTTCTACCTTTTGATTGGGATGCCTGAGCCATTTTCATGTACTGTAACTATTGATGTAGTTGTCTTAAGATTTGCTGCCTCACTACATGTGCTTTCTCTTAGTGCCAGGAGTTCTTCATTCTGTTTTGCTTTCTCTCACATTGTTTGTAATGACATGATCGCACTTTGTCTTGTTGTTTCGATTGCCAGCTCTCCTTCTTTGAGTTTTCCGTGTTTGTTGCATGGTTCATACTATGCATGCCTACCTTGCTTCTCTACTTTATGTACATACCAGAGCCCGACAGCGATAGTGGCCTCTGTGCAGATTCTGCAGTGTTGCAAACGGCAAAACATTGCTACCGTCCGCACTTTAACAAAGTCTGAAGACCATTTCAGAATTAAGATGAGAGCCTTCATATTTCTCTGTACACATCTGATTTCTGGAACTGACTCTTCCTTTGTGTAGATCTGGGTTTTCATTGGGTGTTCTTCCTTCAGTCTAAACAGCATTCTTTAATATTTCTTGTAGAAGTTATCTGGTGGTGAGTTCACTTGAGTCTGAATTAGTATTTTTCAATTAAGTTAATTAATTACTTTGTGTGTGTGTGTGTGTGTGCACGCGCATGTGTGCGTGTATGTGTATATCTGTGCATGTACATGTGGGTACCCACAGAGGGGCCAGAAGAGAGCCCTGGATCCCCTTTAGCTGAAGTTACAGGAGGTCGTGAGCTGCACAATGCACATTTTGGGAACCAAACTCTCAAGCATTTTTTAACTGCTGAGTCATCTCTCCAGCACCTTGATAATTCTTTATTTCATCTTCACATTTTGAGTGTAGAATTTTAGACTGACTTCTATTTATCTTTTTATATTTCATTATATTCACTTGCTGTTTTCTGGCTGTATAGTGTCATAGGGAAACCCCTTACATGGGGAAGCCTCTGGCATCTGTGTTTTTCTTCTATCCATAGTGTGTGTGTGTGTGTGTGTGTGTGTGTGTGTGTGTGTGTGTATTTTTTACCTTTGGATGATTTTAAGTTTTTTATTCATAGTTGCCTTTAAGCAATGTAATGCAGTGCACATTCATGCATCTATGTTTTAAAATTTAGGAAGCGTGTAGCTTCTTGGATCTTTAGATTTATATTTGTATCAAGTGTGAAACAATTTAACAATTAATACAATTTTTTTATATTTACCTTCTCATCTCACTTGGACCCTGATCGAGCAGAGTCCTTTCAAAGCTTAATGTTTCCTGTGCAGTACAATATCACCTTTCCCTCTGGAATACTTTTGTTGGTTTGTCCAGTTATCTATCCAGTTCGTTCTTTATTTTTCCTTCTGCTATGTCTAATTTGCTGCTAATTGCCTTTGATGTATTCTTCATCTTAGCCATTATATTTTTATCTCTGGGAGTTTTATTTTGTGTTTTAAATAAAATGTTCATATGTTTAGTAATATGTATAGTTTCCTCTAGCTATCTGAAGTGTGGAATAGATGTAATCATAATTTTAATACACTAGTCAGCTAACCTGCAAACTGTATTATTTATAGGGCATTTTTTTTCTAATTTTTTTCTCCATTGTAGATCATTGTCTTTTCTACTGGTCTATTGCTGTGAAGAGACACTATGACCATGGCTACTTACAAAAGGAAGCATTTAATTGAGAGCTTGCTTACAGTTTCAGAGAGTTAGTCCATGACCATTGTGGTGGTGAGCAGGAAGGCATGGTGCTGGAGCAGTGTTTGAAAGGTTACATCCTGGTCCAAGGGCAGGAGAAAGAAAGAGAGTGAGACAGGGCCTGTCATCTGCTTTTGAAGCCTCAAGGCCCACCCCTCAGTGACACACCTCCGCCAACAAAACCACACCTCCTAATCCTTCCTGAACAGTTCAACCAACTGGGAGCCAAACATTTACACATACGAGCCTAAAGGGAGTCACTCTCATTCAAAGCATCAAATCGTACCTCCCCTTTTAGTATCTGGTAACTTTTCTTATTCTATATAAGTGGTGATGGCTAAGGGGCAGGCTGAGCACTGGGAGGCACTGACCAGCAAAGGTTTTGCCTTGTGTCCATGGGATTATGATTACATCGTGCTTTCAAATTTATTTGCATCAATCTAAGTAAACGCCATTACTTTGAGATGTGGGTCTTCTATATCATGGGTTTGGCTTTGTGTCAGTGCTTAGTCATAGCCTCCTCATCCTGTAGCTTGGTGCAGATGAACATGATGACTTGGATAGTGTGGACTCTGGAGACTGGGTGCCCTGGGGCTTTCCAAAGGTACCCTGCATGACTGTAGGTAGCAGCACAAAGCCCGAGACAGGGCTTTTACTGAAAAAGACTGTCTGCAAGGCTTCTATGGCAACCCATACCAGCAACAGGCTGAGGATCATGTTTGGTAATATTTTGAATAGATGGAAGACATTAAGATTTACCTTGTCGGTTCTGGATAACTTTGAAAATGCTGTAAGTACTCTATATCTTTGTTTTAGAACGCAGTAAAATCATTTGAGCAGAGTTTTCAGATGGTTTAAGCCTTGATAGACAGAACCAGAGCTATGTTTAAACTTTCCCCACTACCTAACCCTTCTTGATCCTCCGCAGCACTGTTGTCATGACATTCTGCAGACTGTTGTGAAGACACTAGTGCTTATGTGTGAGTCCCAAGGGACTTCTTCTTGACTTCCTTAAGGACTTTCTTTTCTTCTTTATCCTCAGAGAGTTTTTGACACATAGGTGACCAATTCTATTTGGAAAATTCAAGCGTTGGGCTCTTATGATATCGCTAGCTGTCTCTTCTCTGATGTCGTGGCCCATAGACTCTTGCGTTCCAACCTCTTTTGGACTCTGAGGTCCGTTCCTCAATGCAAACTTCTTCCTGGGGTCTCCTCTATGGCCAGCCTCCTGGATTCTCCCTTTAGTCTGTTAGGTGTGGTATTGAAGGCTTCTGTTATTTTCCTTATCCCAAGATTCATGCATTGCCTCATGTTGTATCTTATTTTTATGTGTTTTTTATGTTTTTTTTTTAAATCCCATTGTTTCAAATAAGAGAGTAAATCAGTTTCCTAACACCTTATCATAACTGTGAGAAGAAATATCTGTTATCTGGGTTTGATTTAAAGCATTCCAGCCTCTACAGTGCATTTCTATAAGTGGGAAAGTTTTTCTTGCTTTTGTAAGAGCATTTTGACCCTGTCCAAGTTTCCCCATTATCTAGGCTCCCATCTGTTAATCTGTCATGTATTGGCAAGAACAGAGCAGTGAGTCTCCCATCAATTTATAGCTCAGTTTTAGAAAGCAGAAATTTCCATGATAAGTTTATCCTTCAGTTTCTTTATAAAGTAGATACTTAATACAAATAAACATCAGCAGGCAATGACTTAACAATCTCTGAAAACAGACAAGATACAATAGTACACATAAAAACCAAACCAGACTTAAAAATTTCTATTTTAAGAATTGTATAATTTTGCTTTTATGACATACTCATGGTGGGACAATCAAATTTAGAATTATTGCTTTTAAGTGTTCTCGCAGAGTAATTCTTTGGAAGGGAGCCTTTTTGTGTTCAGCGTAAGTAGACTATTAAAGGGTTCTACTATAATGAAATAAAAGATTTAGAGTTATAAGTATTTACTTGAATAATTAGTTTTGGACATAAAAGCCATAGACACAGCTGCAAGTAAATTCTTTAATGTGTTATGGTTTTCTCAACAGTCATATAGGTTTCTCTCTTTCTGAATATACATGTACAAGTGCACATATGTTTATGTGTGCATGGTGTGCATGTAGTGTTAAGCCCCGAAAGACTGCATGGTTTAGCGGGCACACCCTCCCTTACCCTCTGCTACAGGAAGCTCTGTCATTTAGAGCATCATGAAGCAAGCTCCTGGCATGGCCGAGTTCAGACACACATCTCGGAGTCGGCTGAACTCCAAGCATGCTCACTTCTGTCCTTTTCTTTCTCTTGGAGATAGAGAGACAGATGAAAAACATTTCAAAAAATTTATTATCTCATATCACAACCCACTTTATGCTATGGAAACACATTTTTAAAAATCCTCTCCCTTTTAAATAAATGCTGTGTGTTCAAAGTCTTGCTTTACTTTACACACACACACACACACACACACACACACACACACACACACACACACACACAGAGCATTCAGTATTCAGGTCAATAGTCATAATGAAGCAGTCTCTTTTCTAATTAGAAAGAAGTTAACATTGCACGTTGTATAGGTTCATGGACAGTATTTTTAGTTGATCAAAATAATCGCAAGCCCTTTTATAAAGCGGATGTGCACTTGCTGCTCATCTGCCTCTAGGCTGGCCTGTGGCTTCTTTTGATTGATGCAATGAAGTAGAAGTTTTACCATGAAGTCTCAGCCAGGGCTTTAAGAAGCTTTGAGGCTTTTGCTTTGATCCCCCAAAGGCCTGCCTGTTGAGGGATGAGAGACAGGTGGGGAAAGGCCCTAGGTGTCCTGCATGCTCAGCCTACCCACCCCGGCTGCAGTTCCAGATGTATGAATGAAGCCAGGTAGTGCCACACAGAAAGCGGCCCTAATTATTAACTCAGGAGCAAACCACCACTTTAAATATCTAAACGCTATCTTCAGTTTCTTACTTAGCAAGAGGCAACTGAATAGAATACAGATGAATTGTCCTTCCTCCTTTCTGCCTTCCTTTAGCTTTCTTTTGACTTAAGAATTGTTTTAAGATATTACTTGTAATTCTCCCCTCCCTCCCTCCCTCCCTCCCTCCCCTTCCTCACTCTCTCTCTGTGTCTGTGTGAGTGATGATACGTGCACAAGAGTGTGGATGCCTGCTGAAGCCACAGATACTCTGGAAGTGGAGTTCCAGGCGGTTGCAAGCTGTCTGAAGTGATCGCTGGGAAATAAGTTCAGGTCCTCTGCGAGAGCACGACTCACTCTTAACACCGAGTCATCTTTGCGGCCCCTTTTTTATTTCTTGAATCGGGGTCTCTTGCAGTCCAGCTAACGTAAAAAAATAGACTTCTGATCTTCTGCCTCCGTCTCCTAAACTCTGAGATTAGAAGCATGCTCCACTGTCTTAGTGTTCTATTGCTGTGAAGAGATGCCATGGCCATGGCCACTCTTATGTAAGAAAGCGTTTAACTGGGGGCTGGCCTACAGTTTCAGAAGTTTAGTCCATTGTCATCATGGAGGGGAGCATGGCAGCATAGGCCACCAAGGTGCTGGAGCAGTAGCTGAGAGTTTACATCTAGATCCATAGGCAGGGGGAATAGAGAGACTCTGGGTTTGGAATGGGCTTTTTGAAAGCTCAAAGCTCCACCCCCAGTGGTACACTTCCTCCAACAAGGTCACACCTCTTCATACTTTGACATAGTGATACTCCCTGGTGACCAGATCTCATTCAAACCACCACAAACGCCAAATTCAATTCATGCAGCTCTAGGGGACTGAACCTGAGGTCTGTGTGCACTGTAAAGCACTCTGTTGACTGGGGTACATCCTCAGCCCCCATATTCCCTTCCAATCATCATTTCTGACTCACCCAGCTTCCTTTCTCTGGGCCTTACAAAAGTCTTTGAATTTTGCCTTTGGTGTAAATGACTCCACTTGTTATTGTAGAAATAACTATTTCTAGATGTTGCATAGACTGAGCATTCCTAACCTGAAAACCTAAAGCCAGAAATCCTGCAAAAAAAAAAAAAAAAAAAATCCAACCTTTTTTTTTTAGTGCTGACTGGTTGCTGCAATTGGAACATTCCAGATCTGACTTCATATGCTAGGCTGCTATTAAAACACAAGTAAGACCATCTTCAGGCTATGCATCCAAGGTGTATATGAACCATAAGTGAATTTCATGTTTAGACTTGGGTTCTGTCTCTAATACAACTCATTATGTGAATATAAATATTCCAAAAATCTGAAAAATTCCCCAATCCCAAACACCTCTGGCCCCAAGCACTCTATAGAAAGGCTACTCAACCAATGCTTTATATGGACAATGTCTTTCTGAAGGAACCAGTTTATTGGCATCTGCTAACACTCTTAAGTAAACAGACAGCAGTGATGCCCCATCTTAAGCTGGTGAAGCAATGCTGTGCATTATTATAATGCTTCTCTTTGCAAGCTCATGTTGCCTTCTAGACATGACTTCACCATTCCTCTAATTGTGCAATCAGATAGACAAAATAGGATGAGCAATCTTAATATCTGATAGAAATTCTGGCTCTGCCTTGCCCTTGCTCTCCTCTGTGGAAAACTACTGTGTATGATGTCAGTGAACCATCTGAGGAATTGTCACAAAGTCATAACCAAGTGCTTTACTTGGTCTGCATAAAACTCAGGGATGGGCAGTCCAAGGGCTTCAACCATGTTTTAGGAACATTCTTTTAAAGCTCAAATTACAAAGCTTCATTCCTTCCCTATGCTAGTCCTACTGCGTTTCTTTTTCATTTTTACTATTTTTAATAGTGTGTGTGAGTGTGCACACGTGCATGCGCATGTGAGTGCAGTGCTTCTGGATGCCAGAAGAAGGAGTCGGATCCCTTTGGACTTGGAGTTACAGGAGTTTGTGAAGTGCACAACAGGGCTGATGGGAATCAAACGGGTCCTCTGCCAAGACCAGTATTCACTTTTAACTACTGAGCCATATCTCTAGCTTTATATTTTTGAATGTAAAAATATCTATTTCTACAGATTTGGTGAAATGACTAGTTACGAGACTTTATTTTGCCTTAGAAGATTTTTGGACCTGACATGTTTGTTAACACATTTTTGTTTCTTGGATTTGGAAGGTCTAGTTCCCCATCCATGAACATTTAGTTCCAGCCCCCAAAGCATCACAGAGTACACTGCCTTCACAATTTTGAATTCAAACCCAAAGTTGCCGTTGATGCCGTGGCCCAGGAACACAGAAGACTGTGATGGCACTGGGTTCTGGTCAGAGCGCTGTGACTCTCAGATTTGTGTTGAGGTGCTACCTCCTCCTGTTCCTCTTCCTCTCTTCCTATCTCCCCCGCCTCTCCCTCTTTCTGCTGGAAGAGAATAGATAACTTTCATCAGTTTTTGACGAACCTGTTGCTTGCCCATCCTTCTGCAAGTTTTGAATCAATATCTCAGGGGCTTGGATTTTATGATATTTCTCTACTTCTGCTTCAGTTTGATCAGGAATTATAGCCGTACAGCATTGTTCCCCAAGCCCACATATACAATTTCCTTCAAAAGAACAACCGCTAAAGGGCACATAGGGACCAAGAGTCAATTTTCTGAAACGAACAATGTTATTGTATCAGGGAGGAAATTGTTACATGTATTTATTGTCACATTGTATTTCATTACAATTATATGAGTGCTTCCCAAACAGAGTTTAAGTGGACCAGAGATACCCGGACCTTATATCAGACAAAGCCAATAAGAGGTTTGGTAGATAATGACTAGGAATCTGCATTTAGTTAATTTGTTGTTGTAATTTATAGATACACTGAAGTTTGAGAAATGTTAGTGGGCAATATATTGCAAAGACCATGTTGTTTTAATGACAAAGGAATCAAAACACATAGAAAACATGAGACTGAAAACACAGCACAACCACAATCTGCTGGTCATGTGGCCAAGATGGTGTAATTAATTGCACTCTGGATTTGGTTCTGGCATTGTTTTTCTTTTCTTTTTTTCTTTCTTTTCTCTTCTCTTTTGAACAGGGATGCCCGTGCACATGAAGGGAAAGCTGACATGCCTTTGTGAGGCTGTCTGTGAAGCACTGTCTTTGGAGAGAACATTTAGATGCCACTGTCTGTCTGGTGGGAAAAGGTTTTCAGCTCTTGTCTGTTGATCTTGAGGTTTTGTTGCACCAGGGAATGAAACACTCTGCATGTTTCTATCCACAGAAGCAGAAAGCGCTGCCTTCCCCCTCGCCAGCCCCCCAGCCCCTTCTTCCTAAGATGTCATATCTTGAAGAAAAACAAAACAGAAAAGGAACAAATTTATTCTCTGGGAGCTTGGAGGAGCATGAATTATTTATTTTTAGAAATCCTCTACTTTTCTTGCATGAAAGAGAGCCCTATTATTAAAAGTGAATGTTTCTTTTTCTGCATGTCAGTAACTGGAAGATGAGACTCACGGACTTTTAGATAGCTTCCTCCTTGGAGACTGGGCTCCCCAAGGCAGCCTCTACAGCAGCTATATTTTTAAGATAATAAAAATCATTGGAATTGATGTATTAACATCCACAATTGATGTGACAGGGGTCTGCCACTGAGGCAGGCTAGCAGGAAGAAAAGGCCACTAAAATGATCCCAATTACCTTTTAATTACAAATTAACACATTTGCATAAATCACAGCGCAGAGAATTTCTGGGTTTATGGGCACACGTGCGTTTCAATTGTCCGGCTTTATTAGGCCCCAGCTTGGTGGATCAGTAAATTCTCCCCTACTTTCATCCTGGAACAGAGGAAGTTAATTCTTCTTGCCTGGGGAATTTATTTATTTATTTATTTATTTAATTTCCCCTTGACGCTGTAATCTTATTCTGTCTTGAAGCAGTTGTGCAAATGAGAGCAACTGTTGTTTCTGTAGCTCAGGCCGGCTTTCTCTAGAGCTGAGGCAGCTGGGCATTTTAGCCCTGGAAGATGGGAAGGAGGAGAGGATCACCAGCCAGGCTTGGCATGGCCTGGGCGGTAGCTCCGGGGCCCCAGCCTCTTTAGGCCCTCCCAGCAGCAACCGCATCTGTTTGCTTTACAGGAAGTGGACAATGGAGACTGCTCTGCTAACATTTCATTCCTGGAACTAAAACATTGGCCGATTGGAATTTGTTTTTGTCTTTAGCAGAGAGAAAGCCCAATGCTTTAGTCGTGTTTGTAGAAACCCCTGTATGTCTGATTTATGCAGATTATCCAACCTTTCTGGTGAAAAGGCAGCGTTTCCTGACCTGCTCTTGTTAAAATAGACAAAATGTTAGGGCTGGCGGAGGGATAGTTGATCTGTATTGTCACCGGCCCTCACTCTGCCAGGTCTTCCTCACCCCAGAGGAGCTCGGGGGCCTTTGTACCACTGACAACACTTCCTGACTTCTGATGCCATCTCTTTCTCTCATCTCTCCCTTTCTTCTTTCTTGTTGCTATCTAGGAGCTCAATATAGTTCTATGAAGCAAGAGATTAGAAACAACCCAAGCGCCCGTCAATGGTTAAATAAAGTGTGGCGCATCCATTTAACGAGATACAATGGAGCTGTAATAACGGATGGAGAGCCACATGCACTGATAAGGAGAGATCGCCGAGATTTATTGTGAGGTGAGAAATAGAAGGCAGAGCCCAGTGCGTACGTCATGTCTCTTTGTGAGCTCTTTTGTGTAAAAACACGGCAAGTGAGAATCTGTATCCTTATTTCCTTGTATACACTTTAAAAGTATAAAACAACACATTAAAAAATCTTGATAATAGTGGCTAATGCTCCTTCTATCCAGGTGAAAAGAATTAGCAAAGGAGATGTTTCATTACATATCTTTTGGTGATTTAAAAAAATAAGTAGAATGAACTATTTGTGGATTGGGGGTATGACTTCTCTAGACACCCAGCATGGTGACAAAATGTCTGAGATCATCAATTTATAAGAGGAAAGACTTACATGGGCTTACAGGTCTATAGGTTTCAGTTGAAGGTTGCTTAACCTTTATAGTTTGGGCCTTTGGCAGGGCAGTCCATCATGGTGAGGGTGTGTGTGGTAGAGGAAGTGCTTATGCCGTGCAGGAAGGAGAGGTTAGGCATGGTCTATGATTTGGGGGCCCTAATAGATCCTTTGAGGACATATCCTCCATGACCTCACTTTTTTCTACTAGGTCTCACTTCTGGAAGGCTGCATCATCTACCATAGTATAAGGGCCTAGTGCCCGTGCCTTAGAAATAGCAACTTTCGAGGAACATTTGTAAAGGGCCTAACTCAAGATGTAGAGAGCTTGCACAGCATATACAGAGGCCTGGGTTCTGTCTCTAGAGGCACCATAAAAAACAACAGCGGACCCAAAACAGCCACAGAAAGAGCTTTTCATTGGAATACACGATATAGTTAAGAAATTGCAAAGAACCTCTCTGTAGTCAGAATGCTCATGGATGGCTAGTGTCTATATCTGAAGCGGAGCATCCCCTGCACAGCCCCTCAGGCCCGCACTGTTCCTCCTGCTCCCCAGTACTAGGCACTGTCATGAATTCCCATTCCTGCTGCATCTTAATCCTAAGAGGCAGAATCATAGTTCTCATACAACATAAAATCATTATGTGCTGAAGATGTTACTGACTTTATGAATTAAGGAGGAAACTGGAAAGACACCCTGAGAGTTAGATTTTAGGCCAGTTTGAGTGGCTCAGATTAAACATCCTTACTGAGAGTGTCTGGAGGTGTTTTTTGCATAAATAAACATTTGATTAGGAGATTGGCCTCTCCAGGAGACATAGGTCACCAGCTAATCTGGAGAAGGAGCGAATATGACAAAAAAAAACTAGGAGACGGTGTCTTCTAGGGTGGATGTATGGGTAGAGACATCCATGTTTATGACCTGTTGTCTTAGAGAAGAGTCAAGGAACTAGATTAGCTTTAGTATCAGAGTATTAACATGACACAAGCAGATGCCAGACCCTGAACTAGGTGTTGAGGCACATTTTGCCTGTAATTCTGTTACTCCAAAGGCTGGGGCAGGAGAATCATGAGTCCAAGATCAACTTGGCCTACATAGCTAGTTCTTCTTTTGTCCCCTTTCCAAGATGTGTATAAATCCAAGTGGATCATGCCCTGTGGTCAAAAACAGTTTGCATCCCTCAAGGGCTCTGAAGGATGCAAGATCTGGTGAGATGTGTGTGATGGTCTGTGCACCACCAGGCAATTTCTTGAAGCCCATGATATGTTGTAAGTGCACACTGCTCACTGGAATCCTTTTACCTGCCAAACCAAGAGCATACCTGGCCCCAACTAATATAATACTCAGATTTAATGTGTTGTATTTATCTGCAACATTTTTTATAGTACTAGGATCTCTCTCTCTCTCTCTCTCTCTCTCTCTCATACACACACCCTTTTCTGTTTCCTTCACTTATTTTTCCATCTTGGTTTACAATTACTCTTTAAGTCTTCTTGTTGAATAGAATTCCAAGTTTCAACTATTAACTGGTTCAATGCCAATCTAAGTTACAACCTCCCACTGTAAGCAAGTGCACTGCTAGGTTTGGAGCTCCATGATCGCTTGTCATCATATTGCTGCTTTTCTTAGGGGACCAGTGTGAGCTGTTTCACTCTATTGGGGCTGTTTCAGTCCGAGTCCCTGCAAGGAAGCAGATGGTATGCTTGAAATAGGTGAAGCCAGCAAGGAGTTCTCCATTAATTTAAAGGATCTATTTAAAAAGGTATGCTATGAGACAACCATAGGGGATGCTGTCAAAAGCAAAGGCTTCAGAAGCCCCAGGCTGCAGAGTGTGGGGATAGCACGGAGCACTGCAGCTTTAGTCTCTTTGGGAAATGTAATAACTTTTGGATGGGGAAAGGTGATGACCTTGCCATGACCTTGCATCCAAGAAGCCCGTTCCTTTCTTCACAGCAGCACCCAGCTCCCCAGCGACTGATCCTAGCTGGAAGGTAGGACTCAAGGGCCTACTGCTGTTATCCACAAGTCCACAGAGGTCAGTGTAAAGGACAGAGGAGTGTGGCTCTGTAGGGACAGATTTGAGCTATCTGGTACAAGTTCATTTTACTCAGAGGCACGATGAAATGTCACTCAAGCCTACTGTGAGTGGAAATTACAATATTAGCTAACTTTTAGGTCTCATTCTTTTAGATCACGGAAAACAACTTCTGCAACTTTGACAAGACACCTTCTGGCTATCACTCCTAGCTCCTTGTGACACTTTGTGGAAGGCCAGTCCTCCTTCACTTCCCCAGAATTGCTGTTCAGGGCTTGCTCCGGTAATGTTTGTTGGCAATGTTTTTTCCTGGTTCTTTTTTGAATCCATCAACCCTGTCTTTCCCTTCCCCAGGATGGTCTCTGTAACCTACACAGAAAGCACAAAGCCCTCTTCCATGCCCCAGCCTCCTGCCACCCCTTAAGACAACCTAGAGACATATTTGGTTGGACTTAGATCAACATCATGATCAAACAGGCATCACATTTATGGGCAGGAGAATAAGTTCAGGACCAGCTACAAGACTAATAAATGGTTTGTACCTCTTCTGGCCCACAGTCAGGTAAATCACAGGGTAAGCATGATGCTAAGTGTCAGGAAAGCTTGGATCCCTTGAGCTGTTTGTTGCTATTTTGGAATACAAGCTATTTTTAAGGCATACAGAACTCCTAGGCTTTATCATAAAACCACTTTACTTTTAGGTGCTGCTAGGTAAATGAAAGTGAATGTTTACTATTATGGAAGTTACTAAGACGTAAGTCTGTGTTGGATAATTAGAGGGTAGAGCTCTGCAATGTTGAGGGTAGAGAAAATTGAGCACCAACTTTCCTGTCCTTCCATCATGCTGCATGGAGCATGGTGGGGCCCGGAAGAGGCCAATGCTTATGAAACTGTCTATTCCTAGGGAACTGCTGAGCACTCCTCTTTAATTCACCTTCTAGTAATGGTCACAGAGCTCAGATACTAGGAAGTCTGGAATGGGCATCAGGTATGCATGGAGCTGTGTGATTGTGTGAGCTGACACCTAGAGAAATCAGGAGAAGCCATATCTGTCTTCCTCTGGAGCGGAGCCCTTGGTTGTCCTCATTGGCAAGAGTTTCAGTTCTTTTTATCTGAACTTCCAATAAAACAATATTGAAATTTAACATAAGAGTCTTTGGTATTTAATGCCAGTTCCCTGAATTATAGAGGAGTGATTCTATTGGGCGGAGCTGCATTTTAAGGCAGCTAAAGGTTAGTGTGTCGTTCCTTTTCCATTTGACCAATATTAAGCATATATTTTGTGCTGGAGACAGTGCTAGGTATTGAGGATTCAGCAAGTGACCCAGACACTTCCAAAAACTAAATTCTGATAAAATTTATTTAATCATTTAATCAATAATGAATTATAAGTATTTAACAGGTGTATATATAATGGATATCTGCCAAATTCAATTGGAAAAGACAGAGCAATGTGTATGGAATTAAAAAGGGCTGAGAGTATAGCTCAGTGCTAGAGTACCATACAGTATGTGCAAAGCCCAGGCCTTGATTGACAGCAGCGACTAAAAAAATACAGAATATAGGAATTGGTCTTATCAACTATGAAAGCATCTGGAGAAGAGAAGGTTGGGAAGTGAAAGTCTGGGCATTAGAGAAGATGCTCTAGTCCCCGTGAAATCCTGGCACGGGTTGTTTAAGCCCGAGATTCCATGACCAGTCAGAGCGAAGGACAGACCTGGAATATCCATTGTCTTTGTGGTCCATTGCCTGTGGCTGTGGGGCTGGGGGACTGCACAGCTACACACAGCCATACACAATCACTCACAGCCACACACAGCTATGTACAGCCACACACAGCCACACATAGTCACACACAGCCACACACAGCCATGCACAGCCACACACAGCCACAAATAGCCACACAAAGTCACATACAGTCACACACAGTCACACACAGTGCTAGCAGCCAGGAAGGAGAGTTAGAAGCCCAACAGAGGAAAGAGAAGGCATGCTGGTCATCTGTACCTCTCCATGACCAAATCTGGCCATGTTTTGTTTTTGTTTTTGTTGTTGTTGTTGTTTTTAACTTTGTGTTACAAATGTGTCCACAAACTGATCTGGAACCACGCAGAGAAAGTGTTTGGAGAGGAAGTTTCTATCAATAGTCATTGGCATTCATAGTTCAATAAAATAACAATGTATGGAAACAGAAGCACAGACAGACATACACATATACATATGCATACATATATGCATGCATATACACATGAACACAGACACACACAGGAATACACACACACACACGAGCACAGACACACACAGCCATACACACACAGACACACACAGGCATACACATGTGCATACATACAACGCACACACACACAGACACACATTCATACAGGCATACACACACGCTCAAACACTCACACACTCACTACTGGCTTGCTGTGGTCTATCACATAACACCTGAAACAGTCCCACAGTTTGTTTACATACACTATAATTTTTAAGATTTTGTCACTCTTTCAGTAGTAACAATAAATGTTATGTTAAATATATATATTTAAAGTGCTCCAGAAAGGTCTCTCTTGGGTACATTCCATTTAGGGAAAAATCTTCCTTATAACAAATGCATAAAGCACCATGCCTAAACCTGTGCCAGATACTGTATAATTTAATCTACCTGACCTGAGGGCCTGGGTGGAGGTCCATAGACTCCCTTGTCAGCTGGAAGCTCTGGGAAGTCACAAGGTCTTCATTGTCTTGTTAGGTATTGTTCTATAATTGTTGAGTAAAGTTCATTCAGAGAACATGCACAGCCCTGCTTAACTCTAACATCCTCAGGGAACTTCCAGCACATATTGGTCATCTTATAAGACAAATAAAAGGTCAGATATGGCAGGGTTACAGAGTGGGAGGCAGAAGGGGCCATCTGGGACTTTCCTTAATGATGGCTAAAGACTCATGACCACACAATTCTGAAACCAACAGTAATTATAACTAAAGAAATCTCACATATCTTATCCACATGTTTTGTCTTAATGAAAAGAGAAAGTGACTGCTCGTCTTCTGAAAGCTTATATTGTTTGATGAGAAAAGTCTCTAGGTGATACGGGGACACAGTATGGTGAAGAGAAATCTGGGTTTCTATTTATAGCTTTTATTATTTATGGCCTGGACTATTATCCGTTGTAAGGTTCTTTCCTTTTTTCCCCCAAAGGGCACACAAAGGGATTTTAGTGAAGACCTAATGAGGATGTCAAGTATCAGCTAATTGTCAGAACTCAATAACTGTTAATTTCTTTACTGTTCCTTTCAGCCCAAAGTTATTTTATCACAGTAATAATGTATCTTTCTCTCCTAAAGCTATCGCTAAGAGGCTTTTGTGGACATTGATTTTCTTCATAAATAAAGACTGATGCTTCCTGGGGAGGTAATAATAGATTTTCTGCAAGGCTGATGCCCGGCTGTCCCTTTTACTTTTTGCATTGGATTGAAGAGAGACCATAGCTAAATAAAGGTTATTGAGCAAGAGGCTGCTGGAGTGATGGAAAAATACAGTCTTTCTAGTTATGTTTGTAAGATGTCTGATATGATTTATGGAATGACTGGCATATTGTTTTGTTTAGTAGGGAGAAGAGAGACTGAATTCTTTTTTCAAAGATACTTGTTTATTTTATTTATTTATTACTCTCTCTCTCTCTGTGTGTGTGTGTGTGTGTGTGTGTGTGTGTGTGTGTGTTGCATGTGCAAGTGTGTTGATTCTCTCCTGTCACCTTGTGGAATTCAGGAATAGAACTCCAGTCATCAGGCTTGCATGAAAACACTTCTATGCGTTGAGCCATCTTGCCACCTCTTATTTGTTTATTTTAAATGGCATATACAGTTATATTTGTTACATTTATTGTATCCAACAGGATATTCTGAAATATGAAATATATTGTGAAATAGGTATCGCCAACAAGTTACTGATGTGCTGCTACTTTACTCAGTTAGTGTTCTAGCTGTGAGAACTCTGCATCCACTCTCTTAGTGTGCACGCGGTCTTTGGAGGGGTTCAGTGATGCTTGCGGAGTACAGACACCTGTACACAGTCACCAAAAGCGGAGTCTGGCACACTCAACGCTTTGTTTCCACTCTGGACATATAAGTCAAGCAGCAACTGGTGAACTCTTATTCTTCAAATTGATGAAGATACTTCTTAACTGAATGATCTTGTGTTTCTCCCAAAAGCAACAGTGCCCAGGAAAAACCTTAATCCCTTTATACCTCAAATAAGATATTTTTCTTATGTTTATGCAGATGAATGGACTTTCTAGCAGGGCTATTTCATTGCCAGATTATTTCTCAAATCCCAAGGGAAACTTGAATATAGGCCAAGCTCCAGACTTAAGTTACATTTCCTTGGAAATTATTTAAATAAGACGTATTATAATATACCATGGAGACCATGATTTACTTCAGTATTATATTCTTGTTGCAAAAGAGTTAAGTAGCTCCCGGGTCTAGCTTATGAGTTAGGAGAACTTGTCTCTATAGATAATCATTAATTTTCATGTGAGTTTATATAAAAATTCCACTGTGCTCACAAATCATATGCATTTAGGATATCACAAGCGTCTATTTTAACTTTTTTACTGGGCCCGGCATTTACTAGGAGTTGTTTAATGAAGACTACAATCTGTGATACAGTAATTTGAGCTTTTTTATTTTAATTTTTTACTTTTTTATTTATTATAATTTATTCGCATTACATCCGGTTGTTGTGCCCTCGCTCTTATCTTCCTGTTTCCACCCTCCTCCTTCTCCCATCCTATGAATATTTTTATTTTTGTAAGTGGCAATTGGACAAACAGGAGACACGGCATTCCATACTGCCTCTTCAGGACAGTTTCTTTTCTATAAAGCAATGGGGGGTTGTTCCCATGTCTCCAGGTCCTTTGTGGTTTTATGGCTGTAGAAGTCACACATGCCGTGAGATGCTTCCCACAGCTGACATTGCCTAGAAGACCAACAACCTGAGGCCAGATGGCCCCAAGTCCTACAATAAAAACCAAACTCGCCCAGAAACAGCAGTAAAGAAAGGATTCCTAACGATATTCTGCATATTCTGCCATATTCTGGACAGGAGCCTGGCACAATCACCACCAGAGAGGCTCCATTCAGCAACTGGTAGAAACAGATTCAGAGACTCACAGCCAAATGGTGGGCAGAACTCAGTGAATCCTGCGGAAGAAGCGGGGAAATGGTTGTAGGAGTCAGAGGGGTCAAGGACACTGCAAGAAAGCCCACAGAATCAATGAACCTGGGTTCCCAGGGTCTCACAGAAACGGAACCAGCAGTCAGAGAGCCTGCGTGTGTCTAACCTAGACCCTGGGCGTTTCTGTTGTAGTTGTGTAGCTTGATGTTTGTGTGGGACTCCTAACAGAGGGAATAGGGGGCTGTTTCTGATGCTGTTGCCTGGTTTTGGAACCCTTGTCCTCCTACTGGGGTGCCTAGGCTTATTGCAACTTGACATGCCATGTTTGGTAGCTCTCCCTGAAAGGCCTGGCCTTTTCTGAAGGGAAATGGAGGAGTAGCGCAAGGGGAAGGAGGATGCCGGGAAGGACTGGGAGGGGAGAAAGGAGAGGACACTGAGACTGAAATATGATAGATGAGAGAATAAATTGATGATGATGATTGTGAAGAAAGCACAGCTCACTGGAAGATGTCCTCAGCTGATGGCAAATTCTTAAATCAGGAATGCAATTATTTCCTTCTTTAGGAGATAACGTGTGTCCCTTTTTATTATCCAACTGACTTTATTGCATCCAATCCTGTGTCCTCTTTTCTTATTCTTAATAATGGTTCACTTGTTAGTCCTTGTGATGGATGCTGAGACAACAATTAAATATAAAATATCACAAAATAAATGGAGTTGGAAGGGACCGTGACAGATCATCTGGCCCAGCCATCTGCAGTTGCAGCTTGTTTTGGTGTTCCCTTGCTCTATAAATAACCGAGAGTATCCAGCCAAGTCCGCATTGCTTAACATGGTCAAAAGTGCCGGTCACACTCAGGAATCTTCCCCCTGCTTATCCTTGGGACTCTTTTGCTTTCCTTGGATAGAGTTTCAGGAGACCAAATCACTGCACACGGCAGCATGGAGTGAATAACTATAGGAAATAGGGTCCTGTGGGCACATCTAGAGACACTTCAGGTAGGCCTTCTGCCTCTCTGCCTGTTTCAGACATACAACCAGTGTTGCATGGCCCCCTCTGTGGGGCTTAAAGAGAACACAAGTGAGAGGGCCTAGCACAGGGCAAAGCCCAGATGAGGACACAAGAGCTTCTAGAATGTAAGCCCCCTTGTCTTGCTCACTGCTTTGTTGTGCACACTGTGGATAGTTCCTGGCACATACATAGGAGGGACTTGGCAAGTACCCGCTGAGTGGATGGACATATTCCTGCATCCCTCTCCCCATACCGTATGCTTCTCACTTTCCCTCTGCTGTCTTTTCAGCATATTCTCCTCTTGGTTTTTCTTTCACCTGTGGAAATCCAAGCCATTAAGAGAAAAACAATGTTGATACTTAGATCCTGCAGGCATTGCTCATTGATATGAAAAAAAAAAAAAGCGTGTGTGTGTGTGTGTGACTGCTGTGGCTGAGTGGAATTGGTGTTTCTCTGCAACCTATCTGCTCATTTGTGAGCAAGGAGCTCCAGAGGATGCTTATGCATGCTGGCTTATTCCAAACACAAATCTCACCCTGAGATGCTTCCACAGAGAATGTCTAAGTGGCTCAGCCCAGAAGCTGCAGCTGAGCAGATACCTCTTATCTCTGTGTTCTCCTGGAAGGCCCAGCCGCCGGGGCTCATGGACCCCGCACAGAGACCTGCAAGCTTGTTAGTGCATGCCAGCTCTGGTAGCTGAAAGCTCAGTCCTAATCCCTCGAGAAGCTCTAGTGCTCAAGGACACAGGGCCTCCCCGGGGCCATGTTGCTCTGCTGTGCTGTTTGCCTCTCAATTGCAAGTGAACTGATCCTATTTTCCCTACCCTCAGGCATGGTCTCATGTAACCCAGGCTGGGCTAGAACTCACTATGTCGCCAGGGATGACCTTGTGCTTCTTATCCTTCGGCTGTCACCCCTCAAGGGCTGGCCTTAGGGCACAAATCTCCACCCCTGTCTTGTGTGGTTCTGGCCACTGGCATCATGCACAGTGGGAAATGCCCTGCTGGTGGGCTCCAGTCCCAGCCATGACGAATCTCTGTTATACAGAAGGGAACATCTTTCCCTTCTAACCTCCTTCTTCTCCAAATTCCATCTTATTAACAGCAGCCAGCCACATTAACCTCTGCTCTCCCTAAAGTCCTTCAAACCCTCTCACCTTCCAGAATGTTCACACATGCCTCAAGCCCTTCCTAGAATATACTCTTCTTTCTGTTCCACTGAAAAGTGGTCGGCCACTAGATATCTTGTCTCGCACCTCGAGAGTTTTTTTTTTAATGTTTCTTTATGTGGAAAACAGAAGAAAAGACTCCCCATATAGTGATCAAGTTAAGCATCTTGGAGCGGGGAGATTGTCTGGACTTATCTGGGTAGATCCTAATGTAATCATAGGCATGCTTTATGGGAGAGCCACTGGGAGACATTACCCACAAGTTTCCACATCAAAGCAACAAGGCAATGAAGGGATGAGAGAACAAACCAAGGAGCTCTGGCAGCCACTGGGAACTGGAAGAGGCAAAGCACAGAATCCCCGGGTGTCTGCAAGGAACACAGCCCAGCCAACCTAAACTCCAAGGCAGTGAAGCCACATTTCTGGGATCTTAGCCTGTGCCACTCATCATATGCAAATGAGTTTAATATAGGCATATGAAATCTTTATACTTGCAGGAAAAAGAATGGAAGTGGGGACCATTATATTAGGAGAAAGAAAGCAACCTTAGACAAATACCACACCTTTTATATATAAAATGAACTAATTGTGTATGTGCACAGGCATGTGCATGTGTGATGGAAGTAGAAAGAAGTCTGTAAGAGAGGAGAAAGAGACCTTCAGGGAACAGGGATAGAAAGGCTCGTGGAATAAATAGTGAGGGGAGGAGGGATCAGAAAGGGGGTCGGGTAATGGTGAACAAAGCATAACGTCGTATGAATACAGGTTCCATAATACGAAACAACAACACAAGCATCCACAGGAATGGCCTCATGGATAATAATGGGTGTGTAAGTGTGAGGATCTGTAGCACCCATGCAGAAGTCAGGCAGCTATGATAGCTGCCCATGATCTCAGTTCTCATGGACAGAGTCAGGGGACCCAGGGGCATGCTGGGTAGATAGACTAGACTAGCAGCAACTGATGAGCACTGGGTTTGTCAAAAGACCCTGCCTGAATAAGGAGAGTGGAGAGAGACTGAGGAAGCTATTTGATGCCATCTTGGGCTCTACCTGCATGTGGCCACAAATACAAAGGCATTCACACACATGTGCCTTCCATCATGTCACTCACAGGTTGAACACACATACATGCATGTACACTACTCTCTCTCGCCCCCCTCCCTCTCTCCCTCCCTCATCCTCCTGCCCCCTTTCTCTCTTTCACACGCACACGCACGCACACGCACAGGCACAGAGAGAGAGAGAGAGAGAGAGAGAGAGAGAGAGAGAGAGAGAGAGAGAGAGAGAGATGCCATAATGAAATCTACTACTTTGTATGTCAACCAAAAAAATTAATTGAAAGCAAAGCAAAACAAAATTTCTAGCTCTAAAGCTGTCAGCTTGCAGCTCCTAGTAAATTAAACATATCCACTGACTGTGAGTTCATAGATATTTGCATCCTGAGATGATTTTTTGGATGCTGGGCCCTTACACAGCCCTCTCTTTAGCCATTTTCACTGGGAGGTGTGTGTACAGCCTGGCATTTCTACTTGACACTTCTACACTAAGCCCTGGCCAAGCAACTCCCCTCAACTCCTGACCTCAGAAGACCTCTCTCTCCTAAGACCCATGTCCTATTCACATGGGGGCTGCCTTGCCCTTTGTATTTTGTTCTTAACTTAGGTCAGAGCTTTTACATAGAGTTGAGATCAAGCACGCTTTTTATTAGGGCGATACCATAAGTTCACAGAGATGAAGAGGAACAGCATGGGAATTAATTAACAATGAACTATGAGACTTGACTGCTCTGTATTTCAGAGTTCCGATTTGGCCTCTGGCCTCAACCCACTGCAGCCTGACTTCCCACTCCCTGTGCCCCCCACACCAGCCAGAGCTGTGGCCAAGTTCTGAGGGGCCTGCTCCCAGTTACTATGTCACTCAGAGAGGATGGGGAGTTCTGAGCCTACTTTGTGAAAGGCCCAAGATCTCGACACTGGAATGCTTCTTTCTTGAAGGGAACCACTTACTGTTTTGTGGCATGGAACCCTGCAGGCTCGTATCTGTTCACCCTGGCCTAGTCACCTTTGGAAAATAGACTATGGGGACCACTGGCAATATAGCCCAGGCTCTCCTCCAAAATAAATTGAAGGTTTTGCAATGCTTTCTTTTTTCAGATGCACCTCCAGTGACTGGAAATGTCAGCAAAACAAGATAAAAATCAAACTAAAGCAAACCAACCACCAAGCCTGGAGTTTGTGCATCTACTCTGCAGACCCTGAACAGCACACTTTCTGCCTCTCTGAAGCCCACCTTCTTCTTTCCTCTCTCTGCACAAGGGCGGCTTGCATTTTTATACTGCAACACAAGTGTCTGATCTATCTTTTCTAAAATATATGTAGCCTTATGGTGACTTCAAAGTTTTCCTCAAGGTCAATGAACCTTTTACATTTGTGCAATTAAGAGACCTATTTTGTTGATTTCACCTTAAAATGTGTTTCACGGCTGAGTTTCTGTCTCTACCTCTCATAAAGCTTTTTAAAGAAGATCTTGAAGAGTCAGTTATAAAATAAATAAATCAATAAGGAGATACTGGGACCTTTAAAATGACATTTCCTACACCCTGGCTTCTGCTCATTAAAGCTTCAAAACTCTTGTTTTCCTGGCCTAGTGATGAAGTGAATCCTTCTATGAAATCCCAGAAGAATACGAGCTAATTGAGGTGATCGATGAAGGTTGGGTCTTCTCAATATGGGTCAATGATAGGATAGCGCTATGGATAGGCGTGACGTTCCAGGAACTTCGAAGGATGGTTGTGGATGGTATGCTAGAGACTTGGTGGACTGACAGCTTTTGTTGTTTTGTTGTTGTTGTTGTTGTGACTCCAACTCCCTGTGTAGACGTGGGCGGATGTTCAGTTTGTGTGTAAATGGAGCAGTAAACGTGAGGTGTTCCCTATTCAGGGAATTTGGAAAATAATAGAATAGCTTTTGCTTTTAGGCTACGGCGGTCAGGCATGCAGTCACTTATATAATCTAGGTGTCCTTTAGTAAGGAGCATTTTCATTAGACTTAAAGTGAGATTCTTGTTGAGACAGACAGGGATGAAGGCAGAAATGTGGTCCCTCCCCAGCAGGAGGAAAAGCATATTCTCATCTGGATAGTGTTTTTAAAGAAATATATAGTTCTCAGAGACATGCCGACACGTTAACAGGTGACCTTAGAGCAATTTAAAAATGATATTAACTTTCTCATTAATGCAAGGTGAGCACATCTGTTACAGTCATTATCTTTCTTATTAGTGTTTGTCTAGAGTTTGATACTATGAAACGAGGTCTCACCAATAACACTCTATCTCATTTTCATCATCATGCTTCATTATACTCCGGCTTTATCTGCATACATACACAATCTGATCCATTAAATATAATTTTGTTTTAATTACCAAAGTATTTTATTCTTGAAACCACTCTAGAGGGTTATTTTGTTTTCTCAGGTAATAAGCAAATACCCATTTTACCATTCTTATGAGGCAATTTGCTTTTTCTTATCAGTTTTTAATTTAGTAACAGTGATAATAGTTCTTGATATTCGGTTAGTAGATTACACAAGGACTGGTTGTCTGTTAGCTGATAAAATGCTTTTATTTTACTAGTTTTTGTTGCATTAGACCTTTCTGTCATTGAGAGTAAACACTTAGCACATTATAGCACATTAGCAGTACTCGTTAGTTGTTGAGAAATGCATCCCTTGATGCCTTTCTTAATCTTTAAATAAGCTTCAATGCACAGAAAATAAGACTCTTCAGTTTATTAATGACTTATTTATTGACATCTATTTTCTTGTTGGATTAAAAAAATTATTATATTGGCACATGCTTGATGAACTTCTAAGTAAATCACTTCAATGTGTTTTCCCCTGTCTTCAATTTAGGGTGTTGAAAGTTAATCAATCAGTTGCAGGTACACTGACTGAAATGTAACACTTTCCCACTGGGTCTCAATAACCTTCATGCATCTCCTATCTAAAATGCAATGATAATTTCTCATTGTTTCAGAAAAAGTTGGGAAATGGCTGCTATATATAGTCTCTTACTGTATCACAAATTTCTGTTCCTTCATCCACGTTTATTTGTGTTTGTGAAAAACCTTAGATTTAAATCACATTTTAAGATTTAATAATAAGATTTTTGGATAAAAATGGTTTTTATACACACATGGAACAAAGAAGACATATCAAGAAAACATAATGAAGTTTAATAAGAATAAAGAAACAATCTAATTAGAAAATGGGTAAAAATGATAAAGGTACATTTCATCAAAGAGAAGATAGGAAAAGAAAATAAGCATATAGATGGAAAATTGATCATCTGTTGTTATGGACATACACATAAGGACCACAAAGAGACTTTCCCATATACCTATACAATGTCTACAATTAAAAATAGGGGAATACTAGATGCTCAAAGTGACCAGGAGGATGCAGATCCCTTACCACTACAGATGGGAAGATGTAGTATCACCATTGGGAAAAGTCACTGGTAATTTACTTGAAAATAGAATATGCATTTGTCTTATGCCCTAGGAATTGTACTCTTGGCATTTAGCTCTGAGAAATAATAAGATCCTATGCTTATGCAAATCCCTGATCATTAATGTTCTCAGCAGTGTTATTTGTAGTCAGCTACAACTTTCCATGGACAGAATCCAAATGTCCTTCAGTAAGTGATGAATACTCAGACAAACTCTGGTACATCTGGATGATGGAATTCTACTGAGCAGTAAAAGAAAAACAAGATAAAACAAAACCCCAAACAATTAAGACCTGCAATAACCTAGACAGACCTAAATAGCGTCATGGTTAGAGAGGTGGTAGAGGAGGGGTCTAAAAAGGGTTACACACTGTAGAATTGTGATTATATAACATTACAGAAATGCTAAATCTATAGAAATAGAGAACAGTGATTGTTAGGAGACAGGGAAGGCTTTGGGCAAAAATAAAGACATGTCTGAGTGTGTTTTGTGGTGGTTACGTAAGTCTACAAAGGAGCAGATTGCATAAAACTTTGTACCTATACACATGCAAACAGACACACACACACACACACACACACACACACACACACACACACAGACACACACGCAAGCACGCACACACGCACAGCAATAATTTATGGAGCAAGGTCTATGTGAACATTGTCCTGATGTTAATTTCCTGGGTTTGTTCATGTACTAAGTTGCATGAAATTGCCTTCCTTGGTTAAAGATTTCAAGAAACTCTCAATACTTTATCTGTGTTTCATCTTTTTATATGACTTTCCATAAATCTAGGTTTAATTTAAATTAAAAGTTTAAAAAATAAGTACTAAATAATGAACAACTTGGAATGCCATTGACTAGTCCTTTGAAGAATACACAGTATACACAATTCTTCTGGTTAGTAATTGTTGAGGAAAATTCGTAAACAATAATTTTCCCTCTACATGTCTTAAACTATGATGTAAGATTACCTATTATGGTTTAATGGTATCAAACAAAATTGACACCAGAGATGCATCATATTTTAGGTATATGCGTTATTTCATGAAGTAATGCTAAATTTTATGTTTTTGTCCTTTGGGCAGAAGGGAAAAGCAGTGCCAGCAATGCTCCTGGTAGACATTGGTCATTCCTTGATATTCCTTGGTGATATAATGAATTAGTAGGCACGGTATTTAAAGTGGAAAATGCAGAGTTTGTGGCAGGCACGCGTACAGTCTCTCAGTGACTTAGGCTGCGGAGGTGGCCCCTGTGGGGCTCCTAAGGGGATACCTTTAGGATTAGCTTTCTTCATTGCTTATCCACAGAATATCAGTCTTAAACTTGTCACATGGCAGCACAATTTCCAGAGCTTCTGGGAAATGAAAAAGGCCATCTGAATATTTTGTGAGTCGTAAATGTTTTTGTCACACACACACACACACACACACACACACACACACACACAAAATGATACCTGTTGATACATTTTAGTAGGAACAATGAGCTGACAACTAATGCATGCCCCACTAGGGAACTTAAATGCTCTGCTGTCTGCTTCATTTATTGTCAATCGTTGTCACACATTTCCCTTGTACCACTAACAGAAGTTTTCCTTATCAATTGAGTTTTATTGAGGAAATAGCCCGTGTCCTTGGGTCTGAAAAACAAAATCCAGCCTTTGAACATTGCTCATAGCTGCTGGCGGTGAATGGTGACTTGCTGTCTTGTGATACTTCGTGCCCACTGTGAGTAAATGTGGGTAGAAATTTAGACTTAGAAAAGACAGCGTTCATTTGGTCCAGATTCCTTAATGTCTTATTTCATGTTCATGAGGGCACCAGGATGGTAGCCTGTGGCTTTTAAGTCCGACAATATTTTCACCCCCTACATAATCTTTGAAAATGAGTAGGGCAGGTAGATGAATCCAGAAGCCCAGTAAATGTACGTTCCTCATAGGAAGCCCAACAACACTGAGAGTGAACTCTGGGATAGCAGCCTTCCCTGCAAGCCATCTTTTCCTTCAGTGTGATTTGCTCCACCTTATAAAGAGGGTCCACCAGAGAGGATCCAGAAGCCCAAGTACTGAAGTCCTTGGGGACATTTAATATTCGTCCTCATATCAGTCTGCTCCTTATCGCCACATGCTTGTCTCATAACGTCAGATGCATTCAGTCTTCCAAACTCCCACCAGACACCCATCAAGCTCTACTTATGGAGTTTAAAAGTGTCTCTGGCTTGCAGCTCCAAGCTCTTTCACATTCCTCTCACAAAACAGTTCAACTAAACCTGTGGAACACCTGGTCAGATTTATCAGAATGACTCCACTCTCGGTACCAATTTTCTGTATTGCTTTTTAATTTTTGTGGAAAAAAACACCCCAGAGAAGCTACTTCAGGAAGGAGGGATTGACTTTGGATCCTCTTTGAAGATTTAGTCCGTCCCAGAATGGTGCGCTGGTTTTCTGGCATCATGCTGAAGGCCCTGACATTATAGACAGACCAGGAAGCAGCCATGCACGTGAGCACTGCATCCCTAACACTTGGAGTCTTCTCTGGGAAGTTTTTCTTTACATTGGCTATTCAGTGAACTTCTGGGGGATTAGAAATTATGGGATATTGTGTGGTCTCAAGGGGAACTGAGAAGGGACTAACTGTTGCCCGTTTGTCTTTTGAGTATTGCCATTGCCAAAGTGAATAGTGAACAGGCACATGAAATTAATAATATATCTAGGAATTCTGCAACTATAGATTATAAAGAGCATGCACTATGGATGAAAGTCCTCTACAGACCAGCTGCCACCTCCATGTTTCTATTTTAGTGAAAATGATGATAAGCTGCTGAGGACTTAACCACGAGCTTTTTGAAAACAAACAAACAAAAACCCAAAACAACCAGAACAGCGCGTGCGCACACACACACACACACACACACACACACACACACACACACACACACACACACACACACTTTCTGTACATTGCATGGGGAGACAGTAGCTTCTCATAGAATTTTTAGTGATTCTTGACAAAATTCTTGTGTTTGTCACCTACCTATGGTTGAGCTAATGACCAAGCATAGATAGTCCAGCATCAGTATTGTCAGTTGCTATTTTTATTTACCTTAACAAATAGGATAAAAAGGTAAAACAATGGAGATGCATATGGGAGCTTTACCCAGATGTCAGAGTCACAGTAGCTTTTCTGCTGACCTCAGTGATGGTTCTGAATACCCGGGAAATAGTGCTTTAACTTTGTGTTAATACAGTGTAACAGACACAACCACACAGGTTACACTTTGCCCATCCTCATAACATTTTCTCTATTGCTTCAGTCTAGCCAAGCAAGCAAACAAGAGATGAAACATTGATTTTTGTACTTTCCAATTTCTCTGGTGTGAAGACTCTTACCATGGTTAATTTCAAACTCGCAGTGTCATGTCACTGAATGTACAATTGGGAAGAGATTCACAGTGGGTCACCATTATATAGACGCAGCTTGTGTGAGGAGTTCTAAGACAATTAGCACAGTAAATTGTGATACACTAATCAGTGGTGAGCACTTATTACTTTGTTTTGCAAATGCATTATTTGTGTGGACTCAGAATGATTTGGTAGCTGTGCTTAACAACAGGGTCTGAGAATTCCCAGACATTTAGCAATTAGCTCACATGAGTCAGTCAGGACACATGTAATAGATGGTAACACAATGCTTTACACTATTCTTACCAATAATCTGGGAGTCTTCTTTCATGCCTCTGTTTTTCCGTGGTTCCTACACCCAGACCCTTAGCAATGCTGATGACTGTCTGCTTTGCTTCTGCTTTACAGAGGAAACACAAGAGTTAGAAGAAACCATGCCTGGGTCCTGTAGTAGCGACGCCTCTCATTTCTGTGATGGAATATTTGATAAAATGCAAAAAAAAGGTGACATTATTTTGGCTTACAGTTTGAGAGAACATAGTCCATCTTGATGGGGAAGGTATGGTGGACACACACACTTACAAGACCATGTGGCTAGGACTTTTTGCACCTAAGCTATCAGGAAACAAAGATAAAGTGGGAAGCATGGCTGACTTGCAATCTCCAACAATCTGCAGGCGCTATAGTCTAAAGTTTCCACAATCCCCTAAAAGATTGCCACTGGTAGGGGACCAAGTATTTAAACATATCAGTTTCTGGGGATTAATGTATTCCCAAGACAAACACTGTAATACCATGGTAACATAGAACCAAGGTTTGGGTCCATACCTTCCTCTGTCCACACAATCCTGACTAAATAGTGATACTCCTCTCTAATTCCGTTTGTGGAGTAGACTATGTACATTCTCAGTGATCCTAAGGTCTGGGCACAGCATTTGTATGCATCCTACACCATCAATTTCCTATTTTCCTCTCATTTATTCATCATTTACTCTTCAAATATGCTGTTATTTCTAGCATCTTGAGCCTTCATACTCCGGTTCTCTCATCTTTGACAGTTTCTGTCCCGTTTTCCCCTCAGTTACCGAGGGACACTTCTTGAATAGATATCTATGCATCCAATTCTATTCCTCCAATGATGGTGTGAATCTACTCCTTGCTGTGCTTTCATCTCCCTGGTGAGTGTTCTTCTTCATGATCCCTTTATGTTGGATCCCGAGTACTTAGTAATTGGATGTGTTTCCTCCCCACAACCCACACACATCAATTCTAGTTCTTTGATCATTCCGTACTACCTCAGAACACTCAATGCGATCTGCAATCTAGAAACCCTTTATCTTCAAAACAGACCTCTACTCTGATTAGATGAAGCTCTATGACACACTGTTCTTGGAACGTGGTGGGCATTCTTCAGTCTTGGGGTCTTTTGCTAGCTTTACCCAAGAACCCCCACTTCCCAGGTATCTCTTCATTAATTTCTGTTTTTTAAAAGTATGTTTTGACTATGCATCTTCTTTCACAGACTAATTTCAAACCATAGATAACAGTTATGTGCTGTATATTTTATAAAGCTAGGAGAAATGATTTTTGAATGTTTTCAACATAAAGAAATGATATTTGAAAAGATGAACATATTCAACCAGATTTAGAAATCAAATAATGCTTTGTGTTAAAAATTTTTTTTTCTAAACAGGGGTTCTCTGTGTAGCTTTGGCTGTACTTTGTAGACAAGACTGGCCTCGAACTCACAGTGATATGCCTGCCTCTGCCTCCCTGAGTGCTGGGATTAAAGGCACGCACCATCATGCCCCGCTTAAATTTTATTGTTTTAAATTGTGTGTTTGTACGTGTTTCTGTGTGTAGCAATGCCCATGTGAGTACAGGTGCCTGTGAAGGTCAGAGATGTCAGGTCCTCTGGACCTAGACCTAGAGGCAGTAGTTAGCTGCTTGACATGGATACTGGGAACGAGGTTTGAGTCTTCTACAGAGGCAGGATGCACTCTTATTGCTGAACCATCTCTCTTGCCCTGATGAATTTAGCTTAAAACTCAAAATTGATGGAATGAAAATACTCATTTTCTCTGGGAAAGCAAATAAGCCACTGTTTGCTTGTCTCAAATGTGGTAGATTCTTGAAAGGAAAACTGGCGAATCTGAGGCCAGAAGAATAAGGTGGGTGCAACAATCTTAGTAGCAAAACAAAACCACAAAGGCTGGGAACCAGGAGCAAAAATACAACAGATTTGGTTCACACATTTTTGTTTTTTAACAAGCAAATTATAGAGCAGCGGTGGGGAAATAAAAGATACAAGAGACAAACAAAAGATTAAAATTTCCCCGCTCTGACAAAAGATTGACTACAAATTCTGCAAGGAGCTCAGAAAAGTAAATATGAAACTGTTACTCCAAGCCCTGAGAATATTCCTGAACTCAGCAGGTACCATATTATTGTTTAATAGGAAGAATGCATTCCGGTATTATATGCTGCAGTGGGGTGAATAGCATTGACAGTAATGTTTTGCAGATCCTGAAATAGAAGACAGGAATTTAATACTTTCATCTTAAGGAAATAATAAAATGTAAGGTGATAGATACGATAACTATCTCAACTTGATCATTAGCCAAGGTACACATGAATTCATTTATTGTATTGTCCCTTCATAAATATCAACAGGCTTGTGTGTCAATCAGAATTCTTTGTAAAGAAAAAAATATTTTCCAATGTGTTAGGAAGAAATAGCAAGCTAGTTCTACAATAAGAAAGAATGAGCAAAATTTCCACTATACCTACATACAACAGTGTCCTTCAAGCTACTATAGCACAGAGTCGTAAGTTAGCAGTTTATTCTTTGTGGTAGACTTTGCATCAGCAAAATGGCTTCTAAAACCATGAGACTGATGAGGGAAAGGGGCTGATACTCAAAGACTGGCATTCATTTCACAACATGAAAGGGATCTATCTTTATATATTGGGGTGAGGTTAAGAAACGTGTTCTCTACTTGTCTTATTAGAAAAGTACTGGAGGAAGAAAACTACCAGACAACAAATTAAGCAAAAAAAAAAAAAAAAAAGCAATTTTAATGCAGAGAATGAAAGAGCGAGTGGTGGTCAACAAAACCAACAACATCTGTGCTAAATTAATATGGTAAGGTGCCACACACACACACACACACACACACACACACACATGCACACATACACACACGCACACACACACACAAAACCCATAAGCATACAACAAAAATTAATGAAGAACGTATTGCAATAGGACCAATACTTTTCTGGAATTCTAACACTGAACTATCAAAGAAAAGCTTGGGGACCTTTTGCGGGGTGTATTGACAGGCAAAGTGGTTGGTCTTGATTGTCAATTTACTATACTTGGAGTTACCTTGGAGATACAGCTCTGGGTTTTCCTGGAGAAGTTTAATTGATGTAGAAAGACCCACTCTGAATATGGATGGTATGATCCATGGGTTGGGGTCCCAAACTGAAGAAGAAAAGAGCAAGTCAGCTGAGCACCAGGTGCATTCATAGTCTTGCTGCCTGACTGTGGATGCAGAGTGGCCAGCTGCTTCATGCTGCCAGCATGCCTTTCTCACTAGGATAGACAGTGTGACCTCCAGCTAAAGCAAATCCCTTTTCATTAAGTTGCCCTTGCAGGCATCTTGTCACTGAAAAAGGAAAAATCACTAATGCTGTAAGAGTTAACTAAAATAAATCTAAATATTTCATGTGGTTGGAAGAGACAGAAGGCAAAAGCAAGCCCTAATCTAATCATTTTTAGGGTGGGAGACAATTGGGATAAATAGCATCTCAATAGAGACGATGAATAACACTTCAGGAAGGAAAGTTGGTTGCCATGGTAGAAATAAAGAGTAGAGTAAGCAAAACGTTCAAATGAAAAAGAAAGAGAAGAGATAAACCTAACCTCATTGAATGAACCCCAAAACAAAGCGTGGGATATAGGCAACAATAAAACCATAACATAAACATGTAGCAATGTGGAAAACCTATTAAATAATGTATAATAAGGCTGAATTCTTTATTTAAACGTTGAAAATATTTTATGTGGTAAAAAAGCCAGCCTAAATATGCAGATATATATGTATATATTTATTCAAGAACCACTTAGAAATAAGGTTAAAAAGTCAACATATACAAGTTAGGTAAAGAGAAACACAGACAGAAAACAGCAGTGGCTGTACTAATATTATTGCCATAATTAATGGAACTAAAATAAAAACACTGAACAAAATAAACACATTAACAGAATAAATAGGAATTATATGCAATTATGCTAGTGAATTATAAACCTGTGCGCACTGAACATCAGAAGTATTTAAATAAATTCAACAAAGCTGTTAGAAATATCAGCAAACCCTGACAAACACACAATAATAATGGGGAATTTCCATATGCATCACCCAAATGGGCTGAATTTAAAAGCCTCAGAGTAAGCAAGAATAAATAAAATTGGTAGAATGCAGCTTGTAAGTCTCATTTTATCCTTTCTCCAATTTCTCTGTTTTGTCAGCTCAGTACCCATAACAAAATATTAGAAACTGAAGAGCATATACAGCAGAGACAGTTCTCCCCTCCCCCCCGCCCCCCGCGCCACACCCCCTGTCCTGGAGATAGGCGGTCCAAAGTCAAGGCCTTAGCAGCAGGTTTGGTTTGGTTTCTTAGGTGGGTATTGTTCCTTCTGCCTTGCAGATGTTTTTTGTTGTTGTTTTAAACTACTCAGACTACAGTCCCACTTTAAGGGTCTCATTTGACCTTAATTGCCCCTCAAAGAGGGAAGGGGGAATGAGAAGATACATAAAACCTAAGTTTAAAAAAGATGTTATCGTCAAATACACTCACATTGAGGGCTAGGATTTTAAATGATGAGTTTTAGGGGCCCAGCATTCAGGTCATGACACTTCTTTTACATATTACTCATGACCACAGACTGTTTTACTGCTCTAGTTGGTGGCATAAACCTGGGAGAACAGGGCCTAAAATTGAGGCAGACTAAAATCTCATGCAATAGCCATCTTTCTCCAGAACATCAGACAATTTACACTCTGAACATTAAGAAGAATCACACAAGTAAGGTGCTCAATCACAAGGACAAGCCACAGCGGCAAAAAACAAAACAACAAACAGAAGGAAAACCCCCATATTTTCCATAGAGGTATCTGAATAACAAAAGGTGAAGTAAACTCCTCCTGTTGGCTGCACCTGGGAGGAACACACAAACACATGTTGTGAAGAAACTGAGGTCACAAGACTCTTGTTTTCTTGGAGCTTTCTCATAAGCACCCAGGATTCCCTTTACTCGACTCAATTCTTGGACTGTGTTTTGAGAACATATCATTTTGAAAATCCTACTACCTTCAAGAATTATCCTGCACTTACTCTGTGGTCTTTAAATGGCACACATTCCATGCTAGATAACAGTACATCTGTTTATGACATGGATTGCTGAGTATTCCAAACTTGTTCCTTTTCAGAAGAAAGACAAAGACTCCTTTCAAAACAGTAGTTCTCATTAATGACATATCTGACCTCCCAAGGGCGCTGATGGATGTGTACTGAAACTCATGTTGTTTCCTGTCTGCTAACGGAGCACCCATTTTACAGCCTGTGGATCAGGGAGTTGTTTTTAACTTCTGCTTCTTATTAGTTAAGAAATATGTTTTATAAGGTGAGGGCTGTCACAATCATTCTTCTGACGGATTTTGAGTAATGCCCACTGAGCATCTGGGAAGCATTCACACTCTAGATGCCACGGAGAATGCTTGTGAGTCATGGGAGGAGGTCGGAATGTCAGTAGGAGCAGGGGCCTGGGAGAAGTTGGCCACAGCCCTTATGGAGGTCTTTGAGGTGTTCAGGTCTCTGGCAGAGGAAATAAATGTAGATGTGGTAGAAATAGACTTAGGAATGGAGCCTGAATGTGTGAACGACGTGTTGTAATTTTGTGACAAATTGCAACAACTTGGACTAGATGAATAATTGATTCTTTCAAGTAAGCAAATAAAATTGTTTCAAAAATTGCCTGAACATTATTGAAATGGCAGCAAAAGATTTAAATATTATTATATAAACTCAGTTGCTAAGTCAGAAACAGGGTTTGAGAGGACTGACACAACTTATGAAAGAACTGGCAAATCTTTCATGAAGGAAAGAGTCAATTGATGTGGTGAACTCCACTGATGTCTTATTTTAAGAAATTGCCACAGCCACTCCAGCCTTTAGCAACCACTACAGTGTTCTGTCAGTAGTCATCAACATCAAGGCAAGACCCTCCACCAGCATAAAAGTTAGGACTCACTGAAGGTCAGGATGACCTTGACATCTTCTATGAATCCGGTGTTTTAAAAGAAATATGTACCTTTAAGACATGATGCTATTTCTTACCCTAATCGAATATGATATAGCAGAAACATACCTTTCATATATATTCAGAGACAAAAAAATCCATGTGGCTGGTTTTATTTTGATACTCAGGTTATTGAAATATTTGTTTTATTAACATCTTTGAGGTATACCTGAAGGTAAAAATGTACTAAAGTTTTTTTCTTATTAAGCCTCAGTAATAAGATTTATATTTTATGCAATAAGGTTTAGATTTTATGCAACAAACAATGAGGCAATTTTTATTCAGTAATCCACAAAATAGACAGGTTTGAAGTAGAGCAAGTGGGACAGTATTCTGACTGAGTTTTTTCTAAGCTTACCTATGCTTTTCAATCAAATAATTAAAACTGAAATGAAGTTTGGGTCCCTAAAAGAATAATTCCAGAATTTTGAAAAGTTTCTGTCACAAGATGGCTTGTGTACAATACATTTGTGCAAATTAATCAATGACCGTAGTTATTAAAGGCAACACTTTTAGGATGGGTCAATGAAGAGGTATTTTGAAGTTTGTAGGTATAGGCTATGAATTCTAGACCATTGATGATTACAAACTCCAAATGTATATGTCACCAATTGTGTATTCATTAAGAAAAGATTGGGTGGAGGTTCACATCTAAGAATCTCCCAATTCATCCTGACTGTGCAAAGAAATGAATACATGGCTTACAGAATGCATTTAGCTTCTGCCTTTATCTGAGACAACTTCATTTCTCAATGTCTTTAATGATTTTTAAATATTTCAGCTAGTTTTCTTTGAGGTATATTTAAGAGAAGGTTTTATAAATAAAAATAAAATCCTTAACCTATCTGCAGCTAAACATTGCAATGAAAATGATTGGGAGTGGAGACTGTAGACTGATGAGAATGTTGGCTAATACTGACTTCTGGTGGCAATTGGGCAGTAGTTATATAAAAGGACTTGGCCACTGGTTTGTTGTAGAGCATCCCCAAAGGTCCTTTAGCAGGTAGCCATGTGACCTGTGTAATCGTATCTCCATTCATTCTCAGAAACAGCCCGGATTGGACCACATGTACCCTTATGTATCAGTTACTTTTTAAATTGTATGTCAAAATGACCAACAATAGCTTAATAAAGGAAGAGTTTACTTTGAGTCATGGTTTAAGGGAACACAGTACATCATCATGGGAAGGCGTGGTGCGGGGAGCAGGTATTGGTTGGCCACGCCCCATTCACAATCAGGGAGTGGGGGAAGGATGTGTGCTGCCTTCCTCACCTGCTATCTTCTTTTTATTCACTCTAGGACCACAGCCCTGAAATGGGCTCAGTGGGTCTTCTGTCCTCAGTCAAAACTCTCTAGAAATGTCTTCATAGAGACGCCTGGAGGAATAGCTCCTAAGTGACTTCCATGACAGTTAGGTTGACATATTAACCATGATACCACATGAAGACATTTCTCTGTGGAGAAGTCAGTAGAGAGCAGGTATAGTGGGCACACACTCGGAGTCGATTCTTATCGCATCCCAGATCAAAGTATTAGGTGTTCGTAAAGCAGGTTCACCTTAGAAACACGTTGTGAAGCCAGACAAAACTAACCAACAGGAAATATGCACTGTTTCACACACAAACAAATACAAACACAAAAAGTACATGCTCAGAAGGAAAACTGCATGTTGTTAGTGCTCACGGGAAAAGGACGTCAGGAAGGTAAACATCAAGCACGTTATAATACTTGGCCAAGGCAGGAGAAAGGAATGTGAGTGGGTTAGAGAATTACAAAGTGGATAAAGCAAGGCTGTGCTTTGCACGGACCAGAGCTAATAATGGGCTCTCAACCTAATGGCGTGACTAAGAGAGCGGTCTGTACCTGATGTCCAAACACAGATCTGTGGACTATAATTATACATGATCCAAGCATAAAGAATGCTTCTTTAAAAACATTTTTTACAAGACAGAATTAAAACATTCTGTATACCTACCTCTGGTATGAGAAGCTGGGCATAAATTGGATATTAATAAATCTGCCAAAAAAAATCAGAAGCTTCTGTTTCAGACTATAATTGAGAACCTATAAAAGCAGGAGACCCGAAGGCACTAAAATGGCCCCTGGGTAGGAAAACATTCCAGCACACCTTTTTATCCCCACTCCCGGCCAGGCACTGAGGGACAGGAGCTCCCCACCCTGCATTCTCAGCCTCAGTAACTCTCCATTTCACACATTTCACACATCCTTTCCATCTGATTCTCTCCTCTGGAGTTTTGAGGCACTTGGAGGGTTTAACAATGAAGCTGTCTTGATGCTCCCGGTGGCCTTTGGGATCTCCTGGCAGTAGGCCTTCATTGACAATACCCTAGAATTATTTGGATAACATGGGTGGGGTAACTCCTGTTCTTGAAGGTTGAAGAAGAATGATTTGTGTTAGCTCCAATTCTTTCTGGTTGTGGGTTTTCCCCTACTTCTGAGTGTGGATGTTATGAAGAAGAGCTTGGCTCTCACCACAGAGCCCATGCCTGTGGTAGTCTGGCTGAGGAAGAATGTTTGAGATGTCATTGGGGGATTCAGCGAAGTTTAAGAGGGCTGTTCTACTGTGACTATTTCCACCTGATTACTGAGTATTCTTTTAGAAGACTATAGTTCCTTTTGT
Organism: Acomys russatus; assembly: GCF_903995435.1. NCBI lineage: Eukaryota > Metazoa > Chordata > Mammalia > Rodentia > Muridae > Acomys > Acomys russatus. The sequence goes on along the minus strand of NC_067151.1, from coordinate 27,829,423 downwards.
TCTACAATTAGTAATGACACGACCATCTTAACACCAGGCTCTGTTTACACTTTGGCACCCTTATCTCACCATCTTCTTGGTCATCCTATGAGATGGATGCTCTGAGGTCTAAGGCAAAGTGACATCACATCTTGTCACATCTTGAGGGTAATCAGCTAGAGCCTGGCAGGTGGGGACTTGGGTAAGTTTGTTAGCACAGGCTAAACTCTGGGCTATTGGACTCCATCATCTTACTAAAGCTACTTATCATGACGGGGTGCCGCTCATCTGATGTGTGGAAGGTTGGAGACAAGACAGAAGCAGCATGTATTTTGGAATCAGGTTGATGGAGGATTTTACTAAGATATTGTCATGTCTATATGTGAGATTCTGGGGAAAAGGGATCCCCTGAGTGGTTTAAGGGAGGTGTTTGAATCTCATAACTGGCAGTTTTGCCTCTTACACTGATATTAAACCTCAGTAATAATTTGTTAGATGACAAAATGATCACCAACGTACTTGCTTAAGTAATTTAGACTTCTTATTAGTTAAAAAACATAATGTAGTATAGAGCTTAGTAAAACCAGAGCAACAGTGGCACCATTAACACTTGGCCAATCAATGCAACTAAGTTTAAAGATGCTAAACAGAATTATTTTATAACAATAGTTAAGAGCAATAACTACTAGCCCTTGTCCATTACTTTCATAGAATGTGGTATTGCATTTTTAAAAAAATTTTAAGCAGAAGTTTGATATAACAAAAAGCTAATATCAATATTAACCAGATATCCTTGTTTTTAAGAAAAATAGGATACATTTTTATAAAGAGAGATGGGACATGTGATTATACTGCTGACTTCTTCAAGTGAGGAAAATGATCTTTTGTGTGCACACACATGTGTATTTATTGGTTCATGTGTGTGAACGTGGGTTCTTGCATGACTGTAGATTCAGAGGACAGCCTTGAGTGTCACTCCTAGCCTTTCAGTTTTGTTTGCGAAAGGGTCTCCTTGCTGTTTGCTACTTATACCAGGCTAACTTGCTCCTGGGCCCTTGGGGTGTTTTTGTTTCTGCCTACCATTTCATTGCTAGTGCACTGAGATTCCAGATGTGTGCTATCGTGGCCTATTGTTGTGTGACTCCGGGGACTTGAACTCAAGTTCTCACACTTGTTCAGTAAGCATTTTACCCACTGAACCATCTCTGCAGCCCCTTTGGAAAGTGATCTTGTTCTAGAGGTTTCCCTGGATAACAAAACAAATACTAGTTGGGAGTGTAACTAAATATGAGCCTTTGTAGGATATAATTCTTACCGAGCACTGACTAATGGCAGGCAGCGTCTGACATCATTTATATCATGTTGTTTCACCTAATTCTAATAAGATACTTACACTGTGTGATTAGATATCACGGTGTGCTCATTATATGAAGGAGCTAACGGAGGCGTAGAGAGTAGACTGGCAAGCAGGTGCAAGGTCACACAGCTCGTGAGCTTCTGAGACAGGGTTTGATCTAACCTAAGTTCAGCTCCTGCCTGTGCACTCTCGGGTCTTGTGTGGGTTCATCTCAATGGAATCTAGTTATAGGAGATGATTCTTAAGGGTGAGCATGGGCCAGCAACAACCCACCCACACACTCTCTTTCTAATGCCCTAAATTAAGTAGGGAAGTGTTTTTGTTGTGAGAAATAAGCCCTTGACTGAGCATACATCACATGATATCTGTTTGTTAAAGTCTGCCTGCTTAGAGCTGAGTGATATATTTACATATGTACAGGTTAAAAAATTTGTATAGGGTGGAAAAGTATAGGGACTTTATATTAAAAAGACAAATTTGACCATGAACACAGGTGAATATATTTAAGTACATGGAGAATTTTGAGTCAGTGGAATACATATTTTATTTTATTTACACTTTTCTGGTATTTAAGTGAAAAGTTCTGAAGTAAAGTTTACATCTAAATGAATGTTATCTTATTTCTCTCTAACTTTTATTTGCTTATTTTTATTGTGACCACAGTGAAATCCATTACATTTCCAATACTTTAATATCTACTGGAAATGATTTTTAATTAGAATTTAAATATGTTATTTAACAAATGTTCTACTTTGGAAGTAGATGAAGTTGTGTTTTCGTCTATCTCCATGAATTCACATGACTAGAATTTGAATATTCTGTGTGTGTGTGTGAGTGTGTGTGTGTGTGAGTGAGTGTGTGTGTGTGTGAGTGTGTGTATGAGTGTGTGTGTGTAAGCATGGGTGCTTGTGCGCCGTGGCAAGTGTGTGGAGGTTGGAGGATCGCTTGTAGGGTTTATTCTCTTTCCACCATACATGTTATGGGGTTGCGACTCATGACCTTTGCTCTCCTGGCAAGCACTTTTACCATAGAGCTATCTCAGCAGCCCAAAGCCCATGGTGGTTTTTTTTTTTTTTTTTTTTTTTTTTTTTTTTTTTAATAATAGAGAAGAAATGAGTGGAGTTACAGTCACAAATACCCTTTAAAAGTGTCCTATTAATATGTTAAAGGCTAAACAAACCTTAGTTGTCATGGTTCTAAAAACAAACAAACAAACAAACAAACTACTCAATGTTTAGTCTGTGTTTCCTGGTGGATGTCCTTGGAGGAAGTGATAGCACAGATAGGATTATATTCTACACAATGACACCAAAGTTCTGGATGAACTGCATTTCACTTTTATGTTTACTTATTCGTACCCTGTATGAGTATATATAACATGTATTGTTTTCCATATATGGATATTTTCCTACAGTGATTCAAATACTGCAGAATGGCAGACAAATGTAATGGAGAATGCTTTAATATTGGTCTTAAGCCTTGAAAGATTCTACGCCATAGAAATCAATGATATATTATAAGTTGGTCTGAGTATAGTGTTTGAACCTCACACTTTGTCTGTGTCACTGTGCTACAGTTCATTAGAAGTTCAGTATTGCTGTGAAATACTGACACACTCATGAATTTTCATTCCTGGGTGACTGGACCTAAAAATGCATCACTGTTGTTAAACATAACAGTGCTACTCAGCTCCAACATGATGTTATTGCTGGTGTGAAATGCATGTATTTTCACATTGTATATGAACAGAAGGCACATATCATTCTCCATTTTATTTACACTTAATTTTCAAATGTACATGTCAAATAGGAATAAATTTAAGGTCGTGTTAGGAGCCTTTGAGATTTCTCTTTAAAACACATACGATCCAGTGAAACATTCACTAATCAAAGAATATGCCCATTGAAATACTTTGTTATTCAGATGATCAATGCACATTTGTATTAGAAGTACATAGTTGTTTATTTATATGGGCCCCAAAACTCAAGTCTAAGTATTTCCTAGGGATACTGATTGCTATATATGTATAATTAATATTTCTAGAAAAAAATCTGTATCCTGGATTCATGCTTCCATGGGAGCTTACAGACAAGTGGAGTGTTAAGAATTTGAAACGTTAAAAAATTTTGTCTAGCAAAAACTCAAAAGCAATAATAATATAAAATTAATACTAACGCATTTCAGTTTCTGTGCTATTTTCATCCACATTTTCTTTTAGCAGATGAGAGCTACATCTTCTGATATTTCCCAATACTCCTGGAACTCCTTTCCAGTCACAGGGTGCTTTTTCTTTTCATTTTCAATCTAGACTACCTTTGACTCTCCTGCACAAAGCCATGAGATGGACTGAAGGTAATGGGGACTTGTGGTGATTATACATAATTCTTTGTTTAATCTGCTTCATGACATCAAACTGCTGTGCAGTTCCCAGCATTGTCTCCTTTCCTATAGGTATATATCTAATCTGGAGGCAAAAATTGAGAAATAAATGAGACAAAAATAAAGCATTGTTCAAAGTCGCCTTTTCACTGCCTTGGAGTTTGGGAATGAATGCTCTCTGCATTGGCATTTGAGAGAAGGAATTTGGCTATTATAGTTTTTCTTGTTATTTTTATTAAGTGAATGAAAAAGGATGGTAGCCATTCAGACACTAGGGTGTTGGAACAGCAAATTGAGGGGCCCCCAAAGACCTTGATACCCATTTTTGAAGCTCAATTCCAATCCCTAAGATTAGAGAAGCCTTTCCAAATTGAGGGTCACAAATGCATTTGTGATTTAGACGATTTGTCCAGATGCTGTCAGGGAAACAATTGGCTATTATTGAACAGAGCTGCTGATTTTCTCTCTGTACCATTTTTTTCCCTTTTGTTTTGGTCATTGCTGAATGGTAAAGTCTGACAGCAAGTAAAAAAAAACTGCTGTATGGAAGAGAGGGTAACATGGAGATAAAATGGGAACAAAGCAACGGGGAGACAGATTTTCAGTTTGAGATGACATTGGTTTTGTCTTAAGTAATTTGATTGAGTTGAAAATGTTTGTTAATTACATATAATATAGTATGTAGACAGTATTAATTAATGTTGAGGTGTGTATTAGGTTATAGAAAACTCTGTACCGTGAAGGAGCTCTGTACCTGGGGGAAGGCAGTTGACAATGTCCATAGGGCCTTCTCATCCTCACCGGCTCCAGCGTCATCCCCCATCGTGTTCTTCTTCTCATATCTGCTCACAATTCATTGGTTGGGATCAAACAGAGAAACTGGGAAGAAAGCAAGTCCATTGATGGGACATCAGTACCAGATGCAGAGTGTGTGATCTTGGGTGGTTGAGTCTTTCCTATCATAATCTCTACAATTGTCAGGAACTTTCTTTCTTTCTCTCTTTCTCTCTCTTTCTTTTCTTTCTTTCTTTCTTTCTTTCTTTCTTTCTTTCTTTCTTTCTTTCTTTCTTCTTGCAATGGTCTGTTTCCAGGCCCACTCATCTCCCTATGCTGTCTTCCTGTCCCTACCAACACATTGTCATAATTTCCTGTTTGGTTTCTTCATAGGTGCACGCTGGCTGTGAAGTTCCATTCTGCAGCCAGACTTACAGAATAAAGCCTTGAAACATCACCTAATTACAGCCTCTCTAGCTTCAAAGGTGTCATTGGCTTTCCACACACTTGATGTGCTCCCAACTCCATCTCTTGACCTTTAACCAACACCCCAGACTCTTACCCTGTCCTGGTCATTTCCCTCATCTGCTTCTTCTTCTCCAACCATGCTGAGAGAGCTTTGTCCTTCCAGTAACCAGGCAGTTCTACAACAGGACATCTTTACAAGGTGCTCCATGTGCCCCCCCACAGAGCTTTAAGTCTCAGCTTAAATGCTGTCTTATAACTCATGCATTCCTGAAGTAACATTCCTCAAGGAAAAAATATTCCACCACAGCACATCTGAGAGTCTTCCCTGTGCTTCTTGTAATCACAGACATCTATCTTAAGTGCCATAAACATAAGTATGAAATGAGTTTTCAGTCCTACCTATCATTGGCAAGTTAGCAGATAATGTATATTCTCAAGGAAGGGTGATGTCTATGTGGCCCTAAGTCTGGAAGAGTAACAGAGTGGTTGGGCTGTTAGGTTTCAGAGTTCATGCTCTAGCCCCGTCTCTTGGTAAGTGTTACCTTTAGCAAATTACTTAGTAACCTCTATGAACTATTGCCCATTCTGTAACATGGAGGTTATAGTATTATTTTACAAGGTTGTTGTAAGGATTATGAGCATGTGTTCCAGGTAATTAAGAATAATTTTACCAATACTTTTCTGAGCCAGGTCCTAGGTTGAGAGTTTATGGTGCCATCTCATAGATCTTTTCATAAGTCATGCTATTATTCTCATTTTGCATTGAGAAAGAGTTTAAGGTTCAAGTTTAAGGCCAAAGTTATTTAGTTAAGTGGCAGAATCAGGATAAACTCATGAATTACATTATAGAACCAAATCTTGTAGATGTTAAGCTCCTGTAGTTTCTATATGTTATATAGAAAATATATCTAAATGGAAATAAGGAGTTGACTTTTCTGAGTAAATAGGCAAAGGTAATCACTGATCAGATATTCAAAAGATGTATAGCAGTAAGCCACATTAAGGATCCAAATGACCATCGTAAAGTGATTTTTTAAAAAGTGTTTGTAGTTTTGATAGTCAATTAGTTACTTTTCTCATTGCTGTGAACCAAATACCCAACAATAAGCAATTTAAGAGAAACATCACTTACTTTGGATCATGGTTTGAGGGGATACAGTCCATCATGGTGAGGATACTACAGTCCATCAACATGGGGATACAGTCCATCATGGTGGGAATACAGTCCATCATGGTGAGGATACAGTCCATCATGGTTGAGATACAGTTCATCATTGTTGGGATACAGTCCATCATGGTTGGGATACAGTTCATTATTGTTGGGATACAGTCCATCATGGTTGAGATACAGTTCATCATTGTTGGGATACAGTCCATCATGGTTGGGATACAGTTCATTATTGTTGGGATACAGTCCATCATGGTTGGGATACAGTTCATTATTGTTGGGATACAGTCCATCATGGCTAGGATACAGTTCATCATTTTGGGATGACATAAAGAGAGGAACTACGATAGTCAAGAAGCAGAGACAGATGACTCCGCAAGCCACAGGGAGCCACAGAAAACTTTTGAGTGGGTCTATCATATAATCAATTTTATATTTTAAGGAAACTGATTCAGTATCAACAGAAAGAATGAAAAGAAATCAGAGAGACCAGTGACATAATATAATTAGAATGGTATTAAAATGTCTAAATGAAATATGGTTGTGGAACTGACCAACTTAGAGGAAACAGAAGGGAAAGAGAGATTTAAATGAAGAGAAAAGGATCTACTTGTAAGCCACTCAAGGTGTGTCTAACACTGAGTGGCCAGGTCCTATCCTTGGGGATCTTCAACTGCCAGGGTCTGCCACCTACTCGGGTGGTTAGTATACTGGCCAGCCCCAGCCCCTCTGGATTCAGATGACCGGGATCTACCCTATAGAGTAAAAAATCCAAGCTCAGGACTTGAAAACCCACCAGTCCCCACCCTGGAAATCTTCAGCCTGGAAAGCTCCAATCCCCCAAGCAACAGTGTTCAACTTCCCCCAGCCCTGCCTTGTCTTCTGCTCCTTTTTACACAAGCAGAGGCAGTTGCCCTCTGAGTTTTTCAGTCCCAACAGATCTCCTGTGTAAGGTTTGCTGGGCGGTGTGAATTATGATATTCTTTGCTGCCAGTATACCTTTCCCCTCTGAGCTGTAACACTTCCATTGGTGAAAACTTTCCCCCTAGAGCTTTAGCACATACACTACTCACAGTGTACGGAGACTGGTTACTTAAGAGAGAAGAGGGCTATAGCTAAACGGAACCCCTAGGCTTTTACCCAAGGTGAGGAGGAGGACATTTGGTTGGATTTATTGCACTTCCCCCACAGGCATGCAATCACTCCATTCTTTTCTGGATATTATAGCTTATGGTGGTGTCTGGCGACAGTCAGGACTATGGTGTCACCAAGTGGGTCAACTTCTGGGCCAAAGGTAACGCTTAGCAGTCTTCTATAGTGACTCTGTTACTCTTTTTCTTTTTCCTGCTTTGTCAAAAAGCAACTGAAAGAGGCAGTTTGATGAAGGTTTATCTTGGCTAACAGTTCAAGGTTTACCGGGATGGAGAATGCACAGTGGTCTACAAAGTGAGTCCAGGATGGCCAAGGCTACACAAAGAAACCCTGTCTCGAAAAAAACAAAACAAAACAAAACAAAAAACAAACAAACAAACAAACAACAAAAAAAAAGAGAATGCACAGTGGTAGAAGCACAGGGTAGTTGGTCACATGGTGTGGTACCTACAGTCAGGAAACAGAGGGATGGGTGCCACTGCCCCACTTGCCTTCTCTTTATTTAGTCAAAGATGCTACATATAGGGAGGTTCTTCATACTTTGATTAATAAAATATAGGAACTCTCTTACAGACATGTGGTGTTAGTCAGCTTTTATTGTCAACTGAATATAACCTCAATCAAACACTTTCCTTGATTAGATTAGCCAGCGGTCATCTCCAAACTGCTTGGAAGTGCCAGAGTCCAACAGAACAGCATTCTAAAATGAGAAACCTTTGAAAAGAATAAATACAAATAAAATGAAATGAACAACAGTTCCATTGTGAGGCAACCGTTTATGAATTGTGGTCAAATCAGATCGATCTTCATGAGAGATTGTCTTGATTCACGATAGATGTGGGAGGGCCTAGATCATAGTGGATGGCACTATACCTAGGCGCTGGGCCTGGGGTGCACAAGAGAGCTCGGCATGAGCCTGAGGGAAGCTAGCAAGCAACTTTCCTCCAGGTTAATGCTTCGGTTCCTCCTTGAGTTCCTGCCTTGACTTCTCTCAAAGATGGATTGCGACCCAGAATCGGCAGCCACACAGTTTCCTCCCCAAGTTGATTTTTGTCAAGAGTGTTTTAACACAGCAATGGAAAGCAAACTAGAGCACACGCCCAGAAGCCTGTCTTTTAGATGATTTTAGACCCTGTCAGGTTGACAGCCCCTGATAAGCATCACAGGGCTTACCTCCAGCACACCCAGTCTGGTCTGGAAGACCTTGCTATGGCGTCCATGCTTATGCTAGCTTGCCAGGAAACGGCTTCGGTTCTTTTACACTTCTATCTCCACATTCTGTGAGCTCCCAGTTTCTGTGGGGGGAAAAAAGACGGGTTTCAAGGTGAGTGCGTTTTTCTTTTATCTTGGAATGAAATATTTGATCTATAGTTAGAAAAAAAGTAATATTAAATGAAACCATAGAAATTGAGTGGGGAAAAAAAATCACCGTGTGTTAGCAGTTTATGAACTTTTTTTTCCTGACAAAGCTCAGCAAGCCCGGACAGCACTCCTTGCACAAATCTGATTATCAGACTTTTCCTCAGTGCAGCAGGAGCCAGCTCAGCGAGGGGAATCTACAGAATAAACAAACTGGTACATGCTCTTTTTCCCTTCTTCCTTTAAGGGGAAATGCATCTTGGAAATGTGCAGGGTGTTTAGGATTCAGCGCCAACTCGCACGGCTTCCTTATTTCCGCAAGATCCCTTTCTGAATTCCAGATGGGGACAGGGCATCCTCCAGTCCAGCAAGATGAGTCTCCATCTGAAATTGCCTCCGTCCACAATGGCTCTTCACCTGCTCTCTCCAACACTTCTCCCCAACTGCTTCACTTCCTTTAGAGCTGAGACTCAAACCGAAGCAAACATAATAGACTTTTCAACTTGAAAGGGATGATTATAAGCCAATATCTGTTTGCTATGTCCGGATCTCCAAATTCTCTCTGATAGATGCTCACTGCCAAGGTTCTCAGAAGTGATGGGGTCCAACATAACAGCATGTTAAACTGAGAAAGCTTTGAAGACCAAGATTAAATAAAACAAAACAAACAGCAGTCCCACTGAGAGGCAACCATTTAAGAATTTAGGTCAAAGAAGCCCTGAATTGGAAGTGAGGCCCTGGATTCTGTTTTTCTTTTCCTCTGTCACTGCTTATCCATATGGCCTTCTGTTCCTTGACCTCTTGGGGACCTTGGTTTCTATATTTGTGAGAGGAGGGAGGAAGATGGGTCAGTGGCTTGCAGGTGTTGCTCAGTGGTTGGGTGCATCCAGATCCCTGGGAAAATGAAAACTTTCTAGGCAGCACACTCAAGTTTGAATTGTAACTTTGGAGTGTATGTTAGGAGTCTTGAGTTTGTAAATTATCCCTAGGTCTTTATTTGACTTGGTCTTTTATTTTATTTTATTTTTTGATTTTTTATTTTAAGGGTTTTATTTCAAAGAAAAATCTGAAGTCTGTACATGTTTCAAAAGAATAAAGTGAAAATTTATATTTTCTTCATATTTTAACATTGACACTGCCCCCTCTCTCTTTTCCTGTGTCTCTGTGCACATGCATTGTTAGAATATGTTTTTATGTGGAGATGGGTTTATTAAAGATATTTAAATGTAGGCGTTAAGAGGAAGAGATGGTCAGAGATTGAAGATGAGGCCTCCAGAGATGGCCGTGTGCTTCTGAAAGAAGAGTTGCTATTATTATAATACTTTTGGAGCAATTTGAAAGTAAATCATAGTCATTATGGTCCCATATCTCAAAACACTTCAGTGTTTGTCTCTTTAGTACAACGATATATCCACTTTTATATTTATAACACAGAGATCTAACTCAGAAAATTCAGTATTCCTTAAATCTAACTGAATTTTAAGATGCTTTTTAAAAAATTGAAAATAAGGTCAGGAAAGCTGAGTCAGTAAGTAAAGACACTCGCCACAAAGGCTGATGACCCGAATTCCATTCCCAGGTTCATGTGGCGGGAAGAAAAAAACCAACTCCTGTGTGCTGTCCTGTAACTTCAAGACATGCACTGTGGCACCTGAGTGAGTGTGTGCCTGCTTATATGGTGTGTGTGTGTGTGTGTGCTCACATATAGCACACGTACACACACACACAAATAAAAATATGTCTGAAACTTGGAACTAAGCATATACCAGTTTAAAAAAAGAAAAGAAACAAAAAGGGAAAGTCCAACACAGAGAGTCTTTCATTCCTAAAGTATTTGAGGGAAAGTTGACAATCTGATGACTGGTATGTCATCCCCCCACCCCAGGATTCTAGTGTGTATTTCTTAGAAAGACTGTCTTCTATGTAACCATAGTCTGAGCACCAATGGAAGACATGCTCATCTATACCATTATCCTCATGCCCAGACCCCATGCTACCCTTTATAGATGACCAGCTAGCTCAGAATTCGATGCTGCACTTAGTTCTCATATATTTTTAGTTTCCTCTAGTCTCAGACTTCTTTTGGCTTTCTCAACCTTGTTATTTTAAAGATCAGGGGACATTTATTTTGTAGACTGCCCTATGCCTAGTTTCGTTTGGCGTCTTCTGGTGATAGAGGCCACAGTTCTGGATTCAGACAGTTCTCTAAATTGTCCTCATTCCGTGTAGTGGAAGACAGTATTCTTGAGTGCAGACGTGGGCAATAGGTATGTTCATTACCCCTGGGCTATCATTCTCCTCTCCTTTGCTCTGACTTTGAGACCCTTGGTCATGGTGGATTTTCAGACTCTGGCATAGGTTTTTCCGGTTTTTTTTTTTTTTTTTTGCCACCCAAGGCAAAGGACTTCTTGTTTAGCATTAAAGGAGTAGAACTAAGTAAAGCTGACTTACCCCAAAAGGAAATTAAGTCAGGATAATAAAAGGATGAATCATAGAATATCATATAACCTGGAGAAGTGATGACTCCATAAATAGTGCATAAATTTGTATAATCTATGACAATGCACAAAACTCCATTGTACTTTAGCAGTGCTTTCAGTTAGCTGTAACTCTAAGGTGGGTGCACCTGAGTTAGTGCTATATCACATACCCTGCCGTGTAAGGGGCTGGGGAACTCTTTTTTGGGACAGGAAATGCACTTATGTCAGGGTTCTTTAAGGAAGACATGAAATTTGAACATGTGACCTATCTTATGCTATTGAGAAGTTTCATTTTGTCCCGTGTGGATTCAGTGTCATAAAATGTCTTCAGTGGTAAAAAGATGTATTTTAAAAAATGAAACAGGAAAAATGTGACTTATAATTATTGACTTCAATTCCTTATTTAGAGAGGAGTGTTAGAGGATAGGACCAAGGACTCTCTTCTGCTTTGTGCCCCATAAGACCTTACTTGGTCCTTGATTAAACCCCAAAGATAATGTATCTTACCATCTGGAGATGAGGTGGGCATAAGTAGGACAGGTTGTGTGCAGATGGTGCATTCCTGTAATCCCAGCACTCTGAAGCAGGAGGATTGAAAGTTTGAGGCTAGCCTGGCTTACATAGGGGGACAACCTGCTCCAGAAATCTATCTTACCATCCAACCAAAACCTTAAAACGAGAAGCCATAGAATTAAGCACCAGAATCTTATATTTATTTATTTATTAAGATTACATGATGCATAAATAAGTAACAAATGTGGTTAGAGATAATCATTGTGATAATCACAGTTGCTGTATGTCCAAAGCATTTATTTATTTGCTCATTTGCTATTTAAGTATGTTTTTTAAAATTAGTCCTAACACTGTCAAAGCAATCAAAAATGCCTGAGACCTGTGTATCCACACAGGTTTCTAGGACCAGGGCAGCCATTTATGGCCTAACACATATGCCCCGCATGGTGTCATGCACCACTCTCACCACCAGGAGGAGAGGAGCTTCCTTTGGAGGTTTTCTAGTCTCCTTTGAATGTAATGCAGCATCTGCTGTCCTGCTTTAGTTTTTCCACACTGAACCTGAAATGGGCCTGAACCCAGGAAGGGGATAAACACTACTGTTCTGGGCTGCACGTTTTCTGTTTTGATAGGCTCCCTTCTTCCATCTGAAACCTCAGTTCAGAGCCTCTGGAGAAGACAGACCCTCAGCCCCGGAATCCATGTGCGAGCACCCTGACATCGGAGCAATTTAGATTGCAAGAGCTTCGTGTAAATGAAACAAAAAGGAACTGGCATTTGCAGTGTGGTTATGTTTTACTGAACTAGCAATGTAGCATGACCCTCCAATGAGTCTCTGGGATGCCAGAGGATGTGTCTTTGCCTGCCAGCCACCCACCCTGCTGATGCAGCATCTGCAAAGCTCCGGGGAGCGCACTTCGAGTGTGCTGAGAAGGAACTCCTTGGTATTAACCACTTTCTATTCATAGAGAGGGGAACACTTTCTCTAAAGCCATTCTAAGCCATCAGAGGGGATCTGAAACATTTCTCAGGACCATTTCTGAAAAACAGCCTCAGACTTCAGTCCTGCTTCACCGAGGCCGTCACTAGGCATGGGCCGGGGGGGGGGGGCAGGGGGGGGTGTCCCCTCACATTTCACAGGGCAAAGCTTTCATTAGACTCTTCCGAATGACTTTCAAACTTCACTCCCAGGCTTGCAATTTTCACATAGATGAAGAGACATAAGTAATTAACACAATGCTCTGTTTAGTGAGAACTGGATATTGATAGCAAGGCAGAAGTAACAGCAGCTGTTATTATATGCTCATTAAGTGGCATGCGCATGCGCCACTGGGGGCTCTTGCCACAAATTACCACATGCACTCTTCGTGTCTCCCCTCTGAGGTAGTTCCTCACATCTGCAGTGACTTCCACTCTATACAAGGCCAAGAAAGAAAAATCACTTAATGCAAACCCCTTTATCTAGATGAGATTAAAACGAGCCAGCTGCACCCTTAAGACACAGGTAGATAAAAAGAAGTCCATCGTCTACAAGTCTAAAGCAAGAAAACTCCCATGGCTCCTTCATGGCACTAGGCTCACGATGGGTGGAACTTTCTCTAGGCGTAAGCACCAGAACCCTGCCTCTGGCATAATCTAACTTCACTTTACCCAGCTGGCCTTTGCGTGACACGCTGGGATTTCGGGAAGTGTTAAAATTGGATAGCGTTTGTCTTCGAATGAACGAAATCGCTGTGTTTTTGTCAGCTACCTGCTCCAGGTAAAGAAATTCATCTGAATGTATACCGTGGGGGAGCTGTGTGCTTGACCCCACTGCTTCCTAGAGGTCCCCATAGCCAGACGTTTGACAGACACGTGTCTTAGGAGATGGTTATATACATTAGTGATGAACTTAAAGATGCAAAGCCCACGGTCAAGAAGGAAAGCTCATACATAAGGTCACTGAATCAGAATAGAGATTGTTAGGTATAATAAAGGTCGGGAGGGTCCCCAGACCCGACATCCAGTGCTGGACTTCTCTCTTCACACTGCTTTCAGGGGGCTGGAGTCAACTTCTTTCCACTTCTTTCCCTGAAAAGGAAAGGCCTTTTCTTTGAAAATGTTTTATCTATTTATTTTTAATATAAAGCAAATAAGTGGGAGTAAAATGTCCCTGTTGGTTTTTTTTAATACCTACTTAGCAGAGAATATTCTTTGAGTGTCTTAGACTAAAAATACTCCTGACACACACTGTGGCTGTATAAAGAAACACATGCATAAAATGACACATACTTTTCTTAGGAAATGGAAACTAGTAAGAAAACAGGTTAAATATTTATTATTTATTTTTAGACAGAGTCTCATGTTAGCCAGGGCTGGCCTTGAACTGACTTAGTTGAGGGTAACCTTGAATTTCTGATGCTCTGTCTTCTACCTTTCAATATTGGGATTCCAGGTATAGGCCAGTGTGCTCGACTTATAGGGTGCTGAGGATGGAACCGAGGGCTTCCTGTATGCAAGGCAAGCAGCAGAGCCACACTCCTAGTCCCAAGAACTGTTATTAATAAGGATAAACATCACATCTTTGGGGTGCTGCTCTAGACTCTATTTTTATTTCTTTTCATCTTTGACTTTTGCTATGTTTTTGTATTCAACAGAAAGCTAGAGTGACACATGTGGGTTTGTTTGCACACATTCCTATATTACTACTAAAGGGGAGGTTTTAGGAAAAAAAAAAACAACCCAGTAGCGCTATAGATCATATGATGAGCTTGGCCCACTTACAGATAGAAAACTGGGCTAGAGTAGAAGAATAGGAAAGCGGAATGAGTGAGTCTGTAAGTGGATTCAGAGAAGATCAGCAGGGCATGGTGGTGCACTGGGTCCTCTGCAGGAACAGAGCTGACAGAATGGCTACGCATCCCAAAGGGCATTTATTAGGTTGGCTTATGCATTTGGCTGGGTATTCTAACAAAGGCTGTCCCCACACTGCAGAGGCTGAGCCTGGCAGTTGCTGACTCCCTATGGCTGGATGCCTCAGTGGTCCTGACCTGGCACGGAAGGCATGGATGAGCCCTGGAGAGCAGCTTATCTTCAGTCTACATGGGCAGGCCAAAAAAAAAAAAGTGGGTTCTTCAGTCAGCCAAGGATGTCCACATGAGCGAGGAGGTAGAAATACTCTGCACTGGTGAAGGGGGAGGCCAAACACACGTGCTTTCCTTCAGAGGACTCTGTATATCTAAGCTGCAGCCAGAGACCGCCGTGAACTGTCGGGGAAAGGGTCTTTCTCTCTCAGCTAACTTTTCCAGGACATACACTCCTAGCCTCTCCCAGAGGCATATTTCCTAGATGATTCCAGATTCAGTCACATTGGGTCATCAAGACACATTATAACTATAATGTTAGGGCACCTTTCCAGGCTTTCTCCAATTAGTTTCCTTTTTTGCATACCTTAGCTCTATTTTGTGAGCACCTGAGTTTCCAGTAGTGTTCTTGTCCTGTGGTGGAAAAATCTACCTAGAGAGACATTTTTCTGATGAAGGGCTTGCCCTGTAGACAAGCTGGGTTGGACAAAGCTTTTTGCCATTAGCTCATAGTTTTCAAAACATACACACGACTTATTAGTTGGAAAAGGTGCTGGGGACACAAAGGACTAAAATCCTGAAGGATGGTCGCTGAAGTTTTTTTCTCCCGAACTCGTGGGACACTTGCTGTGTGGGCCAACAGAGAAGAAAGCACTAATGAAGGGCGCTGGCTGAATCCTCTACATCACACTGTCATCCGGAGAAGGCCTGCAGAGTGTAATGAGGCGAACAATAAAGTTGTTGGAGTTTGAAAAGGTTAAGGCAGCTTTAGGGACGGCTGCTTGTGCTTCCTGGGTATTGGAATGTCATGCCAGTAATAAGCAATATGCAATCCAGGGACAAGGAAGCAATTAGCTCTCCACATTGGTGAGCATCAGTCCAGATTCAGCCTGGACGGAGGAGCCTGTGTCTGCTTTCCCTCTGAGGCCAGTGATGATGACTCTTCAGTCTGTCAGCAGTGTTTATTGGGTACTCACCAGGCGCATACCATGTAGTTAGGTTTGAACAGGCCCGTGGAAGCTTGGGATGCACAGGGTATGATGTCAGCCAGTAGCCTGAAATCTGCAGCTCCAACAGTCTGCGGTGCTTTGTTGGGATGTTAGATCTGGAACAGACTGCCTTGCTTAAGACAACGGTTTGACTGGATAAGTGGCAATGAAACGGGGAGAAAGGCCATCTCATGTCCATCACACTGGTAGGTTGTTGAGATCCTAATGTAATCCAGCAATAAAATGAAGGATTCCATTCACAGCTCATTCGTGAGCATCCATTGCGTGTTCCACAATGGTGGTATAATGACCAGAGCTGACCCTCTTTGGGAGATTCTTGGACAAAGTGACACTACTATTCTTTTGTTGTTGTTGCTGTTGTTGTTTTGAGGCAAGATCTCAGCATGAAGCCAGCTCTAGGTTTCCTGCCTTGGTGGCATCCCATGTGCTGAGATTATAGGAGAGACCCATGATGCAGCAGAAATATTCCGAGCATTGCTTTCCAGCCCATGTGTACAGTAGAGATTCTGTGTCGCGGTAAAAATCAGGATCCCAGGAGCAGATGAGTGCTCTCTCTGAGAATTCTGCCTTCTAGGCTTATCATGTTTGTTAGCCACATAGGGGTCTCAAAAGGATGAAGGCTCCTACTCTGAGGGTTTGGAATTCATTCTAAGATTTTGCATTGCTTTTAGATGATCTATTGATAGTTACACTCTGGAGAGTTCAAACTCAGAATTCCTGGTCCATGAATGTGAACCTAGATAAGATTTGATTATCCTAGAAGGCATTTTAAACCTTTTTATTATAAGACACAACATAGTGTTATGGTTTGAATAAGAAACATCTCCCTATATACTTGTGTGTTTCAATACTTGCACCCCAGTTGGTGAGGAGGTTATGGGACCTATGGAAGTTGGAGCTTTGCCAGGGGAAGCACATCACTGGAGTGGGCAGGATTTGAGGGTTTATTGTCTCACTTCACTTTCTGTTTCTTTCCACTGCTTCCCATGTGTGGATGAAGATGTAACCCTGCCTTCCTCACCATCATGGACTCGCCCTCTGGAACCATAGGCCAAAATGAACTCTTTCTTCTATAGGTTGCCTTTGATCATGGTGTTTTATCATCGCAATAGAAAGTGATTAGTATACACAGTAAAATTCAAGGAAAAATGATATGACAGGGCAGAAAGATGCAACTTCAAAAATATAGAAGTGTGATCCAGGACTGGCGTTTCTGAGTTGACCTCGACCGTGGTAAGGGAAGTACAATGAGAAAGGTGAGTGAATTCCCCTGAGATCGGAAGCTGCGTATAGATGTGGTAAGTAGCCTGGAGCTAAGAGCCAAGAAGTAGCTTTTTTCTCTTTTCTTTTCTTTTCTTTTTGCTTTGCAGTTGCGAGTTATTTTCCAAGCCAGCAATTTTTTTTGTGTGTGTGTGTGTGTGTTCCCTGGGCTTCTTGGCTAATATGGGTTCTTGATAGGAAAGTATAGGACCTGTCAACTCTCAGAAGGTAGCAGAGAGGGCCATGGTATTCTCACTAATATTTGTTCCACTCAGCGAATTTATGATTGGATTCACCTTTCCCAAGTTGACACCCTTGGGGGTGGGGGAGAGTAGGGTTTTCTCAGAGCTAAGTTTCCCAAAGATTTAAAACAACAACAACAACAACAGCAACAACATGGCTCTACCTCTGGGAATGGTTGGCTTAACTGTAAATAAACTCTTGATGCATACCCACCAGCAGTTCTGGGTTAGTAAAATGCTTTACCTGTGTGCAAAAAATACATTTTTTCAAAAATGGCTGAAGCTAGGGAGTCAGCAACTTTGAGTGTGACAGAAAGCAGGAGCTGTCTCTTCCTGTACCAGCACCCTGCACTCAGTGATGACTCTCCCTCCGAGGAAGGGTTTTTGATAGATTCTAAATGTTTACAGATTGTCACTGTGCTTGCATTTGGCACACAGAACACACTTTGCACTTTTCCTCGGTTCCTTTTCTGTGTGCATTGTTAGTCAGATCAATATTTCTTGTTCCTATGATCTTATTTCTATTTTCACCTTACAAGTTACAGCAGCTATTGTTTATGAAGGCAGAGTGAAAGGTATTTATTTTTTATAGCTTCTGAATGATGTCTAGACTTGAAAAAAAAACCAAACAAACCCATCTTTGTCCAACGATTTCAACTGGGCTGCCACACTCTCATCTACTGAGGGCTGATACTCTTGGAACAGAATATGAACTCAACTCCCCAAAGGCATCTGAGAAAGGTCTTGAACCAAGTCAGAGTTAAAAATATAGATTCTGTCTGTGCTGCTTGTGTTTCTGCGCTGTTTAAACACATTTCCTTTAGGAGCAGACACGAGGGAACATGAGTGAAGAGAACAGTGGAGTATAAAACATTCTTCAGCCACCTAGGGCAAACACATGTCCCTGAAAAAAAAATCACAATAGAAAGAACACTTGTCTAAAACAAATGCAGTCGTCCTATCCTCTACCATCTAGAACAACTTTTTTTGTGTGTCTCTCTCTTTGGATCTGCCCTGTATCCTAAGTTTGCTCTACAGTAGTGTTCTCATAATGTCATTCCCCACTCACTCCTAAAAACACAGAGGCTGAGGGCTAGTCTCAGACCTTCTGAAGAGGGGATCTTGTTTATCAAAAATCCCTATTTAAAATGACATAACTAAAAATTTCAAGATGCTTACTAACAAATAAGATTGAAGAGAAGGTCCTATTGAAACTTCCCCTAACAATAGCAAGGGAGCTCTTTCAAGGAAGTAACTATTAGCTATCTGTCATCTATCCATCCGTCCGTTTTATCAGGTATCCCAGGAAGGTTTGCTTTAAAACCCATCAATTGTTTAATCAATAACTATCAGTTCTGGGACTTCTTTTCAAGCATAACTCTTCTGAAAAAAAAAAAAAAGTAAAATTTCATTAAATAATAGGTTTTAAAAAAAATAATAACACGGCAGTGGCTGACATGATACCTTATGGGATATTTAGGGCATTTCTTCTTGGGATCCTTTAGTTCTTCCACATTGCTTGGTTTTATCTTGTCTCTAGTAAACATTTTTCTAATTCTTAATTTACATTTGAACATCTGCTCTGTCTTTCCCCTTGCTCGTTAGTTATTGGAAATTCACTCCTTTCCTCAATGGCCAGGCATCTGACTCCGAGAGAGGTCTCCAATTTTGTGTTAGAAATTGGCAGGCAAACTATTTACCCTGTCTTGTCAGTAATGAGTGCCAGTGACAACAAGCTAAAACTTAGTCACTTATATCTTGTAAGATTGGTTTAAACCAAATTCTATCTTCTTAGATCATATTCTGTTATTACACCAGATGTCACAGTAGGATTAATTTATTAAAAAATAGATGTTAGGGTCTGGAGATATGTCTCAGAGGTTAAGGGCACTGACTACTCTTCCAGAGGTGCTGAGTTTGATTCTCAGCAACCACATGGTGGCTCACAACCATCTGTAATGTAATCTGGTGCCCTCTTCAGGTAGAGCACTATATACACAATAAATAAATAAATAAATAAATCTTTAAAAAAATTCGTTGTTAGGTAGCCACGCATGAATACATGTGTGAGCACAGCACTTGGGAGGCTGAAGCAAGAGGCTCATTGTGAGTTCAAGGCCAGCCTGGCTACAAAGGGAGCCTCTGTCTCAAACAAATTAGAACAAAACAAAACAAAATTGAATAGAGGGTTCATTTGGTGCATGGCTGGAGGGTGGAAATGTCAAGAATGCAGGGGCATAGTTTCCATAGTGACTGATGTAGGTCCTTTTTGCTGCATCATATCATGATGGAGAGCATCACATGGTGAGACAATAAATATTTCAGCCGAGTCTTATTTTCTATTGTCAACTCATTAACATTATCATGAAGCCTCCTCTTACGTGACATCATCTAATCCTAGCTACTTTCCAAAGGTCCCGCCTCCAATTACGCATGAGTTTGGGAAGTACATTTCCTTACACATGAATTTGGGAAGTACATTTCCAAGAAGTGACCTATTCAGGAATATGTTCAAATTGTTCAGTACATTTCTTTGTGTGCCCATGAACTGCATTTGTTTCATCAGTGGTGTTCTATGGTTTAGCTATGGTTTCTACTTGGTCTTATATATAAGAAGAGAAAGCTGCCTTGGAAAAATTAGATCTTAAAGGTGAGGTCATTTTGATTACCTCTGCATCAGATTGGGAGCAAAGCATATTTTTAAAGTGTGCCATTCATCCATGATTGGGCCACAAAGAGAAAATTATATTGCATTGACAAATGTTTACTCTTTCAAAGCATTCCATTCCATTCTGTTTATTTTACATAATTTGAATTGTCAGCGAAAAGACACTGTATTTGGTGAGCAGAGGCAATGAAGTCATCAGTACTGTTAGAGAGAGACAATTTACATTGTGAGTATGCTAAGTGATTTTTAGCTGATGATAGAAGAGGCTTAACCAAAGATATTGCAGAATGAGAAAAAAAAAAAAAAAGACTTTCTGGAAATTGTCGTGTATGGTCCTTTTAAGAAGATATAGTCCAAGTCTGAATCTGAGTCTCATGCCCTTGCATAGAGGTGTTGATTGTTCCATGTTGCTGCTCATGAGTCTATTTTGACAGTCTCAAGTGGCATAATCATCTCCTTCTGGAACTTGTCACAAGAATCTAGAGGCATAAGGCTCACTTTAACAGCAGAAACAGTTCACTAGGGTGCTTCACCTGGCACAGGAAGAAATGGAATGGTTTATACATTATAGAGCATAGACTTTCAAAATGGTGGTGTCAGTACTGGCCCTGCAAGATTTAAACAGAAGTAGTAAGCATCTATTTACTTGACATAGACTTGTAGGCCCAAGGCAAGCTGAGCTCACTGCCCAGCTTCTCTCTTTTTAATGAAAGTGACCAGGAGTGGGCATACTGTCATTCAAGCCTCTTTGGAAGTGCCTTGTCTTCATGGCTTTAAGCCAAAAGCCATGGAGCTGTAGTCAGGGACCAGAGTCTGGCTTTCCCACAATGATTTCCCGTTTCTCTGTTATTGGTGGAGGCGCCTGATTCTTAATAACAGTACATGTCTCAAGATGGCTACATGAAAGCACCAGACACTAGCCTGCTTACTCCTGTCACCTGAAGTTGTTCTAGAAGCAGAGGCAGGTCTAATTTGATGCAAAGGATGATGCAATGACTCTCAAGTGAGAAAAGGAGATGTCTGCTGAAATTGCTTTCCTTCTTCCAAATAAACACAACTTAGCTGTTTTCATACATTTCTGGGTCTTTTTCCTAGGATGAGATACTCTGAATGGCCACTGGTTCTTTGGAGACTACTTTAGAGACAGCACTCTAGCAACGAGTGCTAGGCAGTGATGAAGGGGCCAGACTCTCACCTGGACAGTGCCTCTCCCAGGGAAACATGATGCTTCTCTCCCTCCGCAATGCACAATCTCAGAAAGCAAGAGAGGTGTGGGGTTGGCCAGGACGCACCAGATACTGGGTAAGATTAAAAAACCACACACTGTCCTTCCTTCATTCTCATGTTTCATGGAAATAGAATTTTGTAGGGAATAGACAGGGGAGTGCAAGATGCACCAACAGGGTGGGCTTTTTGGTTTCTTTGTTTTGTTGAGACAGGGCTTCACATATTCCAGGTTAGCCTAGATCTCCCTGCGTAGCCAAAAATGACCCCAAGCCCACTGGAGTTTCTGAACTACAGAGTGCAGGCATTATAGCTGGGTACCGTTCCCTCCCAGTGTTGCTCTGCTGGTCACAAGAGATGGAATTTGGGCTTCTCTGTTCAAGGTGAGTAAGCACTCTGCCCAATAGATTTGTTTATTAAAATAAAAAAAAAATATCAAGACTTTTTTTTCATCTAGTGTGAAGCCTTCAGCCCTCCTTCTACTTTTATAAATACTTCTTTCCTTCCCTGAGGAACTCACATCCCTCAGCTATGATATTTCTTGTATAGTAATTTACCATGCAAACCCTCCCATAGTTAAGCAGATTGCGTTTCTATTAAAGATCCCACAGCTGATGTAAGAGCATATTTCTTCTCTCCCTTCAAACTTTCTCCAGCCTTTATGGTAATGGTACCCATTCTTTATATAACTTCCCTTTGCTTTCTTCACAGTTCCCCAGGTGGTTTAGAAATGTTATTTGAAAGACACAGGCGCATGTTATGCAATTAACAGGCCTTCACTCAACAGAACTAGCAGACCATTACAATATATGCATCTGTCCAAGCTAACTCTCTTCACATTTCTCTCCACAATGGCCTGACCTAGTGGCTAACTAGGTGGGGGGAAAATCTATCTCTTCAGCCCCACTCCATGTTAAGTGCCAAATAAGTGCAAGACAGAGATAATGAATTTCTTCTCTCAACAACAAATGTTCAAATACTTCCATCCCAAGTATGCCTCCCGTTGAGGCTGCTGAATCAGGAGTTACACATTTACGATAGGAGATGGAATAATTCGCCTACTCCAACCCAGGGAGAGGCGGTGTCCTACAATAAATGGCCCGGCTGTATAAATAATAAAGTAAAAATGGGCCTGAAGCTGCCTGGGTTTTTTGTTTGCAGGAAATAGGATAACTCTAAGCAATTTATGATACTGTTTCCCAGCTAGAGTCCAAGGGCTATTTAGTTAGTAATGGCAATAACAGGAACAGCTTCCTGTCAAGATGGAGCCACAAGTGCTAGGCAGAAAGAGAGCAACAAATATTAAAAGATGTCAACTGCCAGCATGAGTCGATTGCAACTTGTGGTGCTGGGAAAATGGAGCATGCCAGAGCATTAGTAGTGAGAGAAGCAACCATCGGAAAAAACCTCAGAGGCCAATAAGAGCTCAAATTCCCTGGACCCTGAGATCCTTACTGAGGGAAGAAAGAAGAATAATTGATGAGCCCTGGAGGCCTGGTCTGTTAACACACTATTATCTCAGCCAGAGTAATTACTGACCTGACAATATTATGGATATGCATTGAGAGGAACGGACATTCTTGGGGTGATTGCATGAAGCGTAGCTTTCCTTCAGGTTGCCAAGGTGACCAGTCCACTCTTGCATATGTCCTGAGGCAGAGAGAGGCAGCCATGTTCACCTCCGCCTCTGAGGTGTTAAATAGGAGGGAGATAATGTTTATGCCTTGGAGCGTTTTTTTCCTTGTTTTTTTTTTTTTTTTTTTCAAAAAACACATAACAACAAATCTTCAAACCTCCCCAGGATCAAGATCAGATCCTAAGCTGAGGAGCATGGTAGCTTCCATTTATTAAGCATTTACTGTATATGCCTGCAACAGAAGGCATACAGACTGTCACCTTCGGCACCTGTGGTGACATGAGGTAGGTACCTTTTCACCTGCATCTTACAGATGACTAAAGTATGGCACAGGGATTGACTAATTTGGCAGAGAAAACACTAAATCAGTGCTCATGTTATGTCACGCAGTAAAGACCAATAAGCATTATATTCTTTTACTTATATTGACTGAGTGCTGATTTTATATGGGTGTCAGTGGGTTAAATCTTCTAATAGAACAGGGTGGCATCCTCAATGTAAAATTGGCCTCAAATGCTTAGTGTCTTACATCGCAATTTTGGGGCCACAAGTCACTACAATGAGGCAAATAAAGTGTGTGGGTGGTAAAGAAGGGTTCTGTACTATGAAGTCACTGAAGAATCCAGTTTTTTCTCTAGCAAACCATCTCTACATGGACCTATGACTTGTTCTAGTGAGATTTGTTCCTCCCATGACAAACCCTCTGAACCTGTCTTGGTGAACCAATGAGTTTATTAAAATTACTTAGAGAAGCTACATGGGTGACAGGTTACTTATAAGGACCCAGATGACATAAAGGCAGATCCTTCGCCCAAGACCACCCCAGTACTGAAGAGCCTCCTTCTCTTTCAGTAACTGTTTGGCACTCCTATAACCCGGGGAGGAGCTTTGTGAATCTTAAAACTTCCTGAGTGTCCTGAGTCTTACAGCTCTATCTCTTCCCTCCAGGAAGTAATGTTGCTATTCAGAGGGAATGGCTTACACAGAAGGACTTCAAAGGTCTAAAAGGAAAGAATGAAGGTGCCCATGGGAAAGGGGCACTGTATTGCTATAGTACAGAAATGACACACTGGTGGGCTCACAGTTGGTTGATGCCGCTGACGAATGTGTTTTACAAACTGGCTGAGGGGTTGCTGCCGAGTAGAGGTTAACTGGTCCTGTCAAGTGTAAAATGTTCAGTGAGCATCCAGTTAATCTCTAGCACGAGATTTGACTTGCATTGACTTATTCCTCACCCAAGCTGTTTGACATTCTTCTCATGATAAGAAATAAGGAAACAGATATTGGTCACCATACCTTGCCAAGATTAGCCGAGCATGGTTAGACATAGGCTTATGGTGGAGGGTGACCAAAAGTTCTTCTCCCACAGTGAAATGTAAAGTTTGTTTAAAAAAAAAAAAGCCCTTCCCCATGGATTCACTGACCATTTTAATGGAGCTGCCAGTAGCAGTAGCATTTCTCCTTTTAATCTTCTCTTTTGCTCTGTCTATTCCTGTGATTCCCTGGATAAGCCTGGCCCTTTTTTACCTCTCTCCTTTGCCTGAACTACTCTCCAAATTTCTCCTGACTTGATCCCCCACCATGTCCTTTTCAGTCTGAGCATAGATAGCCATTCTTCAGAAAGTCTGATTTCAAAGCTTGAGGTAAAGATTCTACTCTAATTGTCCTGCATTTTAACTTTACACTAGGTGTCTGTCTCCCTTACCATAGGCTGACTTCTACAAAGGCGGAGATTTGGTTTAACATCTTTATGTCTGTGTGCTGACGTCTGAGATGCCTCGTCACAAAGGAAGACCAATGCGCATGTCAGTGTTCTGACTCTACACTGTCTCCTCCAAAGGCTTCATTCTTAATAAGCCACTGTTTCTTCTCTTACGTGCGTTGGGTACTGGGTGATTCCATGTGCAAACTTAAAGAAAAGGAAAGCTTTCCTATGCTCCTAGGGAGATCATAGACTATAAGACAGAGACATTGTAGTGAACTATGACACTCTTGGATGAGTGCCACTCTTGAAGCCAAGTGTTTGTGTGTGTGTGTGTGGGGGGGGGCGCAGTGATGTGAGAGCAATGAGAAAGGAGAGATTGGGGAGGTGTGACAAGGTTGCACAGAGAAGAGGTCTCCACGAGCTATGCAGTTACTAAGTGTATCAAGAGAATGGAGAGAAGGCTCAGCAGTTAAGGGTGCTTACTTCTCTTGCAGTGGACCCAGGCTCAGTTCTCAGCACCTATGCAGCAGTGTATAGGTGCTGATAACTCTAGTTCCAGGGAATTTGATGCCTTCTCGCACTCTCCATGGGCTCTTGTGTGCACATATAAACTCATGTGGGCATACACACAAATACAAAAATAAAGGTGAGTTTGAAAGAACATGTGTCAGGCAGAGACGCAGAGAAAGTTGCCCAGTACACAGGAAATCATTAAAAAAAAAAAGACCAGGATGATCCAAACACTTACTTATTTTAATTTTGAAAATTATGTTTGTGGGGCTGGAGAGATGGCTCAGCAGTCAAGAGCATGGTCTGCTCTTCCAGAGGACCTGGGTTCAATTCCTTCACTTCCCAGCACCCATGTGGCAGCTGTACACTGTTTGTAACCCCAGCTCCAAGGCATTTGGCACTCTTATACGGACATAAATGCATGAAAACACCAATGTACATAAAATAAAAAATTGATCACAAGAATATTTTAAAACTGTATTTGTGTGTGTGCACTCATGTGCATGCATGTGTGTGTGCGTGCACGCACATGAGCGTGTACGTGTGAACACATGTGCATGCCAAGGTGCAGATGAGGTAGTTAGGAGACAACTGTGGAGTTGGTTCTGTCTGTCATACAGCTCCGTCCCTGATATTAAATTCAGGTCATCAAGCTTTGTGGCAAATTCTTTTACCTTCTTGGGCCTCTGGCTCCAAATACTTGCTTTTTGAAAGATATACAAAGGAAAGTGATCCAGTAAATGGCCAAATGATTTGAACAGATACTCTATAAAAGAAAAAAGAATGTCTGAGGATACTGAAGAGACACTAAGCATAGACATGAAGAAAACACACAATTAAAACATGAGTCATAGTTCTCTGAACATCTAACTGAGTGACTGACATCAAAGAGACTTAAATATCAAATACTGGATGGCCACGAAGCAGAGTTTATGGAGCTCTTATACCCTGCTTCTCTAAATTCAGACTAGTAGAGCAATTTTGGGAAACAGGTTGGTCTAGTGTATTAAGGGATTAAGTGTGCCACTTCTTGGATGCTCATTTGCTGCATCCCTAGACATGTAGGCAACAGAAATGAAAATATGTACCCACACGAAGATATATGTGGACATTCTCCTAGAAACTTTATTCGTAACAGTTCAAAACAGAAAATCAATTAAATGTCTCTCGCCATGGAAATGAATAAACAGGTTGTTGTATAGCTATGCAGGAGAAGTGCTTTTATACCCTATCCAGTGTAGTTAGCTCAATAAAGGTCCTAACCCTTCCCCTTTGTGTTGATTAACCACGAAGAGGATGAGACCACCTATGTCACCACTGATGTCAGGGATAGAAGGCAGAGGCCATTTTGGTCATGCCTGCTTGCTAGCCTGATTATTGTTTTGATTGTCTTGTGGGTAACTTTCATTTTGATTGTGTCTTTCTTTGTGTGACATCAAGAATGCTCATTCACTGCACTGTATGATCTCATACACCTCAGGGGGAAAAAAAGAATGAAATCGTTGCTACACCCAAGAGTGTGGATGGACCGTAGAAGTGTTGCATTGTGTGAAAGGAGACAGACACAGGAGTAAATGCTGGGTGAAAGCATCTACATGAAATCTCTGAATGGACAAAGGCAGTCTTTAGTGATGGGAAGTGGGTTCGTGGGCAGGGAATGCTTAGAAATGGGTGTAAGCAGGCATTTTGGGGGCAATAGAATTGTTCATAGTTCAGTCATGGTAATAGTTACAGGAACGCGTGTATTTACCAAAATTATGAAACTGTATACTTAAAATGAGTACATTTTTATTGTATCTACCCCTTACCTCTGGCAAAGTTTGTTTTTTTAACAAAGATAGAGCAAGGAAATTTTCATTTTTTAGAAGAGCTAACTAGGCCACAGACAGTGTGTATAATGACCAGCTTGGAAGATGTCTCAGGAGGTCAGCTGGCAGGAAATGTGTGAGAAGGTGGGCTTTTTCCAAAGGCAGATGGATCTCAACTCCTTTACAAAGATACAATAAGACATACTGTCTGTCTTAATGCACTGGCAGACACTCTCCATCCATGTACATCCATTCATCAAACCGCCCTAGTCAATTACAATTGTTCTACTTTGAAACCAACTCTTCTTTTTACATAAAAGATACCTGGAGAGACCAATTCATTCCTCAGTTCCTCAGCATGTTGCATCTGCAAATATTGAAGAAACAAACCAGGAACAAATAGCCATCAAAATTATACAACTAACTGACACGTTTTGGAAATCTCTGAGAATAAAAGAAATGGGGATCAGAGTCAAGGAGATTAGTTAGCAGATATAGGGGTCGTAGCATTTCTTTGTTGTTTGCTATGTGGCAGGCATTTTGCTAAACTTTGTACTCATTGCATGCCAACCTTAATGAGTAGGAACAATTACCCCCATTTTGCAGATGGGAAAATGGCTGCATTCATTAAGTAATTTGTTGAATTTCCTGGGATTAATAGGAATCAAAGTGGGGAATGGGTGTCTGAGATAGTTTGCCTACAGAACTTCAGTTCTTAATCTTCAGACTCCAAGACCCACAGATGAGATCAAAAGTCAGTGGTACAGGGAGAGAGGGAGGAAGAGAGTCAATGGTGACACAACCTACACTGAATTTACAGAGCATGGGAAGTATGGCTGACTCTCCACCTTCTGACCGCAATGGCTAGGTAAAAAGCAGGACACAAAAGAAATGATTTGTTCTGGTGAAAAATGAGGGAACACTGTCTTTGGTCCCTTTATTTTTATAAACTGACTGATAGTATATCTGAGAGCCACAAACTTCCTGACTCTTTGGCAGGAGAAAGTAACAATTGCCTTCTCTACCTGCTCTGAAGATTCTGGTGGCTTAGAGTGGGCTATCTATCCACTCCCAGCTGTCACTGCAGTCAAGTATGTACTTTGAAGGCCTTGTTTTCTATTCTTGAGACAAGAACAGGGCCACTCAGATCCTATGGGCCCCAGGAGTGGGTCTCTCAAGAAAATGAGGCTGTTTCTAGAAGTGGCCTAAATGGATTCTGAATAGTAGAAACTAGTCCGTCCATGACTCATGCAACCTGCACTCCTCGCTGACATCATGTGCTATGCCAGAGACACACATCCCCGTGTCTGTTGGATGAAATTCTCCCTGTCTTTGTGGCATCTTCGCAATGATGTTCATATATCCTTTTAGATATTCTTGAGCTGTTTTGTTCCCAAGCTTCATTGTGATGTTTATCTTTCTTTCATTCCCTTTTTACCCCCCGCCCCTCTGCTATTGTGTTGTATTCATTCTGTGACCTTTCCTCATCAAGATGTCCAATCATCTCTATGCAGCCTGAGGGCAAGGCCTTTAGAACACATTGCCCAACAATGCCTGCTACAATGTGTGTTTGTTATAAGTTGGTTGATATAAAGTAATTGGAAGCAGTAGTATTTTCTCTTTGGTCTGGGAGATGTGTGAAATCACTTGTTTTCACATGGAGATACATCTGAAAGAAACCCAGTGTTTCTCCATACCAGGTGCTCACAGTAGAATCAGAAGGATTTACCCTGGGATTACATTTTCAAATTAAACCATCTCAATGTAAGTTGAGCCCAGAAGGATAGAGGGCAGTTTTACAGACACATGTGACAGAGGATTATAAAGCGACCGGGTTGCCACTATAAAACTAGCATTTGTCTTGTGAAACTTCTAAAACAAAGGGAAAATAATTTTGCTTTTGTAAACCACAAAGGCTGGTAGATGGTAATTATTTTCTTCTTGGCTGCAATTATAATTTCATAACATAATATAGTCTATTAATGACTGTGTTGTTTTAATTGGAGAGGCAAGTGTATTAAGCATATCTATGAGAGCTTAACACCACTAATGTATCTGAACTCTTAACTTTATGGGGAAAGCTGAGTACCATGATCTTTCAGTGACAGAACACTTAGCTCTAAAGCCAAAGAATTTGAGGAATGAGCTCATCAACACTAAGAATGAAACAACAATTTCACAATAATAAAAATAAATAGTTATACCCGAGTTTGGAAAGATGCAGATTCTGAAGTTCCCGGTTGCAACGGAGAGAGCACTGACTGTTGGCCCTCCTTTTGTTGTGAATGCTTGTATTGTGTGTACTCAGTAGGCACAGATGCAGATGTGAATCTGAACATTTATAAATCTGGTTGTAGGAAGCCTTCTGTTAGACTCTTCAGGCCTTTGTGTGCTTCTGTGAGTCTTGTGTCTCTCCTCCTATTGCATTTAGGGAAAACACCAGCTTTCACCTTGAGAGCTAACCTTGGTGACTGGTGAATATGCTGAATGAAAACTTACTTATTACACTCCCTTTGTCCAACTGGCACAGTGGGCAGGGTTTTCGTGAACTTTGGTGAAAACTGCCAATATTTGTTGAATTCCAGTGGTATACTGAGTGACATATATTATCCCCCCTATAGATCCTGTGTATTCTGTAGAAAATCCAATAAAGTAAGTATTATTACTTTTTAAAAATTACGTTTTACAGCAAACGGAACCTTTGGATAAATAATTCTGCTTAAGAATATGCAACCAGTAAATGTTGGGGGTTGAAGCGTACACACTGGCTTATTTGGGGAGCTCTTTCATAAGTGTTCTATTTCACTGTGATCTTAGGCTCTGAAGAGAAGTTAAAAGTAACTCGGGCCTGGAGAGGTGGCTCAGTGGTTAAGAGTGATTGCTGTTTTTCAGTAGGATTTGGTTCAGTTCCCAGCATCCACATTAGTTGACAACTCACCAGTATATGTAACTCCATCTCCAGCACTCTCTTCTGACCTCTCTTCAAACACGTGTGTGTGTGTGTGTGCACGCACGCACACACACACACACACATACACACACACACACACTTAAATAGCAATACAATTTAAAAAGGACATGGATATATTTCACACATTATGAATGCATACCTTCATGTAAGTAGCATTTTTTCAGAAAGTGGGCGGGGTTAATTCACATGGTCAAAGTGGCAAGCCCTGTTCTTTTCTTTCTTGGAATTAAAGCTGTTGCCTCTGAAGCTGAATAAATATGCAGATGTAATCAATATCTTTGTCTGTTTCGTTTTTGGGAGCTGAAAACCTGGCTTTAGCAAGATCCTGTCAATGCATAGCTAATGGATTCAACGTATATGCACGGATCCCTGAAAGCATAAGGTTACGGTTTTCCGTATTTGTCATGAATGGCTGTGGCATCCATATATTATCCAACCATGCTTTTCTAATGGGGATAAATGTGCCGCACGGTGGACTCTCAAGATGGCAAGATACACAACTCATGTTCAGCGAAGCAGGGGAGAATGTATTATCCCTCTGCCATGCTGTGACATGCATATATTCCACTGCGGCTTCATGAGGGTATTAAATCCTGAGAGAGAGAGAGAGATCAAATGAAAACACAGAGACAGACCTCCACTCCGGGCTTCTCCAAAAGTGTCTCTTGCTTTAATGCTATTTGCATAGAGTTTAGAAAGCACAACTGTTTTGCTTTTTGTGTTTAAGAGAAACCTGCTAAAATATTATATAAGTTTTTTAAAATCTCCCCTGCAAGGTACATTTTGTTAAACTGCCTGGGAACCCAGGGAGATTTTTTAATAAATGATAACTTAAGGGAAAGAGTTCCATTCTGGTTTAATAGTAATGAAATGTGGAAAAATGTGAGAGTTAGTTATAAATTATAAAAACAATGTAAGTTCAACATTTTATTTCTTAAAGGTCATAGCTTATATAACGTGCTGAAAATAATTGTTTTTGTCTGGCATGCTGCCTTCTGTCCTTTATTGTGGTGGCATTTTAGAGTCTAAAATATATGTACCTCTGGTTAGTGAATAAATCCTGAGAGCAGACACAATTTCATTATTGGACTGTAACTCCCCTCAAAGCATATCCTTTCTCATAAGTACATTTCTAGAGGAACCGCCATTTTCAAATCTGTTTGCCCCTCACCCCCCCCCCCCAACCCACGCCCTGGGAAGAGAAGACTATTAACAATGGTGGGACTTTGGGCGTCAGCATTCCATGGTTCACAGAAGGAACTCTATGATTCTTCTTGGCTTGACAGGCCAGGCCACGTCTATTGCTTGACCTGTGTTGCCGGGACGAATGTCAGGTATCCTGACAGAAATGTAATCAAGTGCGGACCCGCAGTCCTGGGTGCTGGTCTTCTGGGAACACTAAACAGCTCACACAGGACTTAAGCAGAGTCAGCCTCACAAACTGTGGAGTTAGTTCCTGTAAATTTACCATCATGATCTGAGAATTAGAGACGGCAGCGTAAATAAGGGTTTTGTACTTGGACTGGAAACTTGCCAATAGCTTTAAAGAAGAAAGACTTTTAAAATACGCCGATCTCTAGTCGGTCCAGCGGGCACCACAGGTGCGACACGCTCATGAATTTGAGCCCAGATGTTGGCTTCTCAGGTTGTGAAGGTTCTAGAAGCCTTTTAGGGCCTTGAATTCCCTCAAGGCTTTCTTAGGATGGGTCAAGATGGTGACTAGAACTCAATCCATTTTTTTTTTTTTTTGGAGGAAGATTAAAAAGCGGGTAAGGCATTTACATCTTTAAGAGAAAATTTCAGAAATTGTGTTAATTTACTTTTCTTTACAACTAATTTGTTATATGATTTGTTTTGTGGCCACAGGTAGTTGCAAAGGACTTTGGGAGGGGAGTCTGAATTCTGGTAGGTAGGAGCCAAAGGTGCTTATTATTATTACATAGGAAGAAACAATATTGGGATGATAACGTGCTGCTTTTGTCACACCACCTCTGAATAATTATTTAACACTGTGCAATGTCCTAATGACAGAGAGAGAGAGAGAGAGAAAGGAAAATAGTAATAATGATTATTATGCTTTTTACTATCCTTCTATACACATACATTTGTCTATTACAACAGCATTTCTATTCTATTTAGTTTCACTTTCCATGTTTTCAGTATAGGGAAACATCTTACTGTAAAGATTAGATCCTTTAGCAACGCTGGTGAAGCAACGAGAGAATGAGAGCCATCTGGCTTTGTTCACAGATCTGCAGCCATGCTGTCTGCACTGCTACACAGCAGCCAGAGTTCCATGCAGAGCTCACAGCTCTGGTCGTAGAGATCTACTTTGTCCTGTTCCTCCAGCGTCTAATACCGTTTCTGTCCATGCAGATGGCCTTGTCTCAAAGTTCACTAAAGAATAAAGTCAAACTGAAAAGAACAGTTGATGACAAATCCATCTGTTTTTTGTTTGTTTGTTTTTCTGTTTTTTGAGACAGGGTCTCTCTGTGTAGCCCTGGCTGCCCTGGACTTGCTTTGTAGTCCAGGTTGGCCACAAACTCACAGCGATCCACCTGCTTCTGCCTCCCAAGTGCTGGCATTAAAGGTAAGCACCACCATGCCTAGTGTGACAAATCCATCTGTAATTGTAACTTTTATTCGCCTGAATCAATTGTTGTCTCTGAGGCTAACTGCCTCCATCTGCTAACCTAGGCCTAGTCATGGAAGCTTCTGTACAATCTAATCTAGAACTAGAATGTTTTCAGCCTCTGAGACTTACTGCTGAAGAAGCTCACCCTCTCTATATCTTTCTGAACTCTGGCTGGCTGGTTCAACTCAGTTGTTCTGACTCATACTCCTCTCCAAGCTGACTGATTGAAACTGGCTTCTGTCACCCTCTGAGTGAGTTGCTCTGCTTGACCTCATACTAATTTTGGAAATATGATCTAGTCTTCTGACTCCTGGCTCCTTCTCATTCTCTGGTTCATTCTGTCTTCACCTGCATGTAATTTGTTGTCTCTCTTTAACGTGTCTCTGAAAAGCTCTCCTGGTAGGAACTAACATAACTGTCTGCTGAGAGGCTCTACCTAGAGCTGATGGAAACAAATGCAAAGACCCACAGCCAAACATTAAGTGGAGCTTGGAGAGTCTTGTAGAAGAGTTGGGGGAAGGAGAGGACAAGACCTCCACAGGAAGACCCACAGAATCAACTAACCTACGACCATGGGGCCTCACAGAGACTGAACCACCAACCAAAGAGCATGTGTGACTGGATCAAAGTCACCTACACATATGTAATGGATGGGTAGATTGGTCTTCATGAGGATCCTTTAGCAATTAGAGTGGGGGCTGTCTCTGCCACAGTTTCTGTTCCCTGCTCTTGGATCACTTTCCCCTAGTGGGCTTGCCTTGTTTGGTCTCAGTGGAAGAGGACGATGAGACCTGATGCTCCAGGGAGGGTTGGTATGGGAGGACTCCCTTTTTCTGAGAAGAGAAGGGGGAAGAGAGTAGAAGGGCAAGACAGGGAGGAGAGGAGGGAGTGAGCAGTGATATGGATGTAAAGTGAATAATTGAAAAAAAAAACTCCGCTGGTAAAACTGCCTCTGAATTCCATGAACTGAGTTGCCAGGAACTCAACTCCACTGCACTGCCTCTCAACTCCCTGACTCAACCAAACTGCCTGAACAGAACTCAGAGATCTGCTTGCCTCTGTCTCCTAAGTGTTGGTACTTAAGCTGTGTACCACCATGCCTGAACCTAAGCTTTTCTTTACCTGAAACTTGCTTTATATCTGGCTGGCTTTGAACTCAGAGAACTGCTTGCCTCGCTCTGTCTGTATTCCAGCCAGAGTAGCCATGTTGCTGGATTAAAATTCTTCTCCATCCATCAATACTAGATCCTGACCCTGGGTCACGTTTTTGCTTCAGTGGATAGAGAGTCCTGTTTCTTTAGTAACCCAGCTCTGCTCTCATGCAATAGATGCCGTCCCTTCCCGGGTGCTCAATGGCTTTACTCCTGCAGTTAGGCATCCTTTCTCAGGCATTGGTTGCTTGTTTGTTTGTTTGTTTTGATTTTCCCTTTTTGGGATTATTGCTGTTAGGATTCAAATGTGTGTTAAAAGCTTCCATGAAACAGAATTTACTTCCTGTTATTGTTTACCTTCTGCTTTTCTTGAGAGAGGGGTACATGATGTGCATTCTTGCATCTTAAGTCTGTACCTAAATAGCTCGGCTACAGACCTCCTTGGCAAGCTTTCTAACGGTTGCCATCTTGTCAAATCGGTGGACATTAGTATTGATCTTCCAGGATATATTAGGAGCAGGTAGCAGGCCTCTCCCTCTCACCTCTTAGAAGCTCATTTTTCATTTGGTATATGTAACCCTGTCGTGCTTCTTATCCTTTCTAAATAGTGCTTGGCCTCCACATTCTGACTTAAGGAGTTGGGGTACTGAGGGTGTAGCCTTCTGGATTTTATCTCTCTTTGCCCAGGTGATTTTGTTAGGTACCCTGGGCTTTACTTCTTGCACGTTTCTAGATAGCTCTAAACAATTCTAGCTCTTCTCTTTCATTGACTCTAGACACACACGTAGAACGCCATCAACATCTTCATGGAAGGTATAAAGAACTCTTTTAAATTTGGCACAGTGAAACAGATTTCTTGCTTCCCAGTCATTTCTTCCTACCATTTTAGCAAACAGCATCACCATACACAGAGTAATTCATGTCAAAAGCTAGGAGGCCCCCAGCTCTCAGTCCTCTCAGTAATATAGCAGAACCTCCTCATTTCTAGTCCATAGACAAGGGCACAGCTGGGAGCTGGAGAGATGACTCAGAGGTTAAGAGTGTTGGATGCTCTTCCAAAGGTCCTGAGTTCAATTCCCAGCAACCACATCTATAATGAGATCTGGTGTCCTCTTCTGGCATGCAGGTGTACATGCAGGCAAACCACTGTATACATAAATAAATCTTTAAAAAGGGGGGACAGAACTGATGGACTGCACCATAATTATCCTTATGTAACTAGTTCCAGGCCTCGCTCAGACTTCTCACCCATCGTTCTGCTTCTGCTTTTGCCCATCCTGGGGTCAAGAGCTCTGAGCTTTGACATGAGAATGAAGTTTATTAAATTATTTTTCTGTTTAAAATCCTCCAATGGCTTAACTAGAATGACAGCATGGCTCCTTACTATGGCCCACTGGAGCCTATATGCTCTTCTTCTCTATGCGGTCTTAGTGTCTGTTTCTCCTGACATTGGCTCTGCACAGAGGTTCTTCATGACCTTCATCAGCATCAAGCCTGAACTTCGTGTGTGCGTTTTCGTCCTCTCTGCTTGGGAAGCTCTGCACTCATACCTGTAAGGCTTGCTGTCTTCCTTCACCTGAGTGTTGGTTCTCTCTGAAGAGGGTAATCCCCTCTCAAACAGGTCTACTCTAGCTATGCTCTTGACTTTTCCCTCCATCCCTTTGTCCAGGCTTACTAGTCCTCCTAACATTTATTAGCATATAAGACTGTACTACAGGCTCACACCCATTTTGGTGTCACTGTTGTCTTCCTTAAAGAGTAAGTTCCATGAAGCTGGAAACTTTATCTTGCTTGCCTTTGTCCTCTGCGCCTATAAATGGTCAAGTGCATGGTGTACTAATATGGAAAGGTAGGATTCTGAAATCTTAAGACAAT
The DNA here is from genome assembly GCF_903995435.1 of Acomys russatus. Taxonomy (NCBI): domain Eukaryota; kingdom Metazoa; phylum Chordata; class Mammalia; order Rodentia; family Muridae; genus Acomys; species Acomys russatus. Next base: position 27,794,037 of record NC_067151.1, on the reverse strand, counting down.
TTCACATAGTTAGTTAATGAAAAAATGAATTTTATTTCTCTTTACTTTATCTGGGCTGAGTGAGTTTAGTTTTTAGTCTTCTTCTTCTTTCTTCTTCCCCTTCCTCCTCATCTTCCTCTTCCTCCTTATTCTTCTTCCTCCTCCTCCTCCTCTGTTTCCAGTATGTAGCAGGATCAAGAACAGAAACAGCTCCATTAGCTGCCTGAGTAAAGAACATACTTTATATACTGGGAAATAGAGAGGTCATCCTCTCAATCCAGCAGTCTACTGAAGAGACATGGTTGCAAAGCAAGATATAACTTTTTCTTTTTAAGTTTCTCCTTACTTTACACAGTGTTTGCATAGCATTGGTTTGGATAATCATTTTCAGGATGTTTAGAGTTGCTTCAAAAGTATCTGAATGGCAGGGCAGGTGGCACACACCTCTGACCCAGCACTGGTGAGGCAGAGGCAGGCAGCTCTCCCCTCCAACTCTCTCAGTTTATTATGACTTCTTAATATTGTTTTACACACACACACACACACACACACACACACACACACACACCATATTGAATCCATTTAGTGTTCTTCTAACGTACATGCTTAGGGCTACCCACTTGAAACTGGCATAGATAGCAGAGAGATCACTCCTCCAGAAGACTGATTTTTCAGCTGGTGATTGCTTGTAGCTCTTTAGCTGAGGGTGAGGCCTCTTGAAAATCTTCCTATCTACATTAGCATGTCCTTCCTTCCTTTCTTCTTCCTTTTCTTTTTCCTATGTTTTTTGAAGAACATATCAGTATGTAAAGAAGGATCAAGAACGAAAGGCTAGCAAAGGTCTGTCGGACACCCACTGTAAAGTTTGCATTCCAAAATGGTCATAAACAGCTCCATTAATTGCTTAAGCAAAGGCCAAACTTCAGATGCTGAGAAACAGGTAAACCACCCACTCAATCCAGAAATCCTGGGGTTTGCTCCCTCCTTCCCTTCCTCCCTCCCCCTGTCTCTTTCCTCCCTTCCCTTCCCTTCCCTCCAAGTCTCTCTCTTCCCCTCCCCTTTCTCTTTCTTTTCTTCTTTCTTTCGAGTTTTTTGATGGCAACTGCTCTTGGACAGAGCTGAGTGCTCACCTGGACGGATTTCTCTAAGATTAGTGGATCATTCTCCAAAGGAACAAAACATTTGAGTGTAAGTCTACTATTTTAGTCTCCAGACTAGCACTCCTCTTTTTCCTAAGCCTTTGTTCATGATCACTGTTAAAACAAGCAGTTCTTCTAATCACGGACCAACACCCACTTTTATATTGCACTTTTATCTTAGTGCTAAGGAGTGGAAGGATCTGAAGTCTAGAAGGTGATGTCTTTTACTTTAAGTTGCTCTACAGGGCCAATAGCAGGATGATTTCTCACTGGACTAAATCCCTTTTGTCCTTTATTTTTGTAATAGTAAGATCTGTAAACATTCTGGAGTTTGGGGGGATAACAGAAAATATTCCAAACGTGCACTGCAGTTGCCACTTGGGTATTGTCCATTTTCTCTTAAGAAAGCAACTAAATAGATTAGCTGCTCCATATAGCGTTGAAGGAATGAAAAAATACTGTTAGAAAAAGGGCTGGTGATCACAATACACTAGCAATTGCCATTTAGCTTATCCCTTTGTAATCCTCTGTTCCGCCTCAGTGAGGCTCATAATGCAAAAACCAAACCCAGAACCCTGAGACCGCTGAGCTGTTCCCACCTCAGTCCCTGTCTCCTGGGGTGGAATCTCCTCTTGGGAGGAGGCCTCTGAGCTTGGGAGGGGGCTTCTTGACCCTTCCTAACTTTCTGAGGCAGACAATGCAGATGAGAGTCTGGCTCTGGAAAGAGTACAGGCATTTGCTGCTTGAATATGCCTATGCCACTGTGTGACAGCAGCATTCATTGTGTTTCTTGAGGTGTGGTCTCTGATGTGCACAGTCAACAGGATGAGACTAGAAGCTCTTTAGATATGCAGAATTCAAGCTGGCCTGGTGGATACAAGCCTGTCACCCCCTCCTGCAAGAGACCCAGGAAGAGAAGTGGGAATTCTAGACAGCCTAGCCTACACAATGAGGCCCTATCTCAAGGCAAATAAACAAACAGCAACCCCCTATGCTCCCTGAAGGAGAAAAATACCTTATTGGACCCAGGGAATCAGCTGCATTGTAATAAGATCTCCAGTGATGAGTTTGGACATCGGCAGTGCGTCACATACTTCCAATAGTCTAAGAATAGTATCTAAAATGTTCTTATAAGAAAGATGAGAAATATTTAAAGTGGCAGTTCATTACTCTGATTTGATCATTTCATAATGTGCATTTTTAATCTATGAAAGCATTTAACTACCTCTCAAATATACAATACAATTATTATCTCAATTAAAAATAAAGGAAAACTCTCCCAAAGTTCCTACCAGTGGCAGACATCTTTAGCAAACACTGTTGCACTCTGCGCATCAAGAAAGACAATTCCTAAGTGCCCCCTTTTATTTAGCTTTGCTCACTTAGGGAAGGCTGACTGCAAGTGTCTGAGGTACTTCCTTTCTGATTTGTTCCCTCACCCTGGTGTCCCGAGGTAGGGAATTGTGGTCTTCCTTTTCTACCTTCTGTCCTCCTCTGACAACGTAAACCTTTCAATTTCATGTTTAGCTGTCCTTTCATACATTATAGCTTATCTTTAGGGAAGAAAAAAAAAAAAAAAGGAATCAATATTTGTCCACAAGTCATTTCAGAAGAATGAAACTTATCAAAACGTACCGTCGAGGGATATTGTAAACCTCTACCAGAGCCCTCACAAAGCTGCAAGCCTGCCAGGTCCTCAGAGAGGCTGGGATGACTGAGAAGCACACACGTGGCTAGGAAGGACACTGAAGATATCTTCCCTAAGGCACGCTGCTTGATTTTTTTCAGTGAGACAGCCAGTACAGAGACCGCTAGGGCAGGCCTTCAAACAGGGCAGTTACCTGCTAAAAGTGGCTCAGTGGGACTCACAGCAGAGGACTTCTCAAGATCAACAGTCTTTGCTGACATTGGAGTGGGCTGGGGGATTGAAAGTATGATTAAAATAAAACCAGGAGACAAAGGCAGTTGTGGAGAGAGATCCCTTAGGGCCCTGTGGGAGGGAGGGGGATGACTCAGCAGTTTTTTGGAGCTGGAGTGAGGAAGTTGTTGCAGCTGCTGACTTGAAATGGCGTTTCTTTTTTTTTTTTTTTTTTTTTCCTTCTTGAAAACATACATGGTTTTCCTCAGAGATATCATTAAAAATGTAAAACCTACGCTCCAAGATGCAGCAATAATATATCGCTAAGAAGTTTTTAAGTAGTTATATCCATCAGTCATTGGTTTGTACTCCAATAAGTGCAACTATTTTTTTTTTCAGGTCTCCTATTCAGTTAATATGTTTGCATATGTAGATGTGGTCATTGACTTTGTGTGAAGACGGTAATCTGGAGTACCTTCCTTTCAGATCGATTTCATTAGGCTTAGCATGTCAGTATGACAAGATTCTCTGCAAACAGCCAAGGAAGAATTTAAGGGATTAATTAATTAAAGGTTTTTTGGAGAATGAAAACCAAAGCAGGAGCCTGTCAAGAGATAAAGCGTCTTAGAACAGAAGTGCAGGCAAAGGCAGACTGCCCATAAGAAACTCAGGGCCCCAGCATATGGTCACACATATTGTGTACTGCACAGCTCCAGGGGGTGGCATATACATGACCTCCATGAATGTCACTCCAAAGACATGAAGTAGCAGTTATGAGTACTGTTAATATTCCCAGAACTCAAGCTCAAGCTCAAAGTCAAAATCCTTCAGTCTTATTTGGTTTTGTTAATGTTTAAAAATTTCTAATTAGTCTAGAACCATGTAACTGGGACACTCAAATGGTGTATGTGGCCAATGCTAAGATACTTAGTTGCTCTTCTCCTTTGAGAAACCCAGAGCTTGGCTATGTTTTGGTCTTTCCCTTTCTGTTAGGCGTGTGCTTTCAAAATGTGCGTCAATATGTCCACTACTACCCTGGACTCTCCCTTAAGATGTAGGCTCATGCTGTTGAGTGTCTTTGCTCTTGTCAGCAGCTTCCTTCCTGTTTTTAATAAAACCCCAAGTGGGCTTAGTACTGCTCAGCCCTGAAGTGCTCTTCTGAACTGAGACCATGAATCTCAGTTGGTCTCAGTCAAGATCCCTAAAGAATCAAAGGAACCCTGCAAGCTGCTGAGGGTGGCAGTGTACAGCTGTGGCTTTGTTCCCTCATTGACAATCTGAGATACAAAAGAATAGACTGAATTGCTTTGGAAAGTTATGAGTGTTTGTTGGGCCAGTTGTTAAAACCTCTGCCTTATCTCATTCCTCAATGGCTGGGTGAGCCGAAGACATGGTACCACCAATAAATACCTTCCATTAAGTCTGTTCTCTGATCCTCAACACAGAGAGGAAGGCTACTTGCCTTAGCTAATGAAACATGTGGGAAAGGCAGGAACAATCAAAGGTCTAGCTTTCTGGAGGGACCTTGCATACTTGATTTATCAGATCTTGTTTCCCCGATTCAGTGAGTCTTCTCAACATGAGTGCATATGGAACTGCTGGCAGGTTTGTGATGGTCACAGGCTATGAGTCTGATGTAAACCTGTGTTTGCAAGCCACTGAAATCTTGGCAACGGTCTGGCTTTGCAGCATAACTTACCCCTGAACAAGCTGTGATGGCTTTACAGAGTGATGACTCAGAGACTCTGAGAGGTACAGCTCATGTTCTGGAGAGGGGTATTGTATAGTATGCATGGTAGATATGAACCTTCTAAATGTTTCGTGGTCATTCCTTTGATGTTATGTATCTTATTTTGTCATTGAAAACATGGTTGCTGGGGGCTGGAGAGATGGCTCAGTGGTTAAGAGCACTGCCTGCTCTTCCAAAGGACCCGGGTTCAATTCCCAGCACCCACATGGCAGCTCACAACTGTCTGTAACTCCAAGGTCTGACACCCTCACACCAACACAGATAAATTAAAATTAAATAAAATATTAAAAAAAAAAAAGAAAGAAAACATGGTTGCTCTCTAATCTAGAACTCTCCAAACGGATAGAATGGCTGGCCCTAGTCTTCCCCCTAGCAGTGGCATTCCAATTATACAGGACTGACCACACAACTGGCTCTAATCTAATGCTATTTATAGTAGAAAATATAGATGCCAGTCAATAACTATTTTTATATACTCTAACCAGCTAGTAATTAATAACAGATGCTACTCGTTAAATTATCAGTTATATCTTTTGAAAGCTAAACATATGATGTTTAACGAATTAATTGTCCCTGGTCAAATCTGACATAATGAAATGGGCAGGAACAAAATGTGTTCTTATATCCTTAATCCTACCTGTTCTTCAAGAGCACTGAATAAAATTTGGTCTGTTTAAGGACAAAATACTATAAAATTTACTGGCTAATTTTCCCAAGACAAAATAGAAAAGAATTAGGGTCCGTATAAAACAATTCTTTCCTGTAACATAGCACCAAGCTAGTAACAGATATGAAATTATTATTGATCTTTACACATTATTTACGCTATTGAGAGAAGGTGACGTATATGAAATGCAAGGATGAGTGGGGCATTTCGAACTCCTCAGCCAACTAAGGCAGAAAGTGTCTCACAGTGAGCCTCCAAAAGCCAGGAAGGTGACATCATTTGCAGAAGGCTACACTGGGAAAATAGTAAGGGGTTAAGAAAGTTCTTGGGTCGTAAATTTATAATTCAAATATTTTAAGAATGTGAGTTCATAGCTGATCAAATAATGTGAATAGACAAAATCATAGATTTATAACCAGCATCTCTACTAAAATAAATTTGATTAAGGAAATACACAAAATAATAAGAAATCAATATACTCTCAAAACCAAACCAAAAATATAAAAAAATAAAACCAGAAACTAATTTATCAAAAATTAAATTCTGTGTCTCCTAAGGTATCTTAAATTCTCATATTCACGGATAATGCCTACTTTGCTGTGTTTTAGAGTAATTTGTTCATAAATTTTAATGTTAACATTATTCTTGCTTATGCTCCCTGGTATGCAAGAGATACATTGAGGGTTAGATTAATTTTACTCTCACCAGGATTTGGAGTTTTATTATTTGCTAGGAATGACATTAGCTTGTTTATTCAGTAGCTTTGGTAACCCACATGGGATACTTTGTATGCCACTTCTTCAGAATATTTTCTTTGCATGCGATCTATTTTGTGCATCTCTCCTGTTTTGTTTCAGAGGTAAGGAAAGTGAACTTCACAGGCATGAAGAAAGGGTGGAAGGGCACTATGATGGCTTGAATAAAAACCGCCCCCATAGGCCCATAGGGAGTGGCACTCTTAGGAGGTGTGTCCTTGCTGGAGTAGGTGTGGGTCTGTTAGAGGAGGTGTGTCACTAGGACGTGGGCTTTGGAGCCTCAGAAGCTTAAACTAGGCCTAGTGGGCCACAGCCGGTTCTTGCTACCTGCTGTACCTGGTGTAGAACTCTCAACTATCTGTCCAGCCCCATGGCTGCCTACGTGCCATCACACTCCCGCCATGTCAACAGTGCACTAACCCTCTGAACTGGAAGCTGCCACAGTTAACTGTTTGTTTGTTGCTTTTTTTTTTTTTTTTTTTTTTTTTTTTTTTTTTTTTTTTTTTTTAGTTGCTGCAGTCATGATTTCTCTTCACAGCAGTAGGAACCCTAACCAAGAGAGGAACCATGGTCCACTGTGGCCGAGTAGCTTCTGTGAGCCACCTCCAACGTACTCAGGCCAAGAGAGGAACCATAGTCCACTGTGGCCGAGTAGCTTCTGTGAGCCACCTCCAATGTACTCAGGCTCCTTCAGTTCACTGGTATCCATCCATATTATTTCCCTAGGTCAATCATGGACATGGGGGAAAATAAAGGAGATACCCAGTCACCTGCTGTTCAATGTCGCTGTCACCCGGCTCTGACAGGTGAATATGTCTTGTCATTCTTACCCCTTCAGTGAAACTGTCATGGTGGACAGTATCAGCGGTTCCAATGGCCCTCTCCCAGAAGCTCAGAGCCTTGTCTAACAGAGAGAGCAGTATTCGGTCCTAACATGTCCCTTTGACAAAGGCTGCCGAGTCCAGTGTGGCAGCTCAGGATACGTGTTTCTATAAAAATTTTATTAAATTTATCCCGCGTGCCCCTCATCCTCATGCACTACAGTTTGCGTTTCTTGATTGTTTTCCATTATGAAATTTGGGCGTCTGTTTCATCATGTGACAAGAGGTCCATCTGTTGCCTGCCGGATCTGCATGAAAGAGGACGGTTTATTTTAAGCAGTATTGTCTTTCAGAAAGTTGTTTTTCAATTAGTTGATTATTGGAGTGCATTTTATTTCATTATTTACAAAAATCAGTTGAAGACTGAAACCTGATAATACTTAACAAGGTAAGGTAGATTAAAAATCTTTTGGTCTACCAAAAATAGAAAAACCCCTACCAACAGTTCAAGTTAACACCTTAGTTTAGAAGTGGCACGAGGTGTAAAATGTTCAGGCTATGTTCAGAGGGCCGCTTCTTAGGTAGGTACAGTGTCACCGTGTTTGGAAGGCTGTGGAATCTCCTGGAGGTGGGGGGCTAGCTGGCAGAAATACCCCACCAGGCACTGGTCTTTGAAAGGAATAGCCAGGACTTGGCTCCTGTCCTTCCCCCTCCCCCCTCCACCTGCTACTTGGTGTTTTGCAATGTGAAAAATCACCACCACAGCCTTCCCACCATCCTTGCCTCTGTGGAGGGAAGTCCCCGGAAACTGTGAGCCAAAATAGAGCTTTTCTCTCTTACGCTGTTCCTGCCAGGTATTTTATCGCAGCACTTCAAAAGTAACTAATGTGGATGCATCCTGTGAATGGACTCAGCATAGTAAAAAAAAAAAAAAAAAAAAAGCCTGTTTCTTGGATAGAGCCACACTTCTCGGAAAGCAGCCATGTTTCTGAGCCTGCGAAAATGGTCATAACTCACATTGTTTTGTTATCCCTTATGTTGCTAGCATAAGAGGTGAGGAAAGGGCTGGAGAGATGGCTCCAAGGTTAAGAACACTGACTGCTCTCCCAAAGGACCTGGGTTCAATCCCCAACACCCTCATGGCAGCTCACAAGTGTTTGTAACTCCAAGATCTGACACCCTCACAAAGTCATACATGTAAGGCAAAACACCAATGCACACACACACACACACACACAAATATATAATTTTTTAAAAAGCTGGGTGTGGTGGTGGGGGTAGAGGCAGGCAGGTTGATGTGAGTTCAAGGCCAACCAGGTCTACCAAGCGAGTCTAGGACAGCTAAGGCACACAGAGAAACCCTGCCTCAAAAAACAAAAACAAAAACAAAATAAAATAAAAAATACCAGTCTTGGTCATTTTTTAGACACTGGATATAGTATCATAAATATGTTTGTTTATATATTTCTTTAAAGAATTATTCCATTTATTTATTATGTCACCACGTATGTGCCATGGTGTTTGTGTGGAAGTCAGAAGACAACTTGCAGAACTCAGGTCTCTCCTGCTGTGTGAGTTTTAGGAATCGGATATCTGTCATCAGACCTACATCTTGCTAGAGCTACTTACATATTTGTACCTCACAAGAGAGCAAGTCCCATGGCAATGAAGAAAGCTGATCCATAAGCCACACAGAACAACCACCTGCTCCAAGGAGGTGCTTGGTGGCCTCGTGGAACGCATGAAGCACTGCTGCCCTGATGTGCCACTCGGTTGTCCCAGCCTCCACATAAACTTGATTTCACCTTGCTCTGTTTCCTTCTGGTGGTATTGAGAATCGAACACGGGGTCTTTTGCGTGCTTGGCAAGGGCTCTACCACCAGGCCAGCTCAGTTTTAAAATTTATCGTCCTTCGGTTTAATTATAATTTTTGCTTATTTTCTCCCCTGTGTTTAGGGCTCAGCGAGACAGAGAACTTTCAGAGCTTAAAAATGCATGAGTTGTTCATGGGCTATGTATAATCAATAATGTTGCAGCCACCTCCAGCAGACAATGACATTTACTTTCCTGTGTGAGTGCGCATGAGAGAGGCAAAGCAGAAAGATTAAAAATACAAAACAAAACAACGTTTACCTCTGATTTTGTAAATTTTTCTTAAAGAATTGTTAAATATCATGACTTCAACTTAGGGCTCATTCAGTGGGTTCAGAGAGCATCAGTTGGCTTTTGAGTTTTCCCCAAAATCCTACTTCTTACAATCAGTTGTCTTCCTGTCTAAGGGCTTGTGGGACAGTGTAATGTCTGTGACCTGCACTAGTGTGGGGACTTGATAGCACAAAGTGGCCGAGCAACACAGCAGAAACCAGAGTCTGTCCCTTGCTCCTAAGTCTCCATGGCTCTGGTTCCTTGGCAGCAATTCACTTCACCCAACAAGCAGAAAAAAACAAAAACAAAAACAAAAAACAAAAAAAAAACAACAACAAAAAAACCCAAAGGCATACGGAGTAGACCTCCGCGTCTCCATACAGGCAGGGAAAGGTTACCTGTACCACAGGAGGAAAGAAAGAACAATGCATGCAGCACACTAAAATCTTATTGGCTTTCTGTTAATTTCTCTTGAAACTGTGGAGTGGCTGGAAAAAAACAAAACAACAACAACAACAACAACAACAACAACAACAAAAAGCTGACAATAATGCTCTCAGCTTCGGGCCTGGGAGTTTGGATACTCCAGCGATGAGGTTTCCGCCCCATGGATGGTTTTCAGCACAGCACTGAATTGGCTACCTGGAATTGTTGGACTCAGATGAGGAAATATTATGTCAGGGGATTGTAGATTGTGAAGTTGAGCCCCGACACTCTCTCTCTCTCTCTCTCTCTCTCTCTCTCTCTCTCTCTCTCTCTCTCCTGATTTTAAATCCCTTTATGAAACAAAATTAAATTTCATGTAAAACTTTAGGATTCTTAGCTATGCCTTCCCTAGACAATCTGTCTCCCTCTTTTCCCCAGGCTGCCTCTTATCTCTGTCTCTCCTCTTTTCTTTCCTCTGCCATTCAGGAGAACACATATCTGGCAGCTATTTTGCTGGAAGAGCATCGCATTGTCTATTTTGTTTTAACATTCAAATGCTCAACTTGAATCTCCTGTCTTTTTCGGCATCATGTAAGAATAGTATGCGTTGGAGTTTAAGATGTAATTTCCTTTCCTCCTTTCTCCATTCCTTGTTGCCAGCAGCCTGCCTCACGGTGGTTCTGCATTTCCCAGGCATTCAAGTGTTTATAGAATCGGCTGATCCTGATCTCTCACTTCCTTTTTGTAAAGCAGAAAATGATCATCGTCGAACACGGTACTGCTCCCAGTGATACTGCAGGAAAAGTGGCAGGCCAGCTGAAGCTGGGCCGTGAACAGCAGCCATAGGTGTGTAATCTCAAAGAATTGTCCCATCCACCCAACTGCCACGTGAAGTGACACAAAGATTCTGCAGCTTCGTTTGCCAGGAGAAAAGAAACCTGAAAGAGGATATTTGAAATCTTCCCTCATCAGGCTCCTTTTGAAATTCTCTGCCCACCAGAGTTTTTGAAAAGGAAAAAAAAAAAGAAAGAAAGAAAGAAAAAAAAAAGAGCAATGCCAAATGAACTAAACAGCTGGGGCAAGATGTGCAAAGGATATTTCCTGTAGCAAGGTGATTGCCTATGAAGAAACATAACTAAACAGGAGTAGAAATTATGGTATTATTTTCTTTATTCATTAACCCAGCAAGGAGAGACACTTAGGAGTTTCACATCAAGGAAAACTGATTAAAATCATAAGGACTTTTCAAGCCGTAGGCTTGGTTTTCCTGAGGCTGCAATTGTAGGCTAGCTGTATCATCTCTGGTATTGTTAGGTAGGAAAAGGCTGTTGACGGTATCCAGATGTGAAAAAGACCAGCAGGTCTTGGGATGACCCGATGTCATAGCCAGAGGCCTGAAGATTAGGGTGATGATCTAAATAGATGCAGGGAATGTGCCACTCGAAGTCTGCTGTTGAGAGAGGACCGGTCAGAAGGTAGGTGCCGCCGGCACAGTTTAATGCAATAATGGCAGTACTTCTGTGCCCTCCTCAGTTGTAGGGATTTTGAACAGTTGGCATGTGACAATGTAAGTCACAATTTACATATGAAGCAGCTCAGGTATGGAGAGGTCACACAGAAAATGAGTAGCAGGGCTAAGGTTTGAACCCTGTTCCTAATTCTTACAGTGCCCTTCTCCTGGGTAAATACTTCCGGAGAAATGATGAAATGTCTGACGACTGATCTTCTCAGTGACTCTGGTAGAGGACATGAGTGAAGATGTCTTCCGTTGACATGACAACTCTAGTTTGGAACCATGTGGTCATCATAGCTGTCTGTGTCCTGGACCATTTCCACAGGGTGGGACTGCTTTTGGCTCTTTCTTCCTCTAAAGGCTGGAAGAGATATATGGCAGTGGTTCTGGGTCTTTAACCTAGACAGAAAAATAATGGATTTTTTTTGTGCTGTTTCAGAGGAACAAGGAAGGACTTACTTTGTGTCTGGGCAAACCTCTGTCCACTTGCGCATTGGTGACACATTTGCTGGCATGAGCATGACATTGCATTTGGGCTGTCAGGAGCAGGGGTGAGGCTCAGAGTTCCTGCTGCTACATGGCACTGAGGAGTAGGGCTGAATACTTAAATACATCTGCAGATCTCCGAGGGAGAGGAAGAAGAAGGAGATACCGAATGGCCACTCTCGATGACTACTTCAGAAAAACCAGACTGTTCCAGATATGGCTCATTGTCATATACACTATAGGTTAGGTTCTTGGAATTGGCAGATGTGGGTAAAATTTGACTCAAATCTTGGTTAAATAATTTGACCTGTAGTTATAATAGATGTAAGCAAGAGGGATAGGATGACATCCCATGAACTTTCCAGCCTAGCGTTTCCCAGCATTCCTCCTTTCTCTTTTTGTGTACAAAGAAACTAGTTTGAAGCAGCCTTCTTCCAACTAGCAGTACCAGGGCGAGCTTTTGAAAAGCAGTGTGACATGTGACATTCTAGTGCTTGTAGTGAACTCGGAGTATAATACGTACCCCTATCTTTTATTTACTGTATTGTTTTTCAAAAATTATTTTAAACTCTTGCTTTTTAAGGCTCGAGGATTAAAGTTTATCAGTCGACATTTCGGACAGCTGCTGAGCATAGCCATGAAGTTGGTAAGATCTTCTCGGATCGGCTCAATCCTGACGGTGATGACTGCAATGTCCCACACAGCTGCTGCTGCCTCTGACTTCCGTGGCAGAAGTGGGTCATTGATCATGGCCCTTCTTCCTGCTGAGCACTGGTGCAGGGAGAAATTATTCTTCATTCAGCTATCAGGGCAGCCACTGCAGAACTGGCACTAGAAGGAGAAATGATTTCCCATTCAGGCTCAAGGACCTTTGTCTCTGCCTGCAGCACAGGCGAGCAAGAGGTGTGGGATATTTGGGACCAGGAGAGCTTAGGTTTGAATCCAGGCTTTGCCTCTTCCCAGCCCTACTAGGCTGTGTTACTTATCTGAGCTGTTTCTCCTCTGAAAAGTGAGACTAATAGGAATCATTTTTGTAGGCTGTGCTGTGACACTAAAAGAGATGGAATGTGTCCTGCTGCCAGAGTGCCCAGCTCTGTAAAAACTCATTTGCTTTTCCTCCAAAAACCTCCTCTAAGGAGAAATAATAATGAATGCTTTTTAGAAAAATGCATCATATTTATGTTTTAATAGGCAAGTGTGTTTAATGAAGGGAGTTAATTGTGGTAGTGTTGGGTCTCCAGGCTGAATATCTTGAGAGAGGCTCAATTTGGTCCAGCCACTCAGACTGTTCCTGGTTCTGTAGAAAGACGTGGCTCAATTTCAGTTTCCAAAATGTCAAACTTGGCAGAGACTAGTGTTTTAGGGAGTTACAGGAGGCGTAGAATCTATAATCTTTGTCCTTGAGGAAGTCAAGCCCAAGGTACACAATGACAAATAAACATTCTGTGGAATACAAATAACCGAAGCCTGGAAATAGACCCACATATGCTAAATTACAGCTCCATAAATGTGTTCGCTTCTAAAATATCTGCACGGGCAGACAGATCAATGGGACAGGATAGAATCTTAAGTAGGTCCAGATACTTCAGGGAATCTAGTGTATGATAAAAGTGGCATTTTAAATCATGAAAGAAAGATGGATTGTTTAGAAGGTGGCACTGAGTCAACGTTTTCAGCCATTTAGGAAAAAGATGGGATCTCTATCTCCCTCTCCTCACACTAAAGTGCATTTTGGATGTACCAAAGCTTTAAAAATAAAATGAAAAACTGTAAAATTTTTATAAGGTATCTTGAAAAGATTTTTTTTTTCCAAGCTAGAAACCACCGGAGTAGGTAGTAACAACAAAAGGGCCATGTAAATCTGCTCTAACCCTTACACATTCTGGGGTGGGGCGGGGACGATGACAGCAATTAAAGGCAAAGGTGAGCTGATGAGGCGCACATGCAAATCTCTGTCTCTAAGTGCGTTCCAAAGAGATTGATCCAAGTGTTACACACATGCACTGTGAGTGGGCACGGTAGGTCAAAGACATATTAAAGATTGTTCTAGACTGACAGGAAAAATATAAGTGGTTTAGTAAAATGGGCAAAGGATGTGAAAAAGCAGTTCAGTGAGAGAAATCTCTATTTTATGCATACAGGAATACTTGATCTCATTCATAATTCAAGAAATGCAAATCCAAATTGTAGACCTGTTTCTCACTGACCGAGTTGATGATAAAAAAATTTCAAGTTGACAGAGTGGATAAGGGTGTGAAGACAGGCACGCACACACACACACACACACACACACACACACACACACACACACACACACTGATATGCTAAAAGTTGGTCCCATTGGCTAATAGTATGCAAATTGAAATATGCAGATTGTGCAAATCTTAATTTTAGTGATTTGCTCTCTGGTTTTATTTGCACAGCTACACAAGGCGGTGTGAGCAAAATAGCTCATTGCTACATCATTTCAAACAGTAAAAGGAAAAACAAACTCCGCGTGATGAACAGTCCATGTGTCGATCAACAGGAGACCAACTATATGAGTTATGACATAATCATGTAAGTTGTTATATCGCTACAGAGAACAATTTAGTGGGTCTACATGTGCTGTTATGGATCTTCAAGTGTTACATTGAAGGATATGTAAGTAAGTCCATGGGCATACAAGTGCATCATTAACTTTTAGGAATAAGGAAGCTGTTGACTGTAGTTACCTTCAGGGAGTAGGGCTGGGAGGAGTAGGGGAGGGGAGGGTCTTAATATTTGGTTGGATACATTTTACACTATTTGAATTTCTGATTAAAATCATTTGCTCACAGGGCTGGAGATTTAGCTCAGTGGATGAGCTTACCCAGCATGCAGGAGGTCTAAATCCCATCCCTAGTACCATGGCAAAACCATAATAAAAATTATGTGTCATGTTTATAACCAGTAAATGAATTATGAATAAACTGACTCAATAGGAGTATTTCTTAGACCACTGCTTTCGCTTGTTTTATGCCTGAGCTCTTATTTTCTGTGTCCCTCACCTCACCAAATCAAAGTCAGGAGTAAATTCTTCTTAGAGAAATGAAGCTGTTTTGAAAAGTAGGAAGCAGATCTAATCAAAGGGATACTCCATGAGGGGCAGAAAGGCTTTGGGTAAGTAGAGCCCTTTGCTACTCCACTCCCTTGCTGAGAGGAGAGATCTGGAGGCAGGGCTGCTGGAAGGACCAGCATGCACTGTGCATTGCAGCCTCTGAACCAGTTGACTGGCTTCTTCCAAGAATGAGTTCATCAGCACAGTGTGCCATCTGAGGTCGTTGTGTCTGCTGGGTTGCGTGCAGAGCACAGCGGTGTCCCTTGCAGTTACCACGGCCAGGTGGATCCCCAGGAGAGAATTCACTATGTGTGCCTCAGGCACCAAGCTTCCCTATGCCCCTACAGTAACCTTGGGAAGGCTGTAGCAGACGAGAGACAGAACTTACATCTTCGAAAGCAGAGGTACACGGACAGCAGAGACTTACCAGACACCTGAAGCAAATAGCTCTGTTAGAATGAGGCTCCAAACACAGGAAGCAGAAGCACCAATAGCCCAGGAACATAAAGAAACAGAAGACATCACATGGGATCACCGGTAACTTAAAACACAGGCCGTGGTGGTGGTGGTGGGGTTCAAAGGACACTGTGGCCACAAGTCATAAAACATGTTAGTTGGAATAAAATCATATCATAAAGCCTCTTCACTTTGCATGAATGAATTTTTCATCAAAGCAACCTGTATATTGAACGGCTTCATTGTTGGGCGCAGGTAGGCATTGCAATGCTGATGATAATGTGCTTTCTATAAAATGTGCAAAGCTTTCCTCATCTGCTCCCTTGGACTCCTCTGTAAGCCAGAGAGGGCCTGGCAGCCTTCACTCTCCCCAGCAGGGTATAGAGTTAAGTGTCTTGCTTACAATGAATTCATTTGTGGCAAAGCTGAGGGTCAGAGGTATGTTTTGAATTTCAAAACAATGGCGCCTCAAAATCTCATGCAGCCTTATTACATTGTGGCTGAAATGGCCACTATGGCTTTTAATGGGGCCAGGGTACAAGAGGACCAAGAAGATACATGTGTGGAAAATGATTGGATTTTTGTTTTCAGCTTGTATTTCTTAAACCTACTGAGTACAAGATTCCTCCAGGCACCTTCTGTGTACACAGCAGTTTGGATTTATAGATTTAGGAAATAACAGTTAAACACTAGTGACATGGCTTTGTTTTCTCTCTCTCTCTCTCTTTCTCTCTCTCTGTGGTGTCTGTATGTGTGATGTGTGTGCATATGTTTGTGTGACCGTGTCATCTCAGCATATATGTGTGTGCATGCGTGCTTGCGTGTGTGCATGCATGTGCATGTGTGTGTGTGTGTGTGTGTGTGTGTGTGTGTGTGTAAGCTTGAGAAGGAAATTATTGAGTGTCCTGCTCTATAACCCTCTGCCTTATTCCCTTGATTCAGAGTCTTTTGCTGAACCCGGAGCTTGTCAGGAAGCTTCCTTGTCTCCACCCACACACCAACACTCACACAGTACTTGAGCTCCAGGTGGAGATGGCCATGCCCAACCTTCCACATGAGTGTTATGATATGCACTCCCGTCTTCATGATCACACAGCCGACACTCTTACCTGCTGAGCCGTCTCTCCAGCTCTGACTTAATTTTTATTTTTTATTTATTTTATTTTATTTTTTACATGTTTTAAAGCTAAACATTTATTATCTATGTATTCATTACATAAGTTCACAGTAAGTTCAGAGTGACAAGGTTGACAAGGCCTAAAGGTTAACAGGGTCTAAAATTTATAAGAATATTTGACTTTTCAATTAGGACTGACCTAGCTGTATATTATCCAACTATCTTTTAGTTCATAATTTTATCTTTCATTCTAAGAAACAGAGTAAATTTAAAATGGCAGCAAATTAAAAAAAAAAAAAAAAAAGCTTTATAGGGACTGCAGAGATGCCTCAGAGGTTAAGGGAATCCACTGTGTTGTAGAGGACCAAGGCAGAGGATCTGTAGGGCTAAAGAAAATCTGTTGGTCCTCACAAGCCTGTGTCTCAGGACTTACTCCAAGTCTGAGGCTAGAGTCTGCACGATGCTGGGGTCGCCGTCTAACTCAAGTACACGTATTCTCAGCCTGTGAACGTCTTCGTGTTCCAGGCATAACGTCTTGCTCTCCAAATCTCTCTGGATTCCGGAAAGTTGTAAATAGACATAGCCTTGGCAGGGGATGCAGCCCAGTGAGTGAGCTCTGTGCCATTCGACTGCGAAAGACCATGACCAGTGTCTGCGAGTTGAAATTAACGTTTGATTAGCATGACACAGCTGTGGGCGGCTTCATCTCATCAGCACACATTTCTGGCTCTCTCTTGCCTCTTCACAGACCGCCTATTGGTTCACCTCAAGCTACTCCCGCCACCCTCACCCGCACTATCCTTGTCGGGTTTTTCTAGTCCGATGGCTTCTTTATGTGGCTTTTTGACGGTTCAAAAGAAGCGTGGAATGTGATAGACCTTTCATTTTCAAATGCGCTCTTCTGGCTTTGATGCCTCATCAGAGCAGGCTGTTGGCAAGCCCAGGTGAAGGAGAAGTGGGGGACCAGCTCTCTCCAGGGCCGATGAATAACCTCAGCTCTGTTAGATTTTTTCCCATCTGTGTCAGGAATGTGGGCTAAACAGTGTGTCTTCACTTCCCTTGACTTTTCAAGACACCTGCCGGGTCTGTTGCCTGGACACCTGACAAGATAAAGGCTTTCGGACTCAGACTCGCCCTACATACGAAATGGTATAATCCTCGGTAGGTCGGCTGTATGAGCTTCCAGTCTTCAGACTTCTCTCTTTGGATAATCAGGGTTGGGTAGGCAGCCCATGCTTTGCTTTCTGTACACCTGTCTTTCCCTGTTTGGCCACCCAGCCGGCCATCTCACTTTGGCCCAGGAATATTTAAAGGTTGGACCTTTTGGAAGAAATAGAGCGAAACAGCTGAGGATGTGTGAGTACTTGCTTTGCTCTGCAGTTTTGATCTGTGGAACATGACTTTCAAGTTGCAGGGGAAACAAAGGCCTCCTGTGACAGTCAGAAATGGTACCTTTTGTTCAGAAAGGCTTAGACATGCTTACGCTAAACTAGACAAAGTCAGCCAGGGATTAAGACGGAACGGCCAAGCGCATTAAAGATTCAGGCTGTGTTGTCAATAGTTTTTAGTTAAAAGTATCCAGTAAATGTTTAAAAATTAAGAGAAGCCAGGGCAGCATGGTGGCTCTCACCTGCAATCTTGACACTTGAGAGGCTGAGGCAGGAGGATGGCTACAAGTTTTGAGGCCAGCTTAGGCTGCAGTGGGAGAATTGATCACAAACAAAGAAAGAAAGAAACAAACAACAACAAAAAATGCCAAATGTCCAGTTAATTTGCATTTTCTGGGATTTTTAGAGACATGAAGAAGGGCGAAGTGGACTACACCTGCAGAAACACAGTCACAGCTCATGGTAGGGAGAATGTTTCCTCTAGAGGACATAAACATACTATTATTAACCCACGAAGCCCCTTATTCAAGCAATTGTAATCTCACACAGCGCATCCACCTAAAAGTCAAATTAACAACTGGACTAGAGATAAAATATGAACTGACACAAATTCCTGCCAGGCTAAGTTTTGACTGCCATCAAGTGAGACTCTCTTTTTTTCCCTCTTTCTTTCTTCATTTATTTTTAATTTATTCACTTTACATCCTGACTGTTGCCCCCTCCCTCATCTCCTCCTGGTGCCTCCCTCCCTCCCTTTCCCCTCCCTCCCCTAATCTTCAGAAAGGGAGAGCCCTTCTTCCCTACCATCTGACTCCTGCCTATTAAGTCTCATCTGGACTGCCTGCATCCTCTTCCTCTGTGGCCTGGCAAGGCTACCACACCAGGAGGAAGTGATCAATGAGTGGGCAACAGGGTCCATGTCAGAGGCAGCCCCTACTCCCCATATTATGGGATTCACATGGAGACTGTGCTTCCTATTAACTACAAGTGAGCAGGGGGTCTAGGTCCTCTCCATGCATGGTCCTTGGTTGGTGCACCAGTCTGCAGCTCTCCCTGGGCCTAGATTTGTTGGATCTGTTGTTGTTTTCATGGAGCTCCTGTCTCCTTTAGTTCCTTCTATCCCCCAACTCTTCCACAAGTCTCCCTGAACTCTGCTCCAAAGTTTGGCTGTGAGTCTCAGCATCTGCTTTGATCCCCTTCTGGGTTGAGTCTTTCAGAGGACATCTATGGAAGGCTCCCTCTCTTCAAGCACTTTCGTTCCCCTTCTGAATGAGGATTAAGCATCCTCCCTAGGATCCTCCTTGTTATTTAGTTTCTTTAGGTCTGTGGATTATAGTGTGGTTATCCTGTATTATATGGCTAATATCTGCTTATAAGTGAATGTATACCATGTGTGTCTTTCTGGGTCTGGGTCACCTCACTCAGGATGATCTTTTCTAGTTCCATACATTTGCTTACAAATTTCAAGATTTCTTTGTTTTTAATAGCCAAGTAGTATTCCATTGTATATATGTACCATAGTTTCTTTATCCATTCTTCAGTTGAGGGACATCTAGGTTGTTTTCAGATTCTGGCTATTATGAATAAAGCTGCTATGAATGTAGTTGAGCAAATGTCCTTGCTATATGGTGGGATATGCCCAGGAGTGGTATATGTGGATCTTGAGGTAGTACTATTGCCAATTTTCTGAGAAAGGACCAGATTGATTTCCAAAGAGGCTGTACAAATTTGCACTCCCGCCAGCAATGGAGGAGTGTTCCCCTTTCCTCCACATCCTCACCAGCATGTGTTGTCAGTTGAGTTTTTGATATGAGCCATTCTTACAGGTATAGAGTAGAATCTTGGAGTCCTTTTAATATGTATTTCCCTGATGACTAAGGATGTTGAGCATTTCTTTAAGTGTTTCTTGGCCATTTGGTATTTGTCTGTTGAGAAGTTTCTGTTTAGTTTTGTACCCCATTTTAAAATTGCATTATTTGGTCTGTTGGTGTTTAATTTCTTGAATATATATATATTGTTGTTGTTGTTAATAGCCTTCTGTCAGATGTAGGGTTGGTGAAGGTGTTTTCCTAGGCTGTATGCTCTTGTTTGTTCTATTGACAGTGTCCTTTAGCTTACAGAAGCTTTTAAGTTTCATGAGGTCTCATTTATTAATTATTGATCTGGGCTGTTGGTATTCTGTTCTGGAAGTTGTTTCCTGTGCTAAAGAGTTCAAGGCTCTTCCACAGCTTTTCTTCTAAGAGATTTAGTGTGTCTGGCTTTATATTGAGGTCTTTAATCCACTTGGACTTTAGTTTTGTGCAGGGTGATAAATATTGCTCTAATTGCATTTTTCTACATGTAGACATCCAGTTAGACCAGCACCCTTTGTTGCGATGCTTTCTTTTTTCCATTGTATGCTTTTGGCTTCTTTGGCAACGATCAAGTATCCATAAGTATGTTGGTTTATTTCTGGGCCTTTGATTTGATTCCGTTGATTCACCTGTCTGTTTCTATGCCAGTACCATGAAGTTATTTATTATTTTTGCTCTATGTACATCTTAAGATCAGGGATGAAGATATTCCAGAAGTTTTTGCTGTACAGGATGACTTATCTATTCTGGGTGTCTTGGTTTTCCATATGAAGTTGAGAATTGTTCTTTCAAGGTCAAGAATTGTGTTGGCATTTTGATGGGAATTGCATTAAATCTATAGATTGCTTTTAGTAAAATGGCCATTTTTACTATGTAAATCTTACTAATCCATGATCACGGAGATTTTTCTATCTTCTGATATCTTCTTCATTTCTTTCTTCAGAGAATTGACATTTTTCCCGGAGTTTTTCCTGGGGATTAAGTGGGTGACTTGGGGTTGGACCCATGAATTTCTCACAGTGTGGGCTCTTGTCTAACCTGGGAAAGATAGATGTTTGGAGTTTTGGGGTCCATGGCATGGCCTGTCAGTTGCTTTGCTCTCACTGCTGTCCTGCTGTCTAGATATGGTGCACAGTTTCCACCACCATCTTGGATCCCCCATGTAAGATTCTTACTTCAGTAGGTTTCCCCAGGATTCTGTGATTCTTCCTGTTACCTGGGAAACAATTCGTTCATTTGTCTTCTAGGAAGCTGTGAAGAACATATGTCAGGCAGGTAAATGAAAGCACAGTCAAGGAAAACACAAACCACTTGTGCTAACTACCATTTTGTGCTTCAGGCACCCTGTGTAAGAATAGGACAGAATTGAGATGGGAGATTTCCATTTGGTTTTATACATAGGTGGAAATATTCTAAAGGTGGTAACTTGGTGAATGCCTAGTATTAAAAACTATATCTATTTAACAAACACTATTAGGAAGTGTGTTCAGAAACTATGTGTGGATTAGATAGGATAGATTTGTGCTTGAGTGTCTGGTATCCTTTCCCTGGTACCACCTCCCAAGACAGAGAGTGTATGTATTTGTAGATCTGGGATTCTTTGGGCATTGACCTTAACTCACCTAGATGGAGTTCTCTTCCTAACTAAGCTGCCAAAAAACTTTCTCTGAGCTGCTGTACTGTTGACTATGGGGGAATATTTGGTAGTGCAAAGGCTTCATCACATTTCTAAGTTATCTTTAAATTCTTTGTCAGATGCTAAAAGATAAGGTTCGTGTTTATGCTATAATATATAGCAGATAAAATACCCTTTACAGAGTTAGACTCTGCCATTTTGTAACTTGATGCCTTGCCTTGTACCTTTCAGAATTAGTGATGCAGAATATGAAATAAAACACCATAACTATGGATGATAATGTTGGTTGCAAATGATGAGCTGGCCTGAAAAGAGGATTATACACTTGGGCTTTTGTTTCAGTCCATTCCATGTTTAACAAGTGAGCTGGCCTGTGCTCCCTAGGTACTTCCAGAAATCCTACTTGATGCAAAGCACAAATTAGGATATAAGAGAGTGTAAGGATGCTGGCTGAAACCCAGAGATCAGATGATTTTAAGTCCATTCAAATTCTATGTAAAATGCTGCTCCTAAGCTGTGGCTGATTCCTCACACAGTGGGTCGTTCAGATTGTCTGCTGAGAGTGACACTGACTTTCAGTTCTAAAGGCAGATGTGGGTAGTGTTTTGAGGGTCTCCTTTATACATACGTAGTACTTAAAATAGTAAGATGCATTTGCATTGTAGCTGAGTCAAACTGGTCAGAGAACACAAAGGCAAATCTGAAGCCACTCTCTCACCTTCTGCCTTTGCCTCTGACAGTATTTCCTAGAGGAAGCAGATGCCACTAGGTCGGACATCTATGCATCCTCTTTTACCAATTTGCATATGCTCTTGTACACTGTGCTGTATGCATGTTTACACGTATAAGAACACACATGTAAGGTTCTCCAGAGATCTAGACTGTGGAAATGAGCATAGGTATAAAATGTGATTGCTAAGGACTTTGGGAAGGCCAGTGCTGGGATGCATAGACCTAAGAGGTGGAGAGCCAATGAGCAGATGCTTGAGAACCATGAGCAGCAAGAGAGGGAAGAGAGCTGAGGTGGCTGGAATAGGAATGGCTCCCACAGACTCGTGTGACTTCATGTTCCTTAGGGTGTGGCACCATTAGGAGGTGTGGCCTTCTTGGAGTAGCTGTGGCTCTGTTGGGGGAGATGTGTGTTACTGCGGTCAGGCATTGAGGTCTCCTATGCTCAAGCTATGCCCAGTGTGACCTGTGCCCACTGCCGTCTGTGGATCAAGATGTAGAACTCTCACTTCCTCCTCCAGCAAGCACCGTGTCTGCCTGCACACTGCCATGCTTCCTGCCATAATAATAATGGACTAAGCCTCTGAAACTGTAAGCCAGTTCCAATTAAATGTTGTCTCTACATAGCAATAGAAACCCCAATTACGACAAGAGGGACAGCCCAGCTTAAGCAATTAGGCAGAGAATGAATGCTTCTTGTGTATTTTCCATTCTAGTCAGGCTGTGGCAGTCTTCTTGCCCTCATTTTTATTGGGCAAAGAGACCTTCAGTGTGTGTGTGTGTGTGTGTGTGTGTGTGTGTGTGTGTGTGTGTGTTATATAAAATAAAATATATTTTGCTGAATTATTACTGAATATTCTTACTTATACTATTATTCAGTAGTATGAATTGTAATAAATAATACAAAAGCATACCTATATATGATATATAAATTATTCAATAGTATAAATAAGACTATTTAATAACATTTTTTATTGAATAGGTTATTTTACCCAACAATGTAAAACTCTCTCTGTGTATTTATATGTGGGTATGTGTGTGTAGACCCATGCTTGGAAGTATGGAGCCTAGAGGGTAACATCAGGTGACTTTCTCAATTGCTATGCACCTTATTTTGTGGGACAGGGTCTTTCACTGAACCTGGAGCTCACCATTTGCTTACATTGGCATCCTTCTGTGCCTGGCTCTCAGCCCTGGGTGACAGCCACAGTCTGTCATGCCTAGCTTCTAGATGAATGATGGGGTTCCGAGTTCCAGTCCTCATGTCTACAAAGCAAGCACTTTATCCTCTGAGCCATTTTCTCAGTCCAAATGTTGACTTTATTATGAACTTTATCACAAAATCCCCATGTGTGTTGGGTTTGCTTCTGGACCACAGTCTACAGGCTTGGTATTTAATTTTCATGCATCTAGCTTAACTTCAGTGTTTCTCTGACAGATAAGGCAATATCACCAAGTGCTTGGTACTACGCCGACTTTCCTATGGTTTAATTCTGACTTGATGTCTAAATGCTTAATATTAATTAGCAAGGTTTCTAGGTTTCAGGATATAGATTAATGATAAGCAATGCTGGCCCTTCTGCATCCCGTGTAAATTCTCAGTGTCCTGTGTGGCCTCCTATGCTGGTGTTCCTATCTGGTTCTTTCTTACTTAATACACCACTGTGTGTTTCAAGATGATCCCCCAAACTATACCATTTTGTTTCGTGTCCTTGCATACTGGACTCTAAATTCCTTGCTTCAGGACCTTCAGTGTCTAACTCAGAGAATCTATAAAGTCCTTGTGACTATTATAGCAACATTTTCCCCACTTGAGAACGCTAAATATGTACATGCTAATGTGTGTATCTGCCAGTTTTACCAAGTTCTGAAACTAGACCGTACTTCCCAAAGGAGAGTGAAGGTCCCCAATGGAAGAATATAAATAAAAACATGTCGAGCTGAATTTTCCATCCAAATCATCATTTTTTTCCTCAAGCCAACTCAGATGATCAATATGTGTACATGTCTGTGTGTGGTCACGCACGTATGTCATAGAGACAGAAGATAAATTCGTGAGTTCCTCCAGACATGGCTTTAACTGTATCTTCTCCTCCTAGTGTAAGTGAAGAATTAATGAATGTTGTGAGGTAGATCAGGCCAGAGACACTCACGTGCCAACTATCTATTGCAGAAAAGTCTTCTTTTCCACTGTGATTCCCCGAGTGACTGCTCAGCTCTCTTCAGAGCATGTGGACTACCAGGATTGATTGCTTTGACCAACTTAACTTAGCTTCAGATCAATAGAATGAGGCGATTGGCTTTCTCCACCGTGGCATTGACAGAATCCACTGGCTGTTTGGCTCTTCAGTGTCTTTAATCTGAAGCTTCCTTGTTGGAGGCTAGTCTGTGTCATAGTCTTAGTTCTGGAATGTTGAGTTTCCTGTCAGTGAAGTTTCTATTTCTAGTCCGGTTACTTTGGGCCAGTCTCCTTGTCTCCTTGTCTGCTCCAGTGGTTCACAGTGATCAGGTTAGTCTTGTTTTTTCCATTCAAACACTGACCATAGGTATTGCTCAGCTCTATGTATATGCTATAGCATTTATAAAAATTATCCACTGGAAGAAAAAAAAGGGTTAGATCATTTGGCACATACATCAAGGAAGTATTTTCGGGAAAAGTCCTGGTGAATTTTTTTCTTCATTAACATTCCATATTAAACACAATCGAGTCATTTCACTTAAAGCTGGATATGTTTTGTTTGACAATGAATACTTGCATAGTATCTAACAGAGAGGTTCAGAACCGATTAACTTTATGTTAAATAGGGCATAGTTGTTACCCTCATAATCTGTGCAGATTCCTCATTCCCACTGCAGGAAGTATGAATGCAAAAGTGAGATCCTCTTAGCATCCTTGTTGGTTTATTTTGCAAGAAATATCAAAGGAAAAAGGTTTATACAATAAATGTCACTGTGTTGTCTTCACGGGTGTTAGGTCTCCTGGAGTTGGAGTCACACACAATCATAACATGCCTGGCTTTGATGCTGGGAACCAAACTAAGGTCTCCTTGAAAAGTAAGATGTGATCTTAAGCTCTGAGCCATCTCTTGGGCCTCAGGCCTGAGGAATTCTGACAAAGTGTCCTTTGCCTTGAAGTCTGGCTTTGTGATCTACAAGTCTTACTTATTTTACGGAGACGCGGATGACCAAGTCTTAATAAATTGTGAACCTTGTGAGCTTTTCTTGGTCAGAAATAAAATTGCTGTTTGGTTATGAACTCCTTAAAGAGAGTGATGTGCAGGCAGGTCCATTAATTGTTATTGCTTGTCTGAACACTGGGCTCAGAGGAGGCAGAGCCACTGGAAAGTACTATCCACTACCAAGCATGGAGCTCATGCCTTTTTCATTTGGGCACGTCACAGTTTCACGTTACATATGAAACACCTGAAACAATAGGTTCACATGAGTTGCTACTACCCGGCAGAGCCAGACTTAAAAGCCAAGGCCTTTTCTACCTTATTCTAAGGTTACTGCTAAATCAATAACTAGAAATTCCAATTTGTAACTGCAGATGGAAGGAGAAGATGAATTGCCAGCAGGCCATGGCTAAAATAAAATAATGTTGACTGATATGAACGGAGAGTGGAGCTGACAGACACGTCTCCCTCCAGTCTAGTCACCTAAGGGGCAGGGATGGTTCTGTCTTGTGCCTCTTCCTTCCTGTATTTTCCCCCATCACGCCACAGATTCCGATGGTCTGTTAACATGCTCGGTGACATGTTAACGGAACTTCCACCAGTTCTCTATGCCTTGGGTAGTTTTATTACTCTTGAGAAGGAGTGTGCAGCATCTCCAGTAAGCTAATGGGCATCCAAACAGATGCAGGGAGCAATGGGAGGGAAAGAGAATAGGTAAGAGGTGGGAGGGAGATAGAAACGATCTTTGAAAACCGAAGGGAATTGTAGTACTCATTATCTCTTGATGAGGAAGAAATTAGAAACTGGATATTCCATTCCCAATCCTGAGTTTCCCACCCAGAAGGAATCTGAGCTTCATGCCTGTTCTTTAATTTCACACAGCCACTTTCTCTAACCATCTATCTTCTCAGAATTGATTTGCTTCGTTATTGTTTTTATTCTTCATAGTTAAAGGATTTTACACAGAGCCCCAGAAGCATTCAATTTGGGATTTGTCTCATGAAGAAATCAGAGCAAAAGGGCTACCTGTATTAGTCTCCCAAGGCAAGAGTTTGTTTTTTTGGAGAATGAAAAGAAAAGGTTATGAAAGTTATGTTGACACAAACTTGTATTTTTTTTTTCATGCAAGTAACCTTTCCTGTGGCCAGCATTTCATGTTTCAGCATTTTTAGATGTAAATATTTTCCCCTGACCCTGGCGTAAATGTTTTCAGTAGTGCCAAGGTATATTTGGCTTTAAAAATTGGTGACCTCTCATTAAAGGGTTCCTTGAAAGACACAGAAAAAGAGAGTGGGAGGAGGTAGTGGTCTGTTTAGTATTTATCAGGATGCTCCTGGTCCCCACTGGGGTCCCTAAAGTGGCTGTCTCTGCTCTCACCACATTAATCACTTTCTCTTTTAAATTCAGGGGCATCATGCTTGGGCACTCAGGGCCAAAGATGAGATAAAACAATGAGAAAGTCAATTATGGTAAATAAGCCTGTGGCTCCGTGATGATTCGGGCAGCCGCCGGTAAAGGCAGCCTGCTTTCAACTTACATCATTAGGAGTAACTGTATTTATAACCTCGATTAGGAAAAATCTATGCCTGGGAAGGTGATAAGGTACAAATCTTGTTCCACTTAGAGTGATTTGAAATGTAAATATACAGCATCTCCAGAGAGATCAGACCCCACATTTCCTAGGCTCTCTTTTCTGTTCCCACACAGCAAGAGCTTCTTGCCTGAGGCTGGGATCTGCTTTCTCTGCTTGTACTATCAACTACACTCAACTCCGCCCACTGTAAACAGGATTCTGCCCTTTCCAAAAGGGTATGTAAGGAATGTCTGCATAATTTTTCTCTTTGCAAAGTTTCATGTCTCCTTATGATGAGAAAGAACAGTAACAGAAGCAAAGGGAGCCAAGCGGGCTCTGGCATCTGCTATTTTCAGAGAGAAGGACTTTTGTCATCAACTGATGTCATTCCCCTTCTCCTCATGATAGAACGTGGCTGGATGATTAGTAATTTGCTCAGTGAACATTATGTTATTCTCAAGGTTTGCATGTATTTGAACAATGGCAGTGAGCACATGGGAGCAGTGTGACCCTCTCTGAGTGGAGTGACTGTCACACCAGAAATATTCTTGTAGCTTCATGCTACTCCCACGAACCACTGGGGAACAGCTCCTCCTTCAGTCCCCCGTCTCTCTCCTCTCACAGCATTCTCCACTGTGCCACGAGTCAGCAAGAAGACTGCATTCTCTACACAATGCACCCAGTCCATTTCTACACATTGGCTTTCAAATTTGTTCAACTGTTCATTGTGCTCCTTCCTCCCAAGGTCTTCTCAAGTCGACCTGAGATGACTCCTCCATGAAGATCCCTTCTATGGCCACTCAATAAAAACTGGCACCTCCTCCGCCATGATCAAGAGCCTTGTTTCAGTAACACATTTTACAATGTGAAATTAATTACTTGGTGGTGCTTCTTATTAGGCTATTCTCTATGGCGGCAGTCTTTGCCTTTCTTGTTGTCTAGACTGTGAGCACCTGTCCTCACCGGTGCTCATTAAGTGTTCATGAATGAATAAAAGTGTGGTAGTAAGGTTGCAGACAATTAATAGCTCCCAATTTTCCTCACAAGTGGAAAACACCAGCTGAAATTCTCTTCTTTCTATAGAGACTTGATTGACAAATTGGTTATAAAAATAAGTATTTGATGGCTGTTATCCTTTTTGTCTGCGAAAATTTAATTACGTTTCCAAATTAAGCCAAAGTGTTGTTTGGAGAGTTGTAGGCAGACTCTTAACAGTGTTTAATGAAAGGGGCTAAACTGTCAACTCTGTTTATCTACTCCACATAATAAGTCTAGTCGTCATTGCAACCAAAATACCCATGGCAGCAACTTAAAGAGGAGAACTGTTTGTCTTAGCTCACAGTTTCAGAGGTTTTAGGGATGGTCACATGTCTCTGTGTTTCTGGGACTATGGGAAGCAGGGCATCATGGTGGAAGGAGCACATGGTAGGATCCGATCTCATGGTGTCTCAGAATCAGAGTGATAGGGAGGGATTAGGAGCAAGATGCCCACATGACCGCAACCAGAGTTCTTCATCTTCTAATGCCTCTAGAACCTTCCAAACATAGCATCACTAGGGAGGGACCAAAACTTTTTAATTCAAGTTCTTTAGTGAGACGCTTTGTCCTCTAACTATTATAGACCATCTCTAGCCACCAAAAGACTCATATTCATCTCATATATACATTGAATCCATTTGCAAAAGTCCTGTGCAGTTATAACCGCTTTAGCATTATTCAAAAAGTCAAAGTTCAGCTCTGACTGTGAGCATCTATAAATATCAGAAAACAAGTTACATATCCCCTGAAATAAGACAGTTTGGTCTAGGCATTCCTGTTCCAAAAGGGGGAGAATATGAGATTAGAAAGAAGGATTGAGCCAACAGAAGGTAAGAAACAGCAATGTGAGCATAAAGCATGAAGTTCCATGTCTTGCGTTCACGCGTATATTGTCATGACATGAGCTTCAGTGTGCTTGGGCAGCCCTAGTCTTGTATTGCTGCCATCTCCAGCTCTCATGGCCTCTCTCAGGCCATTTCTGCTCACTGCCTGCAGAGTTCCTTGATTGACAGCCCAGGTTTCCGGCATCTCCAATATCCTGGAGTCTCCACTGTGACTTAACCTTTATTCTCACGGCTTTGTACAGTATACTGCTAGAGAGTACCCATTAGAATTCTAACCCTGTCACATACTGCCTGGCCTCTCATGCTTGGGTTTGAAATCTTGGTGGAAGCTTCTGTTACATTCTATATGTCCACAACACCAGTTTTACACACATTCAGTGCCAAAGTCTGTGACTGGCTTGGGTGGTGGCTGAGCCTCCATAAACTTTGCAGCAATTTGTTAGTGCCTAGAACCTGGTGAAGTAACTCCTAGGGAAACAACTTCTTAGGCAGCTATGTTTAAGAGAGTATCTCACCTATTCTCTCTTCTCATGGAAGAACCTTTCTGTTGAGTTTACTCTTTCATGTTCTTGACACAGCAACTAATGAACTCTGGGTAATTCCCCAGGTTTACTCAAGCTGCCTTTCCTTGAGTATGTCTTGGTATACACACTCCTTTTCTTTCATTAAAATAATAATAATAGAGTCTTACAATGTGGTTGTGGAAGGTCTGGAACTTACTATGTAGATAGGTATAGCTCAGAGAGATCCATCTGCCTCTGCCTCCTGAACAAATTCTGGGATTAAACGCATGCCTGGCTTTCTTTTGTTAATATTTGTTTTTCAATATGTGTATGTGAGTATATCTGAGAGTGGGTAAATTCACATGACTGCAGGTGCTTTCAGAGGCTAAAGGCATCAGATCCCCTTGGAGCTGAAGTTATAGGCAGTTGCAAGCCACCTGCTGTGGGTGCTAGGAACTGAACTCTGTTTTTTTTTCCAAGAGTACTACACATCATAACTGCTGAGCACTCTCTCCAGACTAGGTTTAGCTTCTTTATAATCTCTTCAGATCAAAAAGACCTCTTCACAGTCTCTTCCTTCTCTACCACCAACTTTGTACTGGCTTCTATTACCAAACTTCAAAGTTGTCAAGTCTGGGCTCATGTAAACCTGGCTAAAAGCAGGTAGCTGTAACCATGCCACAGCTTGCGCCTTGGATTCTTTTAACATATCACACAGGTTGATTAATCTATCACCTTTAAATTCAGGGTTTTCTACAAAGTTTCAGGACACAGATATTATGTAGACAACAATGGGGCAGAGTGAATTTCTTTCATGGAACATTATTTAGTTACTGGATTGGAAATGAGTAGTCACCTCACAGCCAACTCTAAATAATCATATTCAAGAAAAAAAATAGGGACTGTGAGCTTCTGGAAGAAAAATATGGTGTGGTTAACTTATGGAGGGCAGTTAGAAATTATTTTATTCACTTCAGAGAGGTACAGAGTGAGAACCTGTGAAGTGCCATCAAGGTGGTGACATATACCTTCAGAGAGTGATCATAACAGGGGAAATTTTACAAGTAAAGGGATTATATAGCACCACCGGGGAAAAGACTTTGCCCTTCTAGTTATTGTCATATTAGTTGGGCAAACGCGAGAAAGAGAAAAAAAGAACAAGCCTTGCATTCCACTGTTGCACTAAAAGCTACACTTCTGCATTTATCATTTCTGTTCTCCGCAGACCTGTTCGACCTTTGCACTAATGGTCTCTTCCCTGTTCCCTTTAATTGTGTGCTATAGGTGCATCGTACATTATATGCTTTGGCCATTTTGAAAGTCCACACATCACTGGGACAGCTGAGAAATTCTTTTCACCCCTACCTGCCCTTTGTTCGCTTAAGAGCAATATCACCCCTATTAAGAATGCTTTTTCTAGACCAATAATTCTCAAGTGAGAACCATTTTGTATTTCAGGGCAAAATTTGACAACATATGTATATTTGATTGCCAAAACTGGAGAAAGTCATGCTGTGATGAACACAGTAAAGCCAGGCACACTGCCAAACAGACTTTGATGGACAGGACAGCTTTCCACAACAAAGGCTGAGGTGAAATTCTAGCATAGGTTCTAGAACACAGACTGAGACTTGCTGGTAAGGCATAAAGAAGGGCAATGTTATAAATTAACTAAGAGCATGGAGTTAAAAATGTAAAAATCTAAGTATGACTCAACAGTCTAAAGAATTTGAACCCAATGTTCTACAGAGCAGTAGAGGATGGTTGGATGAATGAAATAGAAGAAGTGTAGGAGAAAAGAGCTGGTTTCTGACTGCATAGTCCTGAGTTTACCTTGTTAAAGATTTGTTTTTTATGAAGTGTGTGTGTTTGTGTGTGTGTGTGCCACATTTTTGTGGGTGTATAAGCATAAGGTTATAGTTTAATACAAATGTTGATTTTTGCTCTCCCTCCATGTGTGGCTACAATCTTTGTTCTGATAATCTCCTTTTTCAATGCTGCATAAACACTGCTCTCCAATT
The DNA here is from genome assembly GCF_903995435.1 of Acomys russatus. Taxonomy (NCBI): domain Eukaryota; kingdom Metazoa; phylum Chordata; class Mammalia; order Rodentia; family Muridae; genus Acomys; species Acomys russatus. Next base: position 27,763,084 of record NC_067151.1, on the reverse strand, counting down.
GCCCCTTGACATCCCAGTAAAGTAGCTTACAGTGGGGGAGAGAATAGGGCTGAATTTCCTGACAGCCAGGGTTGAAGGATTTTAAAAGAAAGTATGGGATTCACCAAGGGCAGAGGTCCAGGGACATTAGGAGAAACATCTGGAGTAGAGAAAACAATAAAGTGCATGTATCTCAGGGATTTACTCTGGAAGGAAGCCAGAATAACCTGGAGGCCTCAGAGTAGAGTGATTACTGCTCAGTTGTTCTTCTATAAAGCTTGTTAAACATGTATAATAGTCCAGTCTCATTATTTTAATGCTATCTGGGTTAAGAGAGAAACTAAGGACAAACACATTGTATAAAAATAACTTTAACATAGGTGATCAGAGAGGCCAGAACAGGGTGTTGGATCTCTTGGATCTCAGGTTATAGGAAGTTGTAAGTCACCCAAGATAAGTGCAGAGCATTGAAGTCAGGGCCTCTGTCAGAGCTGGAAGTGTTCATAACATCTCCAGCCATCAAAAGTTCATCTTTAAATAACTGGTTTGGGTTTGCAAAATCGATTTCTACATCTATTAGTGACTTTCCTTATCATTGTGGAAAATACTGAGGAAAAACAACTTAGGGAAGAAATGATTTAATCTGACTCCAGGTCCCAGTCCATCAAAATGCATGGAGCAACTTGGCCCATACTGAGGGTGCTTACGTTATGGCTTGTTCAAACCTTGGTGCATCTATAAGCAGAAAACTAGAATAGGGACAAGGAATGGATCCAAAGTGTCTGCTTGCAAGCAACCCAGCTCATTTACCAGATGTTCTTTTTGAGTTAGGAATATGAGGTAAGGGATGCAGCCAACTGTCTGCTACTGAAAGGGGCAACATTCCTTCTACAATGGCTCCTTTCCTTTTTCTTTTGTTTGTTTCTTTGATTTTTCAAGACAGGGTTTCTCTGTGTAGCCTTAGCTGTCCTGGATCTTACTTTGTAGACCAGGCTAGCCTTGAATTCACGTATATCCACCTGCTTCTGCCTCTCAAGTGCTGGGTTTAAAGGCATGTGCCACCATGCCTGGCTGATGGCTTTTTTCTTAAAAGCACCTGGAGGCTTTTCTAAAACTTTTATTTCTATGTTGCACATGAAACTTAAAAAGGGGAGATTTAAAGCTTCTGTAAGGCAGACTTTTTCAGGGGACGTATTTCTGATGGGCTGTTTCTGATGGGCTGCTGCTATTTGGTGAGTTGACTGAAAATACACCGTTTGAAATTAGTCTCAGTGACACATCTGAGGCCTCAGTGGAGATGGTTGAGCCTTTCCCATAAAGTCTTTTTTCCCTATGGTTCACCCTGCAGGAGGCAGCGCAGACTTCCTTAACCTGTCATGGCGGCAGCAAGATGAGAGACAAAGATCCTGACCTTCTAGAAGGAGGTTTCTCAAGTCTCACTTCTTCAGCCTGCCATTGGCTTGACAAGCCACACAACAGGAGCAACCCCTGTGGAGGGGAGAAAGACTAGCTGGATCTGGAGACACATGTCAAAACCACTTTCCAGAGAGGTATGCTTCCAAGAATGGAAACCATTAAGGGCGCCATCTTTCTAAACAGTGTACTGTGGGTCATAGTGGGGGTGGAATTTATTTCAATATACCAGTACAACCAGATTCAGAAATTATGGCTTAAGTCCTTGCTGAGAATGATGGAAAAGTATATCAATATGTATATCTATATCATGTATATCTATATGCATGTATGCTAGAAAAGAACATAAAAGATGCATGGTAGTTTCTGTTATCCACTTTTCTGTTTCACTGAGGGATGGGTCCAGAAATCTTAGTGAACATGTACACTCCGTCTGGATTCTTGATTTATATCCTACATGGCTTTGTCCTATAAGTAAAACTGCCTTCAAACCTTCTTTAAACTTTTGTTTATTTATTTATTTTCACACTTGTTTAAATTCTGTCTGGTACACAAAGGCATCCCCAAATGCAATGGTCCGGAGTGTGAGCCTCTAAGCTGAGAGTTGTGTGTTTACATTCCCTGTGAGTTCTGTGCTGACACAGCTGAACTCTTCTCATGGCTTAACAACTGAAGTAGGTTCAAAGACCTTGTGATGGGCAGAATCTCCTTCTGTTTGGAATCCAGACTGCAAATAAATCTTACATTTGCTCAAAGCCATGACAGATCCACGCTGCATCTGATCCAATGCTTCGAGTTGTATGCTAGCCACGGAGCATCTGGTTCCGTCTATCTACCGCAATGAAGACAGAACATCTCCTGTGACCTGTGACCTTGGCTTATTCACTTAAGCACCTGATAGAAAACAGTGCTGTTTCTGCCTCTGGTGTTAACTCTAGTCTTTAACTAGCAGGAGAGAGGGGAGCAAACCAAGAGTAAAACCTTCTTCCCCAACCACGACTAACTCCCATTAGGTACAGTTTGAGCATTGCCCCAAATGTAGTTGACCTGGGCAATGGAGTAGCTGGAAAAGCTACAGTCACTATGGGGAGAAATATAATAATAAACAAAATGTAAAGTGTTAAAAGATATTTTTAAAAATGAGAAAAGCTTCATAGTCTTGGATTCTATTTTGTTTACTATGTACAAAGTTACAGCATGAGTCCACACAGTAATAGTGTGAGTCCTCTGTCTCTCTTCTTTGTACTGCATAGGAGACAACAATTTATGGAATGCTGTAGGGGGGTAGATTCCAGTTTGTTGTCAGTTTTCCCTCACTGGAGATCACTGACAGAGGTGGTTCAGGATGATGGGCAGGTGGACTATTCTTTGGGCTCTCCTCTTCCTCTCTTAAACTCCACAGATAATACCAAGTATGTGGGAAAGCCATGAGATTTGACTCAGCCCTGATCATTCACACTGACAATACCACAAAACAGAAGCTCAATAAACTGCTGGCCATGGATGCTGAAAAACCTTAACAGAGCAGCAGCAGCAAGGTGAGGACACTCACAGGAGCTAGAGACTTCTGTGTGTGGGTGGGAGGAGGAGGGAAGCGGAAGTAACCGACTGCTCTGCTGCTTGTTTGCCAAGTGGATACCATGGCAGCAGCAGTCGATCAAATTGTCAGGGGTTTGTTTGTTTGCTTGTTTTCCAGAAGTAAAAGTAATCAGGTTTTTCTTAGGGAGAGAAAACAGTCTCAGCTTATGTCTAATGATATAGTGTTTCAAGGAGAAATTTAGTTAAGTTCCTGGGGTTTGTCATATTTTATGACGCTTTTAGCTTTTTTCCTCAAGAAAACCCGACACAGGGTGGATATAAAGCGCCCTGTGTGTTTTGTTGGAAGATGTTGGTGTAAATGGCAGCTCTTTGATGCCCGTGCTGTGAAACTTCGATAGGCATCTTGATAACATCTGAATTCTCAGCTTTCCTACAACTGTTTGATGCCTTGCCATCAAGTGAGTGACAGCCGGTGGCACAGGGCAGGGATGGTGAACAGGGCAGCTTCTGGAGTTTGCTTGAGTGCATTCATAGATGTAAGGCGCTTCTCTTCTTTCAGGTCTCTGTTAGTTGTTGCTTACTTAATTCAGCTGCCTGACCCTGAGGTTGCATGAAGGGAATGTTGACCTAGGATCGTGGTTCATGTCCATAAAAAGGATACAGGGATTCCCCTGCAAGACTCTCGACTGCTCTGCTCCCCTTTAGTCACTAAGGTGAATTCGGTCTGTGCTGGGCTTGTCACATTTTGAGCTGTCTATATTCTGCGTCTACCCTGGCTCTCTTATGACTTAATAAAGCAGCCAGAGTGACCCTGATCAGAAATAAGTCATATGATGACATTTTTCTGTCAGAAACTTCCGGTAGCTTCTGGTGTCTCAGAATGAAAGTTGGAGGCCTTGCTTTAAGTAACAGGTCTTGGATGACCCCTCCCTTCTCTCTACCTCTCTGATGTCATCTTCTCTTCCTCATTCTGATTACTTGTAGCTTGTCACACTCGCTACTGTGCTATGTTCTTGGAGCTCTTGCCTCCTCAGAGTCTTGCTGTTTAGAGGGTTTCCTTCATGGCTGTACTACAGGGCAACAGGCCACTTTTGCTAGGTTCCCTTTTTAAAGTTACCGGCTCACTAAAATCACCTTTCCTGGAAATCCCTACAAAAATGTCTCTAGTCACCCCAACAACTAATATTCCATTCTTCTCCTCACCCCAGCAATTAATACTCCATCCTCCTCATCACCCCAACAATTAATCAGTCCATTCTTCCTAGCACCCCAACAACCAATCATGCTGTTCCTTATCACTCCAAGGACTAATAGTCCATCCTCTTCTCCTGCTAAGGTTTTGTTCTTGTATCAGTTTTACTATTTGTTTTGAAAATTGTCTTCCCCATCAGAATCTAAACTCCACAAAGCAAGGATGTTTCCTGTCTCCCTACTCTCCTCTCATACCCAACAGCCAGAGAAGCACCCACACCACTGGAGATTTTCACATCAACCCGCTGACTGCTAAATGCTTCATTCTTTCAGTCGTAGTCAGTCTTCATTTACTGAGAGCCGAGCATTATGCTGAACACGTTTACAGTAAAAAGGAAGCAGAGCCTGGGTCTCTAACCTCATAGAATTTAAAATCAAGAGTGAAAAGAAGGAATTAAGCTAGTGTCCATTTCATGCAGTGAAATTTGAATTTTGTATAAATTAACTAAATTTTTTTACAGCGTTCCCAATTCTTAAGTGACACAGCGAAGACAAAGACCCAGAAGCTGAAAATTAAAATGATAATCCTCTCCCTTTATGCAATGCTAGAGGTAAGCTCCACCCTCTGGAATGCTGCTCATCATACTTGGTTGTGGTTCTTCCAAATGCCCTTCCCTGGCAGGAGCTTTGCACTGTTTGCATCCATTTAAAAATTATTAGATGAAACTCATCAATCATTATTATCATGGATAAGCTCCATTTGATCTGCCCTTCAAGGACTTCAAAATAAGAATAACAACTGTTTTATTGTACTCGTGCAAAAATGTAAAAGAAGCTCTTTGGCTTCTGATAGCCTAGGACAATGTGAAAACGGAATCTCTTGGTAAGAGGGCATCTTAACCTCTGGTTCACACCAGAAGTTGTTTTTGAAAGGTTGGGGGTGACGATTGAATTTCAGCTCTAAGTCATAACTCTGTCCTTTTCAGTTTGATGTTTTTGAATAGAATGAAATCTTAAAATGGGCATCTACTTCGAAGTCAGTTGTTATTGTGAATGCTGCTTTGTCGCACTGGAAATTTTCAGAGAATTTCAAGTGTTTTAAAAATTTAATTTTCTGTGTGTTCTAAGAAAGAAAATCTAAATGTCAAAAACAGAGTTTTAGACAGACAGTGGCCGGTGTTGTAGGAGATTCTGGGATATGGTCCTCTGCAAATATGGAGCACTGTTTGCACCTGGAAACATTATTTCCCCAAAGCAAAGCATTTCAGCTTTGCTGCTGTTTGATGGTGTAGACCCGAGGCCACGGCTTGCTCTCTGATGAGAAAGCAATAGTACAGTTGGCAAAAGTTTGTGGACAAAACTCAATGTAACGATTGTAAGAAATGAGCGACTTACAACTAAGTGAGGCTTCATGTTGCTGGTATCTTGGGTCTGTGGCAGCACAAGACAGTGAGTATGTGGAGAGCACTGCCACTCTTGTTCTCAGGAAGCCAACGGTAGGAAGAGATGGAGGCTGAAGTCTCACCATCTCTTTAAAGAGCCAGCTTTTCACCAATGGTGACCTCCCAATGGGCCACACCCCCTTCCCAACTGCCCTGGAGCAGAGATGAAGAGTTTTTATGTGGACATTTCAGGGATCATTTCAAGTCCAATTTATAGCACAGCTTCATATTACTTTGTAGGCAAAGGAAGATTTGGTTCTAGTAGGATTCGTTTACTTCTTATACATTCTGATTTGAGGTGAAAGAATTAGAGTGTGGCTACATCTCTCTTCATGTATGCAGTTCTTCCTGTCCAAGTCGTGGGGGAAGAGGAGAAACCTTTTAGTGCATTCTGAAGAGCAACTCTTGTTCATCGATCACAGTGGAACTGGATCAAACAGCTAGCTGTGGAGTAAAGCCAGGACCCTGGGGGAGGGATAAGCTAGTGGGAAAGTGCAAACCACAGAAGAAAGACTTTCTACCGACTGCCTTAGTTTTCTTTTACATGAACAAATTCCAATGTCAAACCGGAGCCACTCTCGACACCCTCTTGTTTCAGGTGCCTGGTACTGAAAATTCGGTATATCTTCCAGAAACTTGAAGGACAAAGCAGTGGCTCCTCAGGGTAGCCTTAAATACAGTATGAAGAAACAAAGAATTAATTGTTAGATATAATTTTCCTCAATCATGGCATTCCCATGGAAAGTAGTAGAAAAAATGATAAAAGCTTGAAGATGGATAAAATATTCTTTCCAGACTCCCCTATTATCATCATTATCATTATCATTAATATCCAAACAAGGCGAGTGTGAGTGATGCACGTTTCCATGACTTTCATGATGCACACCAATCAACACCATTCCCTGTTCCATGAGGTCAAGCCTGGCAACTGTATTTTGTGGATCTGCTGCTGGTTTAGTTTTTTATTGCTCTGAAGAGACACCATGACCACGTCAACTCTTATGAAGGAAAACATTTAGCTGGGGCTGGCTTATAGTTTCAGGAGGTTATCCTGTTATTGTCGGGGCGGGAAGCATGGTGGCATGCAGGCTCACTTGGTGCTGGAGAATAAGCTAAAGCCCTGTCAGCAGGGAGTAGCTGGAAGAGAAACCGCTAGGTCTGGTTTGAGCTTCTGAGACCTCAAATCCCACTTTTTCCAACACATATTTTTCCCAACACAAAGCCACACCTACTCCAAAGGCCACATTTCCTAATAGTGCCATTCTCTGTGGACCTATGGGGGGCATTTTTATTCAAAGCACCAAAGCTCCTTTTGTAATAAAAATGTTTGATCTTCGGAAGGAGAGAGTACATACTCTCTTAATTCCTTTAGGTTTACAAGCCCAAAGAAAATGTAACACCAACTAAATCATAAAATTTGTATTTGTAAAGAGATAAGACATTTTCAAATTGATTCTAAATATTGTAAATATCAACCCTTATTGTGGAGACTATAAATCAGAATTATTTACAAATATTTAAAAACAAGAATTGGTGAGTTATGGGAAGAGGGTAAATTTTTATTTTTGGAGGGGGGAATGGAGATCTGCTTTGTGTATGTGGTGTTTGTGCTTTTATGCATGTATGTGCATACTGATGTGGGTTCCTGTGTGTCTGGGTACGTGTGCATATGTCTAAGTAGGCATGTAGAGGCCGCATATCAGGAGCCTTTCTTATATACAGAGGCAAGGAATCTTGACAAAACCAGAGTTTGCTGTTTCTGTGACTCTGGCTGACCATCTTGGTTCAGGAATCTCCTCTCTGTGATTTTAGGGTGCTAAGATTATAAGTGGGCTGCTACACTTCCCCACCATTCACCTTGGTGCTAATGAATTAAACCCTAGCCTTCATGATTGCATTGCAAACACTTGAACTACTGAACTCCAGAGCTCTGATGGTAAAATTCTTCTCACATGCATTTTAATTGCTCTGAAATATTTTGCTTAATTCCAGTTTTGTTAAATATTCTGGCCAGATGAGCTGAATTCATGCTTAAGTTATTTCTATACTACTGCATGTTATTTGTGTCTACCAATGCAGTTTTATAATAATTTATTGGAACTTAATACAATCAGTAAGGAGCAGTAAGATCTGTAAGTGGTAAGATACATAGTTCATAGAATGAGGCTTCTAACTTGGAGAATTTCAACCCACTCAGCTAAAAGTTATCTCATGCATATGTCTTGTGGAATAGCCCAACCCTAACCAGCACTTTCATCCCTGTGTGTTTGTCTAATGCTTCTTGATGATCTATTGACCAGAAATCTGCAGTCATCCTGCTTTTAAAACAACTGTGATGTAGATACAACTGTGAACTGCTATCCTGGGAGTGAGGACATGGTGTCACTCAGATTAAGTTTTATCTCCTTGGCCTCTAAGTATATAGGAATGTGTTTACTACTCCGTACATGGATTGTCCCACAACAGAAAGTGAACTAGTGATCTTGTAGCATATTGAAAGCTTCATTTGGCAATCACAACTGAGATAGTCTTGCCAGTAATGCTTTCAGTATTCTTCCTCCTGACACCCAGATGAGGAGAAAGTTAGACACCCTCCAATTTCTTTGAGTAGGAACTCAGGAAAGCCTCTGTAAGGGGCATCATCACTGCCAAATGTCTGAGTTAGAGAATCGGTAATCCATGCAATTTGTATTTTCTGGATAATACCTGAATGAGACAAGTCTACAAGGCTCTAGAGAGGTAGATAACTGTGAGTTTTGCATAGTGATATTCAAGCAATAGCCAAACAGACATCTGTTCCCCAATCAGCTGTAGTCTGTATGTTTTAAATATAGAGAGTTTCATAAGGAAGTGTCCATGGACAAACTCTAGTTGCCATTTGCCAACGACTGTCATTAGTTCATGTCTTGAGTGTTTTGTGTTCTTTCTCAGTGAGTAACTTCAACTTCATGTAGGCTATAGAACTTTGCTTAGAAAATACTATAAAGATACTGGGCCAGAAGACTGAAGATGATGATTCAATGTTATAGAGTTTTAGGTGACAGTTCAGGCAGCAAATTGTCTCTGTCATTTTTTCATTTTGGAAGCACTTAGGTCATTAATTTTATTTCTTCTCAAGTCTTTGATAGGGCTGAAGACCAGATAGTTTAGTTTTACAATTAAGCTTAGTTGTTTAGGGCTTAAGACATTTTTAGGTCTAGATAGATGTTTTAAATTGATAGAGACGAGATATGATAGATATTGATTTACATTCAGAATTTTAGACTCACCGAGATAGGCAAGATATTTTCTCCAAAGTTGCCGAATATAAATAACCAAAACACTATGAATGTGATGGTTATATAATTCCTGATTGTTTTGTGATTCTTCTTGCTGTATGTAGTCTATTTTATTTATGTGCAATAATATAAATGTATATGTTAAAAAAGAAAAAAAAAAGAAAACAGTATAAATTTTTTTTGCTGCATGTTTAGATGTTTCCAAAGAGGAAGCAGTCTTACCTAAATGAGTGGCATAGTGTCTTGAAGTGGCCCTTGGGCTCTTGCTGAACTCCTGGTAACAAATGACATCTTGTAAACTGGAGACACAACTTTGTGATCTGCTCATTAGAATATATGAGACCACCCTTCCTTACTGGAGGCATGGCACTATCAAGAACCAGAAAATTTATTCAGAAATCCTATAGTTCTGCTTCATGGATAATTGTTGTGCTTGATTTATGATCTCCAAACCAGACATAACAATAGAATATACTGGAACGGCCTTCTTCCTCCCTTCCACTGGAAATGATCTCAGGGGCCTGAAGTGTGCTAGGCCAACTCTGCCACGTTGCCATGACTTCTTTAAGCAAAGCTTATAGTTATGGCTGTAATGATAATGATATGGTTATGGATATCATAATAAACATATCTGGTAGGTAGTGTATTGGTAAAATGCTGCCATAGTGATTACATGTAACTAATAGTCATTGATGTCCGAAACAAGACAAAACCAACAAGGTTGACAGTGCCTCCTGAGGAATAGCACCCAACAGCCAAGGTTGTAATTTGGCTTCCATATGCACATGTACATATATACTCCTCAGTGAGTTGAGCAAAACCTGTAGTCTTTGCTTGCGAGATCAGCTGCTGAGAAACTCATTTTTGCTAGGCTTAGTGGGCCTTGGTATCAGGTTGAGGGCTGAGTTATGGTTTGCTTTCTATAGTCTTTGAGGACTAACATCTTCATGTATGCTCTACTCAGGACCACAAGGAGGCAAACAAAAACCACAAGGACTTGTAGCATGATGCTTACATTGAATTTGTAAGCATCCCATTGGTTAACGTGAGCCACATGAGCAAATCAAGTCAGTGGATAGTTTAGCAAGGTGTGATGTGCCATAGTCAATGTGTGTCAGTGCTTCATGGAACCCTAGATGCCCCTGCCTCTATCTCCCACGTGTTCATATCACAGGCTTATACCACCATATGTGAGTTAATCTCATTAGATGTTTGAAAGTCGCAGGTTTTCTTGCTCCTTGGTCAGAGTTGTCTGCAGTGTCATAGCTTGTTCACCTCAGTGAGCGCTCCTGTTTCCTGCAATATCACTATCACGTAGAAGGACATTTGCAGTTGTGTAGTCTTCTGCCCATGACTACAGGAAGATATAGCAGGTTTAAAGGCTTGAAAGACCTGGGCTAGAGAACACAGGTGGATCCTGGGGTGAATGTCTGCAGCGCACTTGCTGCTGTCAGAGATGTGGGTAGGGTGGAAAGTCAAGGGATTTAGGATGATGATGATATTTGCAGTTCTCTTTCTTTTCACCCGCTGGCTTTAGCCTTGAAGATGGTAATTTCCAAAAGAGAAGAATTAAGCAACTTTGCATCCTGTGATTGTCTTCGTTATGCAGAAATGGGTAAAATGCACATGGAGACTGAGATGCACAGAGGGCTCTTTGGTTTTATCTCTCTTCTACCCAGCGCAGTGATGGAGCTGATTTTCTGAAGATGTGTTCCAGGAGAGCTTAGAGAAATAAATAAAACACTGGTTTCAGTTTTAAGCTTTATTGCACACATAGCCTTGGGTGGGCCCTCGCTACCCTGGGACTTGGACTTACCATTTCTCCAGATTCATTTTATTTTCCCAATATCTTTCTGTCACTCTGTATCCTTGGTAACCCTAGCCAGGAGTTTATGGATTTTGCCCCCTTTGGGATCTTTTCTATTTTATTTTCAGAATTAAAATTTATCAATCAATTATACTCTTATTTTAAATATCCTTCCTTTTAATTTCATGATCTTTATTTTTTCTAATTTTTTCTTATGGTACTAGGAATTGGACCAAAGGGCTTCATGCATACTAAAAATCCACTCTGCCATTCAAACACATGTCTAGACCTATGCTTCTAATTGTTTTGTATTAGCTACTTAGATTAATAATTTTTAAAACTTTCATCTCTCTTTTTAATTTATATGTTTAAGTTATTGATTTTTCACTTGTCTATGTTTTATAAATGTATATATTAGGCTTTAAATATTCTTCTAGGTATTTTGTTGACCGATAAGTTTTTTGTATATTGTACTTTAATAGAATTGCAAATTAAGGTCTTTGTGTGGGAGTTATTGCTTTTGAGCTACTCTTGGATGCCCGTGAGTGTTATTTTTAACTGTCAACATGGCAAAACCCAGAATCTTCTGGGAAGACAGTCTCAGTGAGAATTGTTTACTTCAGATTGGCCTGTAAGCACATCTGTGGGAGACTTGTCTTTATGAAGTTGATGTGGGAAAACCCAGCCCACTGTGGGTGGCACTGTTCCTTAGGCAGGGAACAGTGTAAGAATAGAGAAATTGAGTGGAACACGCACAAGCAAGTGAGCATGCGTGTACTCATTCTCTCTGCTACCGACTGTGCATATGATGAAACTGCCTGTTTGAAGTTTTTGCCTGGACTTCCCCCAGTGATAGACTAAGCTGAAACAAACCACCTTTCTTATAAGTTGATTTTCTTTGTCAGACTATTTTTATTGCAGTAAGAGAAGTGTAACTAAGACAAGGTCTAAGTAAAAATATAAACTAAGCAGCTATATGTAAGTAGTTGGTTTCAGGGAAAGAGATATGAGTGAAGACAGTATTTAGCAAAGGATAATATTAAACGCATGGAGTAGATGAGGCTATCGAGGAAGAACAAATGCCTTGGAGCACGGCAAATTAGAGGCTGGCTGTGAAGGGGAGAAGAGCCCAGGAAATGGTGCAGACAGAGAAGAAGACATCAGTTAAGTAGGAGGTAAATCAGAAGGCATTGACTGATTCAAGCAGAGTTCCACACGGGAGAAATAGGAATGGGGTGCAAGTTTCCCATGTTTACATGGGGAGAGGGGCTTGGTGGATACAGGGACAGCATCAGTTCTAGTCAGGAGGAGGGTACCACTCTGCACTATGATGGTACTTTGGTGAGCACAGCCTAGAATCACGTGGGAAGAGAGTCTTCTCCAGTGATTGGCCAGATCAGTTTGGAATGTGGGCATCTCTGAGGGGATCGTCTCTATTGTTTTAATTGATATAAGGACACAGACTGAAAATGGGTGGTGCTGTTCCTTGGCTTTGGGCCCTGGTTTGAACAGGAGGTGAGAAAGCACAGTATGAAGCCTGTATGCGTCCAGTCGTCTCTGCTCTTGACCGTGGATATGACGGGACTGGAATCTCTGGCCTCTGCGGCTGTGAGCATCCCAGCGATAAGCTGTAACCTGGAATTGAGAACTACACTAAACCCTTTCTCCTAAGTTGGTTGTTATCTGGGTATTTTAATCACTGGCGACAAGGAAAACAAGGACAACTGTAGGGGCATCTCCCCTTCTTCAAAAAACTTCTCAAGTTTTGCCTGCCACCCATGATCATGCCCTTCCTGAGCAGAAGCAGTTGTCATCTCTTTGTTATCCTTCTGTGTGGCATAAATATAAAGTATAACCAATGTCTTGAAATGGCCTTCTGCGCAGGGACTCTTAAGATTTGATGATTAGAATACAGATTGCTGGATCCAGAAGGCCCCCCTGGACCATGAGGCTATTTCCCCCCTGTGCATGGCAGAATAGAGGGTAGGAGGAATATTCTACCTGATGGTGTTGGAGAACTGCCACCTGCCTTTGACTTGACCCATTGCTTTACATGGAAGTTGTTATTTGCTAAGACAGTGATAGTTTTATCCTGGAAGCCTAACTCAAGTCTAATGGCCACACTGGCTCTTTTTATCATATTTGGTTTCCAAGAACATTTTATTGAGTTTTCCATGTTGAACAATAAATGCTCTATGCAAATAAAAATAATTCTTGTCTTCTCCACTGTAGCACATAGACTTCATTAGCTGAGGATTTCAGAATATTGCTACACAAGAATGAACAAAGGAGACATTCTTCTCTCATTCTTGACTTTAATGAGAAGGCTGTGAGAGATTTAGTACTAAGTGCAGTGTTGGCTGTGGAGATTCTTCAAGTTTAGCATGGAAATAATGACATCAGTTTTACCTTACGGACTTGTAACAAAGGTTAAATACACGAATTAATATAAAAATGCCATGTAACTGAGAGAAGGGTACTATGTTAGTCTGACACATTGCTTGCACTCAACCCATGCTTTCAGTATTATTATTGCTGTTGGAAACTAATAACCTCCTATGCTTAATACCATAAGGAAAACAACTGGATCCATGGGAGAATGAGGTGAATTCACATTTGGGTGGACTCCATTGGCCCCACTTTGGAAATAACTGCAATGTGAGAGCTAATAGCTGGATATATAATTCAACAGACATAATTTACATTTAAAAACTTTACATAATTGTTTATTTTCTTAATGAGACAAAATCCCCTTGCTTTGATCTATATACAAGTACTTAATTACAGCTGTGCAAAAGTGAAAGTTAGAGGCTATTATCTGGAAAATAAGAACAAAACAAAACTAGTCAATAAATCAGAACTACAGAAATGCTTCATGTTAGATGTGTGGAATTTTCTTTCTTCTCTGTGGCTAATAATTGCCTCAAGTAATTCTTTGAAAATGTCTTTTTAACGTTAGATTAATCTACTTTTAACAGTTACTGACAATATGTGTTAAGTGCTGTGTGCTCTGGTGTGTGTCTGTGATGACAATAAAATAACCTTTTTATATATTTTCTTGCCTATTAGCTTGATTATCATAAAGTCATCTTATGTAGGAAAAGAAATAGTGTCACATATGGCGTACAGAACAAAAGTGTATTGGCCACGCTCCTCATACATATGATAAACACTGCATGGAAACAGTGTTAGTTGAGGATAGAGCTTTTTTGGGTCACGGGTTCAGGGCTTTCAGCTTATGGCTGCTTCTGTTGTTTCTGGGCCATGGTGAAGCCGGACAGGTGACGTGAAAGTATGGCAGAATGAAGTTGTTTAGGAAGCAGAGTGAAGCAGGAAGAAGCTAAGGCAAGGTGAATCTTTTCAGAATCTACCCCACCCTCCTCTGACCATATCCCACGTCTCACTTTCTACCTCGGCAAGTCCGTCAAAGTTTAGTCCATTAGTCGAGTCACAGTACCCATGGTCTAGTGGCTGGGGACCATTCCTTGTGTACACGAGTCTTTGGAGGAAGATTATATAGCCAAACTATGTCAGGGGTTCTCTCTTAGAACACGCATCAAATAACCCTACAACTCCAAATTGAACCCAGAATGAGTGTAAAGTTCACCTATATATTTTACATGTATTTCTCTAATAGTCGGCTTCTTTGCCATTTGACTTCCAACATATTTTGGAAATGCTATCTAGTAACTAAGGATGAATTTTGATTTTACATTGTGTAGTCTTAAGTTCATTCTATGAGTTTTTTTGGTGGTTATTGTCCTTCCTGGGTGGTAAGTGTGTTTGCTGTTATCTTGTTTACCTATAGTGGAGTCTAGTGAATAATTTGTCCAAGGCCCGTACAACTATAGGCAGAGTAAAGCTATGCAAATCCAAGCAATGGCTAGATAATTCTATCTCTTAAAATATTAGGTCACCACTGTGCTTCTTTAGGAATGTACCTTCCTCTTGTATCAATGTTTGATACACCTCACAGCAGATAAAATTTTCATTAGAACTAAAGCTTATATGGGTCTCCTCACACATATGTAGATAAAGGTGGAAAATGGCTCGTATCTTCAGTTTCTAAACTCTAAAACGAAGCTACACACTGAATTTTTTTTTCAGAGCTGTAGTGAGTTTTTGTGCACAAATGTGGACGCTTGCAGAATTGTTTGATTCTTCAAGCTGATCTGTTCTCTGCTGGTGTGTTAATGGAAATAAATGGTCGAGACAGAACTTTACAGTCCATTTGCACACAGAGGCAATGTACAGATTCAGCCTGTGTGTGGCTATTCTTGGACGCACTTTTATTGCACTCCTCAGAAGAGCCTCCAGTGTTTTATAACTGTTACACATGATGATATCCAGAACTGACCAGTGCTTTGGAGGTAAAATTTGGCTCAGGATCATGATCCCTTTGAGCTTACAGCAAAATTACATTAGGTTTTTTCCCCCTTTCATCTTCCTGTTTCTGTGTGGTACTGAGAGCGTATAGATCATCTGTCATGTGTTCGTTTCTCCAGGTCTTTTGTGTCACTGCTGCCTTCTAAGAGTTTGGGATTATTTTAGCTAAGATATATTAACTTTTCTTTGTCCATGGCAGGATATTATTTTTTACTTTCTTCCTCACTTATCAAGACTACTTCTATAGTTGCAATCACTTTAGGTATGTTTCCAAAGCTTTCATTCCTCTCACAAAAATATATCATTAATTATGATTGGTTTGTCCCTGGAGCTACTTTTAAAATCTGAATTTGCTTCGAATTTAGTGATTTTCTTTTGAAAAAAAAAAAAACCTGACTATTTGCTCAGTGTTTTAGATCACTGGGCAGCTACTATGTATATGGCCTTTGTGCAACTAGGCACACTCACATGAGAGATGGGGCTGTGGTGGCTCTAAAATTGCAGGTTGAATTGAGCCTCGGTTTCTTCGGACGCTAAATGGCATTAAATCTATTTTGAAAAATTCTGATGAGTGCTAATAGAGATTAGTGTGGGAAATTTGCCAGCGCACATGAAGGCTGAAATATGCCTGTCAGCTGTGCAGTTAAAACGTATATGCATAATTAATCTTTTAAATAATACATGTGATTAGTATTAACCCAGCTTTTGCAGATAATTTGCCTGGGGTTAACGACTTTCCTTAAGATCACTTAACTGTAAATAGTTTAGTTGAACTTGAACCTCCGCTTGTTTAATTCTGAAACATGCAGCTTCACTGTACTGGCTAAACTTGCCTCTTAATAAGTAGCACAAAATCTAGGAGACAATGAGAGAATTGAGAAGTGTGATAATTTGCATATAAATATAGCAGTGCCGAGGTAAGTGAAAAATGAGGTTGGTCAGTTAATGAGACGTGAATGATTTGTGGCATTTATCTTGAACTTGGATGAGACAGAATTTGGACTTCAGATGAAAAATGATGCACACCTACCCAAGGGCTGCTGAGAGTGGCTTCAAAGTCATAGGTCATCTGTGGGCAGTAGCTGCTGCTGTTGCCCACAAACCAGTGAGTCTGAAGGCAAACAAAAGTAGGCTTCATGCCTTGAGCATGGCGCTTGGTAGAGCCTTTTCAATATTGGATTAGCTGTTCTCAATTCACAATAAGCAATGGAGACGCATGGGAGCATTCTGAAGGTCTGGGAAAATGCTTTAGTGAGATTAGTAAGAAATATATGAAATAAACATAGGGAGAGGGCAGAGACAGAGCTCCTCATCGGGATGCTATCCTGATGGCACATCTTGTAGGTAAGCAGTGGTCCGAATGAGAAGCTTGGCATTTGGAATAGAAGATGGAAAAAGTAAAACAGAAATATGTTGCACAAACTGCTTTGGATGTGTAGAAGCTCCAGTAGAAATGAAAGAGGGGCATTTTATTTCAGACACGCTGAATTTGAAGACACGGTGAGCTTTATGGTTGAATGGGGATGTGTGGTGGTCCCTGGGGAATAGAATTCACAGGAGATGCCGGACAGGGCCGAGAACTGAAGCCACAAGGTTGGATCAGATTCTATAAGTATATAGAAAGGGAGAGAAGACACAAGAAGTTAAAGCAACTTATGTCTCACAGTGATACTTCCATGTAGGAAAAGCATTTAAATATATTTAGTGAGCATGCGCTATGCATTTAAAATACTATAAGAGTCTTCACATGTACTTCTTAAACTTCAAGGCTATCTGATGAGCACTCACCGTTTTTCCACAGAAAGGAAGATATAGAGAAAAAATGGGTCCAGTGATCGGACAGATAACCACTTAAAACTGCAAAAGTAATGCTCTTCCCCATTGCTTCCCACTCTCCAGGCATCGCCCAGGCACTACAGATACGACAACAGAGATGGCTTCTAGTCATGTAACTTTGCATCTGCAACACAGATAGAATGTCTGAAATCAATTCAACAACATGCCAGGGATCTGTAGAGACTCAGAAAAAACTTAGTTGTCGGCTGCATGATGCTTTCTAGCAAAGGTAGTACAGGGTATGACTGTGTGTCAACACCAAAGTGGTAAGGACATGGGCTACTTAGACCAGCCACATGTGTAGGTAACAGTAAAAAAAAGGCCTTTGAAAAGTTTTCTGGGAATGTCTAGACCTCTTTTTAAAAAGTTGATGTACATATACTCACAACCCAACAAGTTATCTTCTGGGAAACTGCACAGAAGAAATTAAAGCTCCCCCGCTCAAAGACTTATATAGTAATGTGAAAGGGCTAGCTTAAAGCTTAGGGGCTCACTCATTGCCTCTCTATTCATAATAGCTGGAAATTGGGAACAGCCTATATATCCCGCAACAGAAGATTGCATAAAGAAAGTTGGTACATTTACGCACGGAAGTATTACTCAGCTCTTAAAAAAATAACATAATGAATTTTTCAGGTAAATGGATGAAACTAGAAACAAATTATCTGGTTGTGGTAATCTAGACCCAGGAATATAAACATGGTATATATTTGCTTATATGTAGAAATTAGCTATGAAATAAATGATAACCAAGCTATAATCCATAGATATAGAGAGGTTAGGGTAAAGAGGAAAGAGGAAGAGACTAGGAGGGGCACATAGATCTCCAAGGCAGAGAAAAACATAGGTTTATAGGTGGACCGAGTATGAGTGGGTATGGAAACAGGAGGATCAGGTGGGAAAGGGGAGGGGAAATGGGATTGAGGGAGGGACATTATATGCAGGGGGGGGGGGGAGAGACTGACAGAGAGACAGAGAAAGAGCCAGAGAGACAAAGACTCCTTGCTAGATGCAAGGAGTATGTGCCTATGATTCCAGCATTGGGTGGGTGAAGGCAGGAGAATTCCTGGGGTTCCATAAATAGCTGCCCTGCTGGCTCAGTGGGCTCCAGGTTCAACAAGAGACTTTGTCTCAAAAAGTAGGGTGAAGAGCAACTGAGGAAGATGCCCAATGAATGTCAACCTTTGGCTTTCACACAGGTGCACACATGCCTAGCCTAATGGGCAAACTTCAGACCAATGGGAGACCCTGTCTCAAAATATGAGGTGAGCAGATTTGGAAGAACAACATGAGGTGCTCCCCTCTGGCCTCCACATGCATGCATACACATGTGCATGTGTATTCTCACACACATGTACCCCCTACACACAAATTAATATCAGGTAATGGGTATCATAAGTAAATAGCTAGATGATATAACAATTTCAGAGTATATGAAAGCAACTTAGATTTTAGGTAATAAGAACTTGGGTAAATATTCTATTAATCTTTAAGAAGTTTGAAAAGCACTATAATAAAACGTTAAAGGAAAATAAGCCTAGGAAAGTGGTATAATTTTATTGTTTATTGAGTCTCCTTTGCAGTAAATAAAATGCTTCCCATGCACCACACCCTTGGCTCATGAGTACTCCTGAGAAACTAGAATCTTTACTACTGGCTGCTTGTTTTCAATAAATTCCGAGAATGGGTGGATTGAACAAGATGGTGACAGCTCTGGAGATAAAAGATGGAGGGTATCTTACTAGGTCATAGATACTGGTAACAAACCTCTGCAATTTCTTCATCTCTTATTGAGATCTGTGTTGCTAAGGGTGGTGCAGCCATATTTATTTATGGCTCATGCTTCAATATAGACAAAATTGTCCAATAAAGCTTATTCTTATTAATTGATTCACAGTCTAATCGATACCAAAGAATTCTAACTATACAGATGACTTTATATATTCAGCTTTTATACTCGTCAATTTGATTTCACTCTATAAAACAGATACATTCTAAAAAAGCAATTTAAAATATGAGAACCTTCTATCAATGTCAAATGAATAAAAATCAATGATCTTTATTTTTAATCTGTTTCACTCGAGGTCCCACTAAGAAGTTTCACTTAATGTCCCACTAAGAGTACATATAAACAACTGAAAAAAAAAAGTATGGAAGAAAGCAATGTTGTCTCACAGAACTGACTATATTGCTTGCTGATATGGAGCTTGGATTTCTGAAAGTGGTTTTATATTAAGCAATGTGACTGCAGACACTTGTAGCATCTTACTAATTAGGTAGTGTAAACTCATTTTTTTTTAACTTTGCAATTCTTTCTTTTTATTAATTTATTCTTGTTACATCTCAATGTTTATCCCATCCCTTGTATCCTCCCATTCCTCCCTCCCCATTTTCCCATTATTCCCCTCCTCTATGACTGTTCCTGAGGGGGATTACCTCCCCCTATATATTCTCATAGGGTATCAAGTCTCTTCTTGGCTACCTGCTGTCCTTCCTCTGAGTGCCACCAGGTCTCCCCCTCCAGGGGACATGGTCAAATGTGAGGCACCATAGTACGTGAGAAAGTCATATCACACTCTCCACTCAACTGTGGAGAATATTCTGACCATTGGCTAGATCTGGGAAGGGGTTTAAAGTTTACCTCCTGTATTGTCCTTGGCTGGTGCCTTAGTTTAAGCGGGACCCCTGGGCCCAAATCTGCCTATCATATTGTTCTACTTGTAGATTTCTAGGACCCTCTGTATCCTTTTATTTTGCTATTCTCCCATGCGTCTCTCATTTAGAGTCCCAATAGGATGCCTTCCCCTCTGTTCCAGTTTCCTGGTAAGTGAAGGCTTTCGTGGGACATGTCCCTTGGGCTAGTATGCAGATATAAGTGAATATATACCATTTGATTCTTTCTGCTTCTGGGTTAACTCACTCATTATGATCATTTCTAGCTCAATCTATTTACCCACAAATTTCGGGAATTCCTTGTTTTTAATAGCTGAGTAGTATTCCATAGTGTATATGTACCACAGTTTCTTTATCCACTCTTCTACTGAGGGACACTTAGGCTGTTTCCATGTTCTGGCTATTATGAATAAGGCTGCTATGAACATGGTTGAGCAAAGTTTCTTGTTGTGTACTGGAGCATCTTCTGGGTATATTCCAAGGAGTGGAATAGCTGGGTCTTGAGGAAGCCCCATTCCCATTTTTCTGAGATAGCACCAGATAGATTTCCAAAGTGGCTGTACTAGTTTGCATTCCCACCAGCAATGAAGGAGTGTTCCTCTCTCCCCACATCCTCGCCAGCATGTGGTGTCGCTTGAGTTTTTGATCTTAGCCATTCTGATGGGTGTAAGATGGAATCTCAGGGTTGTTTTGATTTGCATTTCCCTGATGACTAAGGAGGTTGAGCATTTCTTTAAGTGTTTCTCAGCCATTTGATACTCCTCTGTTGAGAATTCTCTGTTTAGTTCCAAGCCCCATTTCTCAATTGGGTTATTCGGTTTGGTGGTGTTTAATTTCTTGAGTTCTTTATATATTTTGGATATTAGACCTTTGTCAGATGTAGGGTTGGTGAAGATTTTTTCCCAGTCTGTAGGCTGTCGCTTTGTTCTCTTGACAGTGTCTCCTGCCTTACAGAAGCTTCTCAGCCTCATGAGGTCCCATTTATTAATGGTTGACATTAAGGCCTGGGCCGTTGGTGTTCTGTTCAGGAAGTTGTCTCCTGTGCCAATATGTTCCAGGCTCTTCCCCACTTTTTCCTCTAAGTGACTTAGTGTCTCTGGTTTTATGTTGAGTTCTTTAATCCACTTGGATTTGAGTTTTGTGCAAGGTGACAAATATGGGTCCAGTTTCATTTTTTTACACATAGACCTCCAGTCAGACCAGCACCATTTGTTGAAGATGCTATCCTTTTTCCATTGAATGGATTTGGCTTCTTTGTCAAAAATCAAGTGACCATATGTGTGTGGATTCATATCTGGGTCTTCGATTCGATTCCACTGATCAACCAGCCTGTTGCTGTGCCAGTACCATGCTGTTTTAATTACTATTGCTTTATAGTATAGTTTGAGATCAGGTATGGAGATTCCTCCGGAGCACCTTTTATTGTACAAGATTGTTTTAGCTATTCTGGGTTTTTTGTTTTTCCATATGAAGTTCAGAATTGAAATTTCAATGTCAATAAAAAATTGTGTAGGTATTTTGATAGAGATTGCATTGAATCTGTACATTGCTTTTGGTAGGATGGCCATTTTTACTATGTTAATTCTCCCGATCCATGAGCAAGGAAGATCATGCCATCTTCTCAGGTCATCTTCAATCTCTTTCTTCAGAGTTTTGAAATTTTTTTCATACAAGTCCTTCACTTGCTTAGTTAGGGTAACTCCTAGATATTTGATTTTGCTTGTGGCTAATGTGAAAGGTGTGGTTTTCCTAATTTCTTCCTCTGCAAGCTTGTCATTTGTGTATAGGAGGGCTACAGACTTTTTTGAGTTAATTTTGTATCCAGCCAATTTGCTGAAGGTGTTTATCAGCTGTAGGAGTTCTCTGGTGGAATTTTGAGGGTCACTTATGTACACTATCATATCATCTGCAAATAGGGATAATTTGACTTCCTCCTTTCCCACTTGGATACCCTTGATCTCCTTTTGTTGTCTTATTGCTCTGGCTAGAACTTCGAGTACTATATTGAAAAATATGGAGAGAGTGGGCAGCCTTGCCTTGTTCCCGATTTTAAAGGAATTTCCTTGAGTATCTCACCATTTACTTTGATTTTGGCTATTGGCTTGCTGTAGATAGCCTTTATTATGTTGAGGAAAGTGCCTTGTATCCCCGATCTCTCTAAAACTTTAAACATGAATGGGTGTTGAATTTTATCAAATGCTTTCTCTGCATCCAAGGAGATGATCACTTGTTTTTTTATTTTCAGTTTGTTTATATGGTGGATTACATTGATGGATTTCCGTATATTAAACCATCCCTGCATGCCTGGAATGAAGCCTACTTGGTCATGATGAATGATATCTTTGATGTGTTCCTGTATTCGTTTTGCAAGTATTTTTGCATCAATGTTCATAAGAGAAATTGGTCTGAAGTTCTCTTTCTTTGTTGAGTCTTTGTGAGGTTTAGGTATCAATGAGACTATGGCCTCATAGAATGAATTTGGTAATGTTCCATCCATTTCTATATTTTGGAATAGCTTAAAGAGTATCGGTATTAGCTCGCCCTTGAAGGTCTGGTAGAATTCGGCACTGAAACCATCTGGCCCTGGGCTTTTTTTGGTTGGGAGACCATCGATGATTGCTTCTATTTCTGTAGGGGAAATGGGACTATTTAGCTTGTTTATCTGTTCTTCATTCAACTTTGGCAAGTGAAATTGATCAAGAAAATCGTCCATTTCCCTTAGATTTTCAAATTTTGTGGCATATATGCTTTCAAAGTAGGATCTTATGATTCTTTGAATTTCTTCAGTGTCTGTTGTTATGTCTCCCTTTTCATTTCTGATTTTGTTGATTTCAATACTGTCTCTCTGCCTTTTAATTAGTTTGGCTAACGGTCTGTCTATCTTGTTGATTTTCTCAAAGAACCAGCTTTTGGTTTTGTTGATTCTTTGGACTGTTTTCTTAGTTTCTATTTTGTTAATTTCAGCCCTGAGTTTGATTATTTCCAGGCGTCTACTCCTCTTGGGTGTTTCTGCTTCTTTTGTTTCTAGGGCTTCCAGTTGTGTTGTTAAGATGCTTATGTGCGATGTTTCCAATTTCTTTTTAAAGGCACTTAGTGCTATGAATTTTCCTCTTAGCACTGCTTTCAATGTATCCCACAAATTTGGGTATGTTGTTTCTTCATTTTCATTGAATTTCAGAATCTCCTTGATTTCTTTCTTTATTTCTTCCCTGACCCAGGTGTCATTTAGCGTAGAGTTGTTTAGTTTCCACGTCCGTGTAGGCTTTTTGTTATTTCTGTTGTTTTTGAATTGCAGCCTAAGAGCATGGTGATCTGATAGGATACAAGGTATTATTTCAATCCTCTTGTATCTATTGAGGCTTGCTTTGTGACCTACGATGTGATCAATTTTGGAGAAGGTTCCATGGGGTGCAGAGAAGAAGGTGTATTCTTTCTTGTTTGGGTGAAAGGTTCTATAGATATCTGTTAGATTCATTTGACCCATGGCATTGGTTAATAATGTTATTTCTCGGCTTAGTTTCTGTTTCAATGACTTATCCTTCAGTGAGAGTGGGGTGTTGAAGTCTCCCACTATTATTGTATGGGGATCGATGTGTGGTTTAAGCTTTTTTAGGAGATCTTTTACAAATGTGGGTGCCCTTGTATTAGGAGCATAGATGTTCAGAATTGTGATGTCATCTTGGTTGACTTTACCTTTGATGAGTATGAAGTGTCCTTCCTCATACCTTTTGATTAATTTTGGTTGAAAGTCTATTTTGTTCGATACTAAAATGGCTACGCCTGCTTGCTTCTTGTGACCATTTGCTTGGAATATTTTTTCCAACCTTTTACCCTGAGGTAATGCCTTTCATTATGGGTGAGATGTGTTTCTTGGATGCAGAAGAATGTTGGATCTTGTTTATGTACCCATTCAGTTAGACTGTGTCTTTTTATTGGAGAATTGAGGCCATTGATGTTGAGAGATATTAATGACCAGTGACTGTTAAGAGTCTTAATTTTGATATTGTTTCCAGTCGAGCGTTTGTGTAGTTGTGTTTTTGCCTTGGGATAGTTATCTATTTCCTGGGTAGTTTTAATTGTAGCTTGACCCTTTGGGATGGAGTTTTCCTTCTAGTACCTTCTGTAAAGCTGGATTTGTGGGTAGGTACTGTTTGAATTTGTTTTTGTCCTGTAATATTTTGTTTTCTCCATCAATGGTTATTGATAATTTTGCTGGGTAAAGTAGTCTGGCCTGGCATCTGTGGTCTCTTAGGGTTTGCAGGATCTCTGTCCAGGCCCTTCTGGCTTTTATGGTCTCTGCTGAGAAGTCGGGTGTAATTCTGATAGGTTTGCCATTAAATGTTATTTGGCCCTTTTCCCTTGCAGCTTTTAATATTTTTTCTTTGTTCTGCATGTTTTGTGTTTTGATTATTATGTGGCGGGCAGTTTTTCTTTTCTGGTCAATTCTATTTGGTGTTCTGTAACCCTCTTGTATGTTTATAGGCATTTCTTTCTTTAGATTGGGGAAATTTTCTTCTATGATTTTGTTGAGAATAGTTTCTGGGCCCTGGAGTCTGATGTCTTGTCTTTCTTCAATGCCTATTATCCTCAGATTTCTTCTTTTCATGGTGTCCTTAATTTCTTGGATGTTTTGTGCCAGGAGTTTTCCAGATTTGGCATTTTCTTTAATGCTTGATTCAATATCTGTGATTGTATCTTCTAGCCCTGAGATTCGTTCTTCCATCTCTTGGATTCTGTTAGAAAAGCTCACCTCTGTGTTGCTCGCCTTCTTCTCTGAGGTCTCACGTTCTCGTTTTTCTTCTGTCTGTGTGTTTATCATTGAATCCATTTTCATTTTCAGATCTTGAACTGATTTTTTGATTTCTTTCATCTGATTTTTTGTATATTCCTGAGTTTCTTCCATTGCCTCTTTATAGGTCTTCAGAGCTTGAACCGTTTTATTTATTTCTTTCATCTGGTTGTTTGCATTTTCCTGCAATTTTCCCTGTTCCACTCTATGTGCTTCTTTTATGTCTCTCACCTGTTTGTCTGCGTCTTCCTGCATTTGATTACGAATTTTATTTGTTTCCTCCATTATCATCCTCATTACTAAGGATTTGAGGTCATTTTCTTGTATTTCCATTGTATTTGAGTTCTCTGGGTTGTTTTCTTTGGGATAGCTGGAAACTGGAGACGTCATGTTGTTCTGAGGTTTTTTGTGTATGCTTTTTCGTTGTCCTTTAGACATCTTGCCATCTTTGTTTTTATTGGGTAGCTTCCAGAGTTGAATGGAGGGTGTCTGACGATAGATTCACTTGTATTCTCACGATTTCCCTAGGCTGGAAGCTCAAAGCTTCACTGGTGTGGATGTTAGGAGGTTAGCCCTGTTGTTCTGGTCTCTCACAGCCAGTGATCTTCAGCCCCCTGTGCTGTGGATCCTGCAATTGTTCTGGGTCTCTGAATGAGCGTTGGGTCAGGCCAAGGTATCCACAGCCTTCTGTGTTCCCTGCCAAGTCCAGCCAGGAACACTTGGCCCGAACCACGGGCTGAACTCAGCTAGATTCTCAGGGCCTGAACCGTCTGTCAAGCTCAGCTAGGGATTCTGGGCCCAAAATGCACATAGGGTCCAGCCAGAATTTTTGGGCTGGGACTATGCACCAAGCTCCGCTAGGGCCTTTTGGCCCAAAGTGCGTGCTGTGGTCAGTTATTGACTCAGGGCCTGAACTGACCACCAATCTCAGCCAGGAATTCTGGATTCAAACTACACACTGTGTCCAACCAGAGTCTTAGAGCTGGTGGAACCGAGCGCTCTGTCCAGCCTCTGCCACAGCAGGAGAGCTGCGGCTGCTCTGAGTTAGCGCCTGTGTTGGAACCGAGTGCTCCGCCCAGACTGTGTCACCGCAGGGGAGCTGCCGCTGAGCTGAGGTGGTGCCTAGTGTGGAGCTGCACGCTCAACTAAGCCTGCGCCACAGCAGGAGAACTGCGGCTGCTCTGAGTTAGCGCCTGTGTTGGAACCAAGTGCTCCGCCCAGACTGTGTCACCGCAGGGGAGCTGCCGCTGAGCTGAGGTGGTGCCTAGTGTGGAGCTGCACGCTCAACTAAGCCTGCGCCACAGCAGGGGAGCTGTGGCCGAAGCTGAGTTAGTGCCTCGGGCAGAATTGCTTGCTGGGCTGGGCCAGTACCCGGGACTCTGGGGCCGAACTGTCCGCTGAGTCTAGTCTGGGTCCGAAGGCTCCACGGACCCAAATCCTGCCCCGAGTCCCCTCTCCCGCAGCCATTCCCACCAGCCGCCACACCAATCGCCTCCACCGGAAGGCTATGAGCTGCAAACCTCAGCCACCGCTGCTGGTGCCGCTGGTGCTGCTGCCTCTGCTGCTGCCACTCCAATCAGAGAAAATCCATGCTCCTCCCATGTGCCGGGGCACACTGGTCCTTCACACCCTGGTCCCACCGAACCGTGGAGCACTCCCGCTGCCGTGATGTTCAGCCCTCAATGTTCCTGGCTCAGAAATCAGTGCAAATCCCTGAATTGTTCACTGGAGCCTCCAAACGCGGTCCACACTGCTCACCGCCATCTTGGATCTCTCTGTAAACTCATTTTTAAAAACTTTATGTTTGTGTGTGTGTACCTGCTTATCTGTAAGTACACGACATGCAAGAAGGTGCTCTGAGGAGCCAGAAGAGGGCACTGAACCTCATCGAACTAGAATATAGGTAGTGTGAACCACTTGATAAATGTGAGTACTGGGAACCAAACTTGAGTCGTCTGTAAGGGCAGCAAGTTCTCTTAGCTATTGAGTCATCTTTGTTTAATGTGAAAAAAAAAATAATTCGTAACTTATCTGACATCTGGAGATAGGTAAAGTTGCATTTTGATGATTGAGTTTTTTATACATTTTAATTAATATTATTTCTTCATTTTCTTTCCAAGCTTTGAGAGTATGCCGTTTTTCTGACTCTGTGGTAGGGACTCTGAGTTTTGGGGCTTTCTACTTCTTGCTATGGACACAGAAGATTATTTGACACATCATGAGCTTCTTTATATGTGCATCACTAGACTGCATATCTACTGCTAATTGTCTACATACTCTCACAGAAGGGACTTAATGTATCCAAGTTTCATTTTCTCTATTTGAAGTTCAAGCATTTGGGTGAATTGACTGTAATATGCTCACCTTTTTGTGACTTTGATATGAACCTTACAAATCTAATGGAAGCTTTGAACAATTGTGCTTTATAGTTTTTTTAAAATTACTGTTGGTAAGCAGTGGAGTATACTCAATGTGCATTATGGCGAGCTTCATAAACTTATAATGCACGTTAACTGTACTCCTTCCCTTGCCTTCCTACCCTCCCCTTTCTCTTTCCTTCTCTTTCCTATGGACGGCTTCAGTGCTACTTTCATGTCATATGTCTACATGAAATCTACTGATGACAAAGGAGGGCAAATGTGTGATATTTGCCTTTTAAAAGAGATCAAACTCACTGACTAAGATAATCTCATTGCGTCCATTTCCCTACAAACCACATGTGGAGCTTTGACTGAAATTTTCAGTCATTGTGCATGTATATCACATTTTCTTTATGCATTCCTCTGTTCTTCATCCATACGTAGGTTGGTTCCTTAAATTAGCTACTTTGAGTAGTAACTCCATACACATAGATGTGCCTGTATTTCTGATAGACTGATTTGGAATCTTCAAGGAAAAGACTCAGGAGAGGGAATTATCATACAGTATACTTGTTTGCAGTTCTTTTATGAACCACCGTGGTTGGGCTGATTTACATTATCAACTGTAGTTTGATACAGTTTACATAGTCTTTACATACAGACGCTTTACCTAGTCACTAACATGCTTTAATTTATTTTCTGAATCATTTCCACTCTAATTAATGTGAGATGGAATCTCAATGCCATTTTATTTCTTGGATACTAGCAATGTTAAAGATGCTTTTGATGTGTTTATTTGGCCATTTGTGTACCTTCTTTCAAGAACAGTCTGTTCCTTTCATTGGCCATTTATTATTGGTTTGCTTGAGTTCTTACTATTTGGTTTTTGAGTTCTTTATACATTTAGATATTACTATCTTGTCTTCATTCTTTATTTTTAAAATTTTTATTTTTTATTAATGTATTCAGATTATATCACAATTGTTTTCCCCTCACTTGTATCCACCCATCCCTCCCTCTCTCCTGCTTTCACCCTATTCCCCTTCCCTAGGTCTATGACCGAGGGGGTCCTCTTCCCCCACTATATGGTCATAGGCTATCTATCAAGTCTCATCTTGGTAGCCTGTTTATCCTTTCTCTGAGTGCCACCAGGCCTCCCCACCATGGGGAAGTGGTCAAATATGGGGCACCAGAGTTCATGTCAGAGTCAGGCCCACTTTCCACATAGCTCTGGAGAACATCCTGTCCATTGGCTAGATCTGAGTAGGGACTCAATGTTTACTGCATGTATTGTGCTTCGTTTGTGCAGTAGTTTGAACAGACCCCGCTGGATCTAGACCCCATCATGATGTTATACTTGTAGGTTTCTAGGACCCTCTGGGTCCTTCTATTTTCCCATTCTCCCATACTTCTCTCACCTAGGGTCCCAATAGGATGTCCTCACATCTATCCCAATCTCCCAGTAAGTGAAAACTTTAATAGGACATCCCTTTTGGGCTAGTGTCCAATTATAAGTGAGTATATATCATGTGAGTCTTTCTGCTTCTAGGTTAACTCACTCACTATGATTGTTCCTAGTTCCATCCATTGTCCACAAATTTCAGGATTTCCTTGTTTTTAATAGCTGAGTAGTATTCCATATTGTAAATGTGCCACAATTTTTTAATCCATTCTTCGACTGAGGGACGTTTAGGCTGTTTTCAGGTTCTTGGTACTATGAATAAGGCTGCTGTGAACACGGTTGAGCATATGTCCTTGTTGTGTGGTGGAGCATCTTCTGGGTATATTCCAAGGAATGGAATAGCTGGGTCTTGAGGTAGCCCTATTCCCAGTTTTCTGAGTAAGTGCCAGATAGATTTCCAAAGTGGTTGTATAGGTTTGCCTTCCCACCCACAATGAAAGAGTATTCCTCTTTCTCCACATCCTTGTCAGCATGTGCTGTCACTTGAATTTTTGATCTTAGCCATTCTAATGGGTGTAAGATGGAATCTCAGAGTCTTTTTGATTTGCATTTTTCTGATGACTAAGGACTTTGAGCATTTCTTTAAGTGTTTCTCAGCCATTCGATATTGCTCTGTTGAGAATGCTCTGTTTAGATCTGAGCCCCATTTCTTAATTGGGTTCTTTGGATTGGTAGTGTTTAATTTCTTGAGTTCTTTATATATTTTGAATATTAGCTCTTATCTATTCGTCTCTTCCTATCTATATGTATCATCACATATCTATCATCTATCAATTATCTGTATTTGATCATCTATCATCTATTGTCATCGTCAATCAATTATCTATCTTTCATCATCTATTATCTATCTGTCTATCCTCTACATATATATCATCTATCTATCATCAGCATCTATCATTATCTATCTAATCTATCATATTTCTATATCTACCTATCTATCATCTGTTATCTTTTTCTATTTATCATCTATCTATCTATTTATGTATAATCTATCATCTATATGATTTACTTATCTATTATCTATTGTCATTATATACTGTTTATATATATAATGCTTATATCATGTATTTATTCATTAATCTTCTATAAAACATATTACATAGCAAATGATTTAATTTGCTTCACAGAATACATTTAGTTCAAAGAAAAGTCTTAATTGTTGGTAACCTTTAATTTTTTCAGTAATTATTTCTAATTTTTTTATATTATAAGTGCATTCTTTCTACCTTCCTTCTTATCCCTCATAACTCTCCCATGTACCATCTCCATTATATTTATGGCTTCTTTTTATTTAATTGTTGTTACATATGTATATATGTTGTATATAATATATATATATATATATATATATATATATATATATATATGCACAACCTGCTTAGTCTAAATGTGGGGAAGCATTATTTTTGAAGTGTCCTGTGTATTTTAAAAATTACTTTTCTAAATATTCACAAAATCAGGCTAAGACTCTTACTAGAAAGGATAAAATGAAAGGACTTGTATTACAAAGTATTAGAGATATGAATGATTAAACCCTTAATTTGGAGGCTGCAGGAGCTACATCAGTAGAACCACTTCAGAAAAGAATTCCCGAAGTCTATGAGAGCTGAACATGTGTTTGTTCTCTGCCCCAACAATTCTATTGTTGCTGTTCTTGGAAACAACTCACTTAGGCATGAACAGGGGCTATCCATCGCAGCCCTATTTACAGACTCCCAGAAGAACTCATGTGCTTCTCAACAGGGGATATGTATTTGCAATCTCTTTATCACTCATTCTTCAGGAGTGAGGAT
The DNA here is from genome assembly GCF_903995435.1 of Acomys russatus. Lineage (NCBI taxonomy): Eukaryota > Metazoa > Chordata > Mammalia > Rodentia > Muridae > Acomys > Acomys russatus. The sequence goes on along the minus strand of NC_067151.1, from coordinate 27,733,136 downwards.
AAACAAACCCTCTAGGTGACAACAAGACGGACTCTCACCAACAATGCAGGGCAAAAGACAGCAGAGGTGCCCATCAGCGTGTCTGTCCCAGGAAGTTCACAGAGTGTGAACCTCAGGGCTTCGTCATCATACTGTGCCCACAAGCCCTTGCTGGAAGGGCTTGGAGTCAACTGTACACTTCTAGATTTGGACTAAACTGCTGCATTTGAAGGCATATTTATTTTATGATGCCTCCTCTAGCTATATACACTACTTTGCATTTTTATAAGTATATTTCAGCTTATCAAAACCAGTTTCATTAGTAAAACTTGTGCCAGGCTTAGGGAGGGAATCCTGGGGTAATGCCCACACGCTAGCACTCATGTTAGGAGTGTCATTTTTCTGATGTCCTTTCTCTACATTTTATCTTCCCTTCCAATCCCAATGGGATTCTAACCTTGAAGCGGTACGTAGAATTTCTTTTACGTTTACTTTATGAATGCGTGCCAGCGTGTAACTGTGTGAGTTTTTATGTACCAAATGTGTGAAGGCGCTTGCAAAGGCCAGAAGAGGGAGTCAGATCTCCTGGAACCGAAGTTACAGGTGGTGGTGAGCCACCTGAATGTGGTATAAGTGCTTAGAACCAAATGCAGGTCTCTGAAACATTGCAAAGCAGTCTTAAGGGCTTGGCTATCTGCCGGTCCTGATGCAGAGGATTTTGAGACAAGGACAAAAATGATACATGCGGCAATGAGTATTCATGGCTGCACTTTTCATTTGCATGGCAAATTATGGTGACTCACAAAGGCTGAAGAGTCAAAGAGATACTATAAAAAGAACGATGTTATAGGAATCTCTGTTCAGGAAAAGACAGAAAGATTCTAGATAAAAAGATTGGGAGAAAATACAAAGAATAAAAGGCCAGATTTGGAAAACAGGTTACAAATTAGGAGTAAAGCAGAGAGAGAATTGGGGTGAATATTAGGAGTGGCCATAGCCACAGAGATAGGTTCCCAGTGTTTTGCAAAACAGTATCACCTGGCTCTATCTGTGGCATCCTAGTGTGAGGCATTAAAATCAGAATCATTTTTGCTTACAATGTTTTGTCATTTGAAAGTTACAAATGGCCTGGGTCAAGTGAGGCTTCCTTGCAGGAGAGCTGCAGTCAGACTGGGTAAGGAGGACATTCTGGGAAGCAAGAGAGTCAATTGAGAAGGAAGAGCTGTGAGCCTTTAAGTCATGCTAATTAGGCGGTGATTAGACTTCTCCAGCGAAAGCTGGTATTTTATACTGAAGCGTTTGAGAAATGAAACCGGCAGGCTGATTGCAGATTTTAATGAACTGCGGTGATTAGGTTAAGACGCTGGTTGGTAATGTACTCAGGGACGTCAAGTCCCTTACACTTCTTCATTGTTTAATCCTACGTGGCATGAACTGTGCAAGGAAGAGCTTCGAGCCCGTAGAACCGCAATTATAGAAATTCATCACAGAGCACATGATGCTGGCAGTGGCGTCATGGCAGAGTAAATAGACAGTGAACACAGGAGGGAGACTCCAAGGAAGAAGGGCCAGATCAGGTGTTTAAAGCAAAACCAAGGAAAGCCTCAGGGATCAAGCCAGGTTTTGTACACAAAGAGTAGAATTGACTATTATTAACAGGTTATTATGAAATTCTTTAAACACTGAAGCATTATTACTTCTTAAGAAGTGTTTTCATGTATATGGTGTGTGTGTGTGTGTGTGTGTGTGTGTGTGTGTGTGTGTGTGTGTGTGTGTATGAGTGCAGGCATGAGTGCCTTCTGCCTTTATCGAGACAGAGCCTTTTGCTCATTTCTGTACACACCAGGCTAGCTGGCCTATGAGTTTCTGGGGATTCTTGTGTTTCCTGTTCCCATCTCATGGTAGGAGCCCTGGTATTACAGATGTACACTCTACCACACTGTCATTCATGTGGGTGGTGGGTATATTAACCCAGGGTTTCATGACTGCACAGCAAACACTTTACCTACTGACCTACCTCCGAAGTCCTTTTACTTCTTGAATATACATGTTTGTAGAGAAGTTCTGTCAATCATTCAGTTCCCTGTGGCTCACCAAGCACATGATGGTAGACAATAGCAACAGCAAAAGCAGGGTCCACTTCCTATTGTGCTCACCATTAAAAATATTTTCTTTTTTAATGATGTAGATATGTATGTATGTATGTTTGTGTGTGTGTGCATGCGCGCTTGCCTGTGGAGACCAGAAGAGGGTAATGGGTCACCTGGAGCTGGAGTTACAGGTGGTTGTGAGCTACTCAAATGTGGGTGCTGGGAGCTGAGTCATAGTCCTCTGCAAGAGATGTACATTCTTTTAACCTTTGAGCCATCTCTCTAATCCCACTGCTTATCATTTATTTGGAGATTTATACATTGTCTCAGTTCATAATGGCAGTTTATAAGAAAATGCCATAGGTGGAATAACAAATGACAGAAATTCTTTTCTTATCATTTTGGAGACTGGTAATTCCAAGATCAAGGTACTGGAAGGTTAGATGCTTGTTGAGGTTTGGCTTCTTCATAGCCCTTTTTCACTATAATGCCGGGTGGCAGAAGGAGCCAGAGACAATGTCTCTGCCCCATGATGTGGTCACCTCTCAATGACTTCACCTCATGCCCTTGTCTGATGGATCGGCTATCAAAATAAATTTTAAGGTACATAAACATTAAATACATCTCAGACACATAATTGCAAATACATAGTTACACACCAATGGAAATTCTCATGAAAGAATGATTTTTGGCTCACACTCTGTTGCTGGTTCACCCTTTGTGTCTTCTCGCTGCTTGGTCACCCCATCCTTCATAGATCGCAATGAAAGAAATTGCATGCTCATCATTGACAATGGCTTGGGCATGGGCAAAGCTGGCTTTGCTGGTGACGATGCCCTCAGGGCCATGTTTCTTTTCATTGTTAGTTCCCCTAGACACCAGGGCATCATGGTAGGCATGGGCCAGAATGATTCCTATGTGGCTGACAAGGCCCAGAGCAAGAGAGGTATCCTGACCCTGAAGTAGCCTATGAAGCACAGCATTGTCACCAACTGGGATGACATGGAGAAGATCTGGCACCATACCTTCTCCAATGAACTGTGTGTGGCCCTTGAGGAACACCCATTGCTCCTGACAGAGGCGCCTCTGAACCCCAAAGCTAACAGAAGATGACTCAAGATAATGTTTGAAACTTTCAGTACCTCAGCTATACATAAGACCATTCAGGCAGTGCTGCTCTTGTATGCATCTGGGTGCACCACTGGTGTTTTTATGGACTCTGGTGATGGGGTCACACATACAATGCCCATCTATGAGGACCACACCCTTCCCCACACCATCTTGTGTCTGGACCTGGCTGACTAGGACCTGACAGATTACCTCATGAGTTGAAACAGAATGCACACTGAAGCTGGACACACAGCAAATAGTGTGCACACACTGTGTAACCACAGTGCCCCTAGGAAAAATGGGACCTAGAAGCAGGAGGCTGATGGGAGGTTAGCCTTTATACCTCAGTAGTGAGAGTTGGGCATGGCCACTCACAAGCCCCATCTAATTCCCCCAGTTTAAGATGGTGAAATCAGAAGAAGAAAGGCCTCAGGTGGAAATGGCCATCGTCCAACCAGAGTTGGTTGTTGTATTGTAGATGAGGTGAGGGAGTCAGGCATACAGAGATCATAGCAGCTCAGTTGTAGCTCTCGGAAGCCTGAAGTCTGAAACAGGAGGGGCTACCGTGGAGATGATATGTGGGCTCCACTGCATCTCACTCACGTCAGTCTCATGATGGAAACCATAGCAGGCCCGGGGGACAGTCTATGTGATGATTTGTTTTAAAATATCTTGGAAGAGTAAGTCTGCTAGTCAGAAATCGGTTAAGAACCTTTGGCTTTTCTTTCTAACTCTATCATGAAATTTCCCTTCCTCTTGCATGGTGGTTGAGTGGCCAAGGAGTGATACGTTTAACTTAGCTGGGGAGAGGTTGATTCAGGGTGAGGACGAGGTTAGAATGAGTAGGGTGTAGTATTTGGTTCACAGGCACTTGCAGATATGCATTTTAGCTAGAATGGCAATCCAAGAGAATGTTCCCTGAGGCCTTGGTCGTTGCTCATATCCGTGTGATTCTTGCTCACAAAAAGCAGGAACCCAGAATGCTCTTAAGAATGATTCTTGTTTCCTTTTTATCACCGACAATCTTGAACTAATTTCTCTTCTTTACACACAGTCCTGCTTTGAAAGACTCCATCCACGTTGAGTTCACTTTCCTTGAATCCCCTAGATTTTTAGCAAAGATCACCCATATCCAGGTCTCAGAAACCCAGGAGCCCCAACCCCATCTGAAGCACTCCCCGATGGCCCCTGCATACATCCTCCCTCCCGATACCCAGCCACCTTTTGAGACCATAAAGCCTCACATGAAATAGACCATTTTACAGCCCATTACATGGATTGGATATTTCAGTCATATGTGCCGACTTCAGTAGTGTTTGAAGCTGATGAGCGACTGAATGGTAAGGTGTTGCAGGTCAGGCAGTGGGTGTCCAGTAACATTCAAGATGCAATGTGAAAACTGACAAAGTCTGTGAAACAAAAGGGGGCAGTGTTTACCAGTGATGTGGGAGAGGAAAAGGAAAAAAAGGAAGAAAGGGAGGGAAGATAAGAAACGGTACTAGAGGAGATGACTACGAACCAAGTCTATCTTATTCATGCACGGGCAGGCTGTACTGTAACTCCTGGTTTGTATAATTAATATACAACAGTATTTATTTAAAAGTTATTAAAATAATTGATGATTCAATTATTACATTTCAGCTGAACTTTGGAATTTTAAAAAATGATGTAATAACTCTCAGTATCTTTCGATTTAACTTTTGGGGAGCTAAGAGGATGCATTGATAGAAATAGAACATTGGAAGAAATTATAGTGCCATATTAAAAACAATCGTAGCAAGGCAGTTGACAGCTTTAGGGGAAGAGGAATAATTGAAGTAGAGAGTATTCCGTGTGTGTGTGTGTGTGTGTGTGTGTGTGTGTGTGTGTGTGTGATAAGTATGAACAGAAGCTGCATTAGGACATCAGGTGTCTCTTTCACTCTCTCTTATTCTTTCCAGGCAGAGTCTGTCCTCGAACCTGGAGTTGTCTTGTGTAAACATGTGGGGTTTAATTTGATCGTCACAACACACATAAAAATATTTGCCATAGAGACACATGCCTGTCCCAGTACAGGAAAGGTAAAGACTGGAGGGTCTCTGGGTTTACTAGCTAGCCCAGTTAGCCAATCTATGAAGTCAAGGGTTAGTGAGTGACCTTTCTAAGTAAAATAAAGTCTAGAGCAGAAAAGGAAAACACTGATCTCCACACACAGAGCACTTCTGAGATGACTGCCATTCTAACCTCTACTTCTTCACACACTTGCATATACACAAACAACACAAGCACATACAACTAAAAAAAAAATAAGTTGTCCTTTAGAATCTTTCAAATAGTCTAAAAGTTGTGAGATGCTCACTTGGTGAAAGACAGAATAACTGAACCTAAGTCAAGAGGGTCATAGGTTCATGTTTCCCACCCATTTGTTCCTTCTGGGGCATATCTCCCTGAGGAGAGTTAGGAAGAACACTGGTAGGATTATCAAAGTTTTACATATGTTATAAGTAATCTCTCTATACTATGTCTCTTGCCATCAGAGCACATGAAGGAGAAATGACGTCTGGTCCCTACTGAATCCTTAGGATTTTCCACAGCATTTGATTTAACTGGAAGTCTGTGCAGGAAAAGCTTGGCCAAGTTAACGGAGTTAAATCACAGTTGTTCCCATCAAAATCCAAACAAGCTCTGCTCCCAGTCATTTGGAGATTATGATCTTGTACATGAGAACGTGATGATTGGCAATGCTTGAACGTGGACGCCGACCGTTTGCCATCTGAACCTAGGCAAATCTCCACCAATATAAAGCTCACAATCACCAGTATAAAAGATGCATTTGGGGATTTGAGGGGATTTGTCAGCCTCGAGAATTGCCTTTGTGCCGAGCTGGAAGTAATCATTGTACAGTAATGAAAGCATTTAAAATATCCATGGTGTAATAAGGAAAGATTTTAGCATTTGCCATTTTCTGCACAATGGCTGATCTGCTGCATTTTTTCTTTTTCTTTTTTCTTTTTTTGTCTTCCCTGTGAATTCATTTATTGCCAATGTTTTTAGTAGTATTGTGAGCTTCATTGCATAATTAGCAGTATTCAGTTACTGCTGTTTAGCCTGAAAGAGCTGTAATTAGTTTTCATTCACGATTGGCATTTATGAACCATCAGGGTCATTGTCAAAAGGTATAAAGACTATAATTCTATCTCCAGGCTTTAAATCCCTAAAAACAAAAAAAATCTATTTTTCTCATCTTCAGTAATAAAAGAGGACATGGTCTACAAATGATAGAATTTATTATGCTTGGAAAGACAGGAAACTATGGTTTGAGTGAGTGAGTGAGTGTGTGTATGTGTTCTCTGTAAGGAGTCCTTCTTTGCTGGAGTGAGGGAATTTTATTCCCTGCTAGGTAGGAGGTGGATTCTAAATAATCTTGATCATACTTAACACATCTCTGTCTCATGTCTTCTTCTCTGGTTGTGCCATCTAAAGCAGAAAATTTTAAGTGACTTTAAAAAACAGTGGTGAATTCTATAGTCAAGCCACCCTGAGTTTAAAACCACTTTATGTGCTTATTAGCCTCCATGAGTGACTTCCAAACAAGTCAAGAATGCTTGATCAGAATGGAAGAGAGATTTTAAATATTATTTTAAACCCCTGCTTCTTTCTAATGTCACTCCCAGCTCTCTCACGAAGTTGCTAAAGTGGGTTGAGAGATTTTGGTGCAAAGCCTTGAAGTAAAATAACCTTATTAAGGCCTGAATGGTTTAGTATTCTAAACAGGGCAGACAAGGGTGATAGCAAATGAAAGAAGGTATTTTGAAGTGTGTTTAATTCACACTGGGTAAAGTATTGTGCATACAAAGCAATTATGTTGGTGAATCTTGTAGTCAGGAGACCTGGCTCTACAAGCCTTTGTGATAGCATTTTTTAATTTTCATTTTTAGTTATAATTATGTACATTTCTCAGGCATGGGATGGTTTTCATTTCTTTTCTCCTAGATTTGGAGCCCAGAGAGCAGGGGAGAGTGTGGGAGTGTTGGGAAATTTTAATTAAGGAAGAGGAGCCAGGAAATGGGAGATAAAGTAATAGAGAATAACAGACTAGAACACCTTTCTGGCTGGTACTTTTCACTAATTGATAATTGGCTGAAAACTAAAGAATTTTAATTGTTTATTCAAACGATCTGTCTTTAGGGAAATAGAATTTCTGTAACAGACCAATGAAGGTTTTGCTGAATGCTCTGATGGAATTCTCATGGGCTAAACACAGGTAGGCAGTGGCTCTCAACAGCATATAGTGTGAACGCTCTCTTCTCTCATGGGCTGAACACAGGTAGGCAGTGGCTCTCAACTGCATATAGTGTGAATGCTCTCTTCTCTCATTGCCATCTCTGTGGACAGTCTCACATTGCAGTTTTGTGTGCAGATTGGGCGGTGGTCACACATGACTTTAATCCCAGCAGTCAGGAGGTGGAGACTGGTGGAGCTCTGTGAGTTCAGGACTACAAAGGGAGTATAGGACAGCTAAGACTACACAGAGAGATCCTGTCTTTAAAAAACAAATGACTGAAACTGGGTGTGGTGGCACACGCCTTTAATCCCAGCACTTGGAAGGCAGAGGCAAGTGGATTGCTATAAGTTCAAAGCCAGTCTGGTCTACAAAGTGAGTCCAGGACAGCCAAGGATACACAGAGAAGCCCTGTCCCGCGCCCCCACCCCAAATGATTGAGGTGAACATGAACATTCTAAGCAGAAGTGCAGGAGTGGAGGGAGGTGTTCCAGATCTGGCACATGAATGTCTGTGTCCTTTTAGTGCTTAAGAATTTGGTTAGTGCATAATATTTGCATAAATGCAAGCGTTTCTTCATGGCATCTTCATAGATGCATATAGGTACTTTGATCATGGTCCAACCTCTATTACCCATCCTTTAGTCATTCCCTATGAGTACTCTTTCTTTTTCTAATAATCTCATGTCTTACTTTTGTGTCTTTATTTCCTTTTAAAAATGTTGTACATATGAGTGAAAAATTGGAGAGGAAAGTCCATCATAAAGGGAACCCAGGATGGGAACCTGGGGGCAGGAGCTAGAACAGAGATAAAGAATGTTACTTACTGGCTTGCTTCCTCTGACTTGCCCAGCTACCTTTCTAATACAGTCCAGCCCCAGCTGCCTAAGGATGGTGGTACCCACAGTCGACTGGGCTTTCTGCATAAATCAGAAATAAAATATATGCCCATAGGCCAATCCAATGGAGGGAGTTTCTCAACTGGGGCTTCCTTTTTCCTAGTGTTTCAAGTTGACAACCAAGAATAGTCATTGAGTTTGTGGAGAATATGTGTTTTGCTGTAGCTACACATTCTGTTAAGTTGTCTGGTAAGTCCATTTGGTGGTCTATAGTATCACTTAATGTTTTTGTGTTGGCTTTTGAAGTGGCGTTGATTTGTGTATTTCTGAGAATGAGGTTCTGAGGTTACTTGGGAACTATCCTTTCCTTGGGAACTATCTGTATGTTTATAATCAGTAGTGTGTTAAATAGATATGCAAAAATTGGCATGTGCACTCTGATGGTTGTCAAATATTTTTTATGAAATGAATTCTGTCTCTTTGACTTGAAGTCTACATTTCAAATATGACTTTGTACAGCTAATTTGGCTTGCTTTGGGGTACCATTTTCTTGGAATATTTTTCATCATTTTACTTTTCAAATATTTGCCAATGGAGTACATTTCTTGTTGACTGCAAGCAGTTGGGCCTTACTTTTTGGAGGAATGGGCTTAGTTTTTAATCAGCCATTCTCTCTGGCATGTTATTGGAAAACTGAGACTATTAAAATACTTAAAGTTATTATTGAAATGTGTGCATTATTTTCTGAAATTTTATAGGTTTTGTAATATTTTGACTCTTTCCTAATTACCTTTTGTTTGTCTAATTTTTCTCATGACTTTTATTTTTCTTCATTCTTATGGATGTCCAAATTTTTCTTTTCTATGTGCGGAATTTCTTTAACAACCTTTTATAGTACATTGGCAGTCATGAATTCCTTTAATTTGGGTTATCCTTGGCAGTCTTTCTTGTTCTTCACTTTGAAGGAGGGTGTGGCAATCCAGGGTGGCAGATTTTCCCTCTGGGGTTGAAGCACATCTAACAATACATGAAGAAGGAAAAGTTTATTTTGGCCTACAGCTTGAGAGCTGCCGACCATCACAGCCTAGCAGGCGTTGAAGTAAGAATGTGAGGTGGCTGGCGACATTGCTTCCACAGCAAGGAAGCAGAGAAAGATGACTGCTGATGCTCACCTGGTACCCAGTGAGGGGTCATAGCCTGCAGAATAAGCTTCACTCTCACAGTCACTCAGCACTCGTGGAAGTACTCATGGACACCCAGACAGTGTTTTCATAGTTATTCTATGTCCAGTCGAGCTGACACTGAAGAGTAACTGCCATTGCCTTGTGCCATCTCAAGTGTCAGCATTTCTGCTGTTATTCTGACTCGTTGCCTTTTATAGGTGACTTGGAGCTTCATTTTTGTATTTTCAATATTCTCTATTATGTATACACAATATTTTAGCTATAATGTCATTGGGGAGATTCTTTCCTGGTTGTGTTCCAATATTCTCCAGATCCTCACTTCTTCTCCAAGATATGTGAAATTCTCTGCAAACTTATTTTATATATATATAATGCTGTTAGCTTGTACCTCTTCTCCATCTCTTCGTGTAACTTCTAAGTTTGGGGTTTGGGGTTTTATAGGTGTCTGAAAAGTCTGTGTCCTGTTGATACTTTCTCCTTTCCCTCTTTATCACCTTCTGAATATCCTAAACAATTCACTATATCTATAAACCCAGTGAACTTTTACTTAATCTCACCATTAATTTTGTTATATTTTTAAAATTTAACTCGTTGAGCATTACACTCCCTAAACTGTAGTTTGTTACTTTCCTCAGAATCTCTGTATCTTTATTGGATTCTCTCTATATACCTTGCATTGCCTTCCTTATTTTAATTAGCCATTTATTTTTGTCCTATTTTAATTCATTTAGGTGTTTACCTGTGTTCTCTGTAGATATCAGTCATTGCTATAGTTACTTCTTTTAAGTCTTTATCCAGAACTTCATCCACCTACCTATCATTAGAATCAAATAACCATCAGGTTTTTGTTTGGCGGAGTCACATTACATTATTTATTTATATTATTTATATTTTTTATTTGTCTTCATTGAGACTTGTGCATTTAAGAAAAGTCATTCGCTAGAAACTTGAATGTTGTGTATTCTTTGAGGAGGTAATCACTGAGGGATGGGAAGGTCTAGGCCAAGGCAGGGTAAATAATTATTTTGTCACAACTGAATTGGCCATTTAAACCACAGTTAACATCAAGGCACCAGGCACAGCCCCCAGGACCACCCAGAGACAACAGAGGAAACCACAACCTGTAGAAAAACCACAGAGTGATAATGGTCATCACCAATTACAATCAAATCCATAATAAGCTTATTAAAATCAGAAAAAAGAAGCAAAGACACATTGTTAAATGTAATAAGATATTAATGAGAATTGAAATGGAAAAATTAAGGCTAACCCAGATGAAATAAAAACATAGAAAGAAGAAGAAAATCTAAATAGAAAACAGAAAAGGAAAATGAAGAGACATATTAGAAAACACACAGTTAAGGATGAAAGAAAGCAAGAATATACAATAAGATAACAAACCAGTCAACCCTCCAAAAGTACAAACAGAAAACAATGAGAACATTTAACAATCTAAAGGAAGAGTGGTGAAAATGGGTAAATAAGAGAAAATGAATATAACTGGAGGGAAAAAAAAAGAATTTTGCAGTGCTGAAGGATAAAGGAGATTAAAAATAAAATATAAGGGTGTGGTGGACCATGTTTTCAATATTAGCGTTCAGAAGTTTTGGACCAGGATTTTCTTGATCTCTTTGAGAAGAGTCTTCCTCAGATTAGAAGTTTTGACAGGATCAAATGAGACTAAGAGGCAGACATTGAAAAGAGACAGACAAATAGAATAGCAACTTTATGAATAAATATTTAAATTGAATGATGCAAAGAGTCTGACCTACTACTAGCGCCTTCTCGGCCGCTTTGGCTGTGTGCCACCCTTGAGGGCAGAGTCTGTATGCAGATTGGCTTCCTCTTTCTCCCATGGTGTTCACCTAGCAACCAGAAGGTGTGGTTTGTGGGCAGAGACACCCATACTTACTCTGTGCTACTGGATAACTGGTCAGATAGGAAGGGGCAGAACAGAGATCTTCTTCTGTCTGGTTGGAGTCTCTGATGCCATTAGATGTTTGGTTATAGCATCAGGAGATGCTACATGAATGCTGCCATCCAGTCTTGACCTTCTTCTGTTTCACTTTCCTGGTCTGGAACTTTCCTCGACTCATTTTCTGCAGAGGTTCACTAACTATTTTTCCCTACTTTCAGAGATCCTCCAGCTTCCTAACTTGGTGGCAGCCAATAAGAAATCATCTCTATGCCCAACTATGATTCTACGTGAAATTTCAATGTTTCTCAAAGGTTGACCTGGCTGTGGTGGTAGTTTCTGGATAAGTAACCTTTGATGCTAACAGAATGGCTTTCTAGAATTTTCCTGGTGACAGCATGACATGTAAACCTGAGGACGCCTGTAGACAACTGTTCTATGCAGCACTGAGGTGAATATAATTGTAGGGTTTTTTTTTATTGGCTCTCTGTTTCCTTCCTCCCCTCCATTCCTCCCTATGTCCCTCCATCCCTTCTTCTTTCCTTCCTTCCCTTTTCCCTTGTTGGAACACTTACTTTTTCTTTAGCCTGAGCTCACTCCCTCTACCACTGCTCCTGGCATTCTTTTTACCCAGGTAGCTTTCTTTATTCCATGGTCTAGGTTCTGTATTTTAAAATCCAGGCTCTATCTGAGGGCTCCTGAACCTACAGAGCCTGTATCACAGTAACGGCCTTTCAACGCCAGTCTTTCTAGGTCTACTGTAGACTTTGCTTTGCCTTGCTAAGTTCTCCAGGTATTTCTAGAGAGGAATCTAGGTTAGAATCTCTGTTGTGAGATTTCTGAAATAAAATTTGCATTTTGGTTAAAGTGGACAGTCGGCATTTTTAGTTTTAAAAATTAAATTCATTCTGTGACACATAGGACCAGGCATATGAAGTTCATGAGGATATGTCATTGACAAGAAGAGCTGGTTTCTAGTCAATTATACCATCAGAATTATAGAACATACTTGGGAATTCTAACCCAAGAATAAAATGACTACACTTACCTAACTTTTACAATCATTTTTCACATTAATGAGCCTTAGAAGCCAATTTTGTGGAGGTCCAATTACGGAAAGGGCTTTGTAAGTGTGATTCCACACATCTCCAGGAATATAATAACTCTGTTACAAAGAAGGCTGCGGTAATAAAATTATCATAAACAACGCGATTCAGCTATGCTACAAAACATCCAGTGATTAAAAACTTCTGTCCCTGCAGCTTCACGGTTTAGATTCAATCCACTTACATTTTGCACTATTGCTAATTGTATGGTTTGAGAATTCAGTGATATGTAAAATATAAAGGCACCAACCTAAAACTAAATGTATATCGTCTCTAAGATGCCTCCATTTGCTGCTTAATTTTAAGAAATTTGATGAGTGTGGAAAGTTGCTAAGAAGGATTAGTTTGAAAACATTTGGGACTATTTTCTCTTAAAAAATGATGCTTAAAATAGAAAAGTGCTTAAAGTTATAGAGTTTTATGTTCTTGTCTCCTATGGACTCCAGAATAAAACTTTCCTGTAAATGACCATGACACTGAGCAGAGGAATCCTCTGAGTGGGACATTGAAGTCCAGAGGCATTATACGCTTTGCCCATAGTCACACAGCTCATTAGTGGCAGAACCTCTTATCTCTGACTCTTCTCTATCTCTTTCTGGGGAAGCTTGACAAATAGCAACTGGGCTTCATGAGGGATACACCGTGGACTTGACTTGCAATGTTTGGCTGCTTTCAGGTCATATCTATACTAGAAGTCCTTGGAGGGTCTGTCTTGGATGTGCCCAAACTTGCCCCAGCTAATTAGTAGGAACTGTCCTCATTATTGCTTGAGGTCTTTTGTGAAGTTCCAATGTCTCCCTGGATTTTGGAGTTTAAGTAATGGGCCGTGTTTAAGACTTCTGTAGTATTCTATGCAGAAACTGCACTAGTGGCAGTCACCTGTAGGCTCTTGAGGTCATGGTGAATGGCTTGCATATGAAAACTGCAAGCTGAGTCATATATTTTGACTCCTTGCACATTTGACGTCACTGGTGTTCCAAAAAGTTTATCCTTCATGTTTACAAGAGTGAATGTTCTTATGCCAACAGCCACATGCTTTCAGTAATATTATCCCAAGACCTTGCACTTTGCTCTTGTTAAGATCCTGCTCCTGAACCAGTCTGCATAGAACAAGACCCTTCTGTTGTTATGATACCCAAATGCAACAAGGTGGTAGAAAGGATTACACTGGTGGACAAAATAGAAAAATGGTCAGCTCTGAAGCACATGTTCTCTAATTGCACTCCTCTGTTAAAATGGAATGTGTGATGTCTGGTGAAAATGTGAGAAGAGTAATAAAAGCATGGGGGGAAAGAGAAGTGGTTTTAAAATCCAAGCATTTGAAGATGCAATGTTATTATTGAAGAAATTGAACACATTTTGTCATCATAAATTGTATCAATTAAATTTCTCATTCCTGTGAATAAAATACCTGACAAAAGCAACTTAAAGAAAGAAGGGATTCATTTGGCCTACAGTCTGAGGGGAGACAGTCCACCTTGGCAGGACACGCACAACGGCAGGAGTATGAGGCATCTGGTTGCAATGCTTCTGCAGTTAGGAAGCACAGAAAGACAAATCTTGGAGCCCCTCCTACTGTCTCTCCCTCTTTTTTTTTCAGCCTTGGTCCCACACTTGGGGGTCTTCTCTTTTCAGGTGCACTTTTTCTGGAAGCACCTTCAGAGAATCACGCACAGAAATGTTTCCATGGTAATGTTAAACCCCCTTAAGTTGACTGTGAAGATTAATGATCATAGTAAGTTTGAGATTTTTTTTTCTCCAAAAGATCAGTTTGTAAGGGAAATTAACTCAGAGTACAAAGTGAACTATCTGAAACCCAAGGTCTATTACATATTATGCTTCTAGCATTTTAAGTGTCAAAGATAAGATATTCTTTTGCCCTTTACGGTGTCTCAGACTCTTCTCCTTTCAAAGCCTGGCCTCTTAGCCTCACAGGTTTCTGGGGAATGTGTGCCCATATCCTCTTAGGAACTGAAGGTGGATGACAGCTGACAATGGGCTCTGCCTGAGGCTGGTGTCTTCTCAAAAGAGCCAGCTTGCCCAGGCTTTACCAGTGCCATTTTCTGTCTTGTTTGCCATTACAGAACTGTGCCAGTTTTCAGTGAACTCTTTTGATTTGGGGCTCCCTCTGACAGGGATGGCAGTGTGGAGTGTCACGATGACCATAAATGATTACTGGTAGTTTATGTAAGCTGTGTTAATCATCTGCCTTCTGGCCTGGTCTCCAAAGGCTTGTCTCAGACTCCCAGGGAGATGAGGCTCTTACAAAGTGTGACCCAAGGAAGGCTTATCCACATGAACTAGATGCGTGGTCATGTGGTATTGTTGCCTAGTAACAGGATTCAGCCTTAAGAACTCAGGGGTAGAGAGTGAATAGCTACAACTGTGCCCTCAGTGTGGAATAGCTGACTGTAAGCTTGAGTCTCTGGGCTCAATCAGAAGAACTGCTCTTGAAGGCAAGCGATACCTGCTACCAGTGTGCAATTTCACATGTACGGTACAGCAGAAGAGTGGTGCTTAGGACCTGGTGAAAATCAAATGGAAAAACTCTGATGACCCCTTGAATAGTTGAAGAAAGTTTCCTAATGAACTGTCTCTGCTAGGCCAGGGCGGAGCTATGGCTCTTTGTTCAGTCAGTTATGCTGTTGGGGTTAACCTGTCGGGTTCGCAGAGGCTGCCTCTTCATGCATATGATAAAGGGAGCCTATTGTAGTCAGTTATAGATATTTATGGATATCAGATTTTTGATTCTACTTATTATTGTCATTACTATAATATTTGTGAGTCAATAAGGGTACAGTATTATAAAAAACAAATCTGATTGATAGACATGAATGAAATAAAGCTGAACAATAGAAACTTATTTTAAAACCTCAAAAATAATCAGTATTAATATTTGTCTGTAGACTCCACCTTGAAGTTTGAACATAATGTTCTCAAATAAACAGTCATGGGACATTTTGTAGGGTTTACTTTTAGACATTATTTGATGCCAAAGGGTATTCTTATCATTTACATATCAGAGTGCTTTATTTTATTTTTGGAGGGGAAGCAGCTCCCATGATTAGAAGACCTTCACAGCACACATTCAGTTCAGAACTCTACCAATGAAACCTGTCTTAATATTTTACTTCCTGGAACAAAGATCATGACTCCTTACAGATCTTCAAACAGTACGGTGACCTCTCTTCAATAGATGTTATTAGTCCTCTTTTCATAAAACATTTTGAAGTTTGTTAACTTAGTGAGTGAGTTCCAGGACCATTTGAATGTCACAGGCCTTTCCCTGCTGTGGACAACAAAGTGGTTTTTTTTTTTTTTTTTTACAGGGGGTGGGGTTATGGCTTGCCCTCATATCAAAGTGAACCATGCAATTGATGTAGGAGGATTCAGGTGTGAGACTTGCCTGATTGCTGGCTGGTAGTCTCACTTCATACCACAACCTTCAGTAAATGATAGAATTCATTGTTTACGTTTTGAATCTTCAAGCTTTTTCCCTCTCCTCCCCAAAGTTTGAGGCCAATAGATCACAAGCTTATGAGTAGGAACCTGTATCTAACCACATGTGGGCACACAGGTTGGTAACGAATAGCTGTTGAAAGCAACATTTAGTGCGCTGCCGCTCTACTTCCATGATTCGTTGCTTAAAGATTAAAACTTCACAAATGAAATAAAAAGTGTTGTGAGGCCATTATGGCCAATATCAGAACACAGAACCATCTGTTCCACTGCCTAAAATTTCAGAAACATTTCGATGGCATGTTTGTAGGGAAGCCCTGCTGAGTGGAATCCATGACAAAGGCTTCCACTGATGCCTTCTAGTAAACCAAATTTAGTGTGTTTTATGGCCCAGAAAATGATCCTAGTCAGGGAAACTGGTTTTGTAAATGCCTTAGAAATTAAAGGAACAATTCCCAAATCAAATGTTGTTCACAATGCAAATGTGCTCAGTAAAACTCAACACCAGCCATTCCCAGGAAACCTGCAAGACACCGTAACATACTCACCACTCATGTTGCTGCATCAGGAACATTGTTCGAAACCAGAAGCACGATTATGGGCTGGAAATTCTACTCTTTGAGAGAGTGTGCCTTCTCAAACATAATAGTATAAAATCAGAATAGTTAAATAGCAACCAATAACACCTGAGATCTTAAATATTCTCATATTTGTATTCAGATGACTCCTGGTTGTAGCCTTCTTGGATGCAGTACTCGAATGAATTTCATTAATGAGTAAAACAATAGGATTTTAGGGAAGACTCACTGAGTACTTGCAGCTCAGTGGACACTTCAATGGGCTCAAGTGTCTTACCTTGTTGTTTCCCAGAATGTCCATACACATTGCCTAGAAATTTATTCCCAGGTGAGTCCATCTAGATAACCTGCTTAAGATCACACAATTCTCTGAAGCAGAATTAGGGTTTAAGTAGAAGCATTTTGCTCTAGAGTCTCAAGTGTTTACTGCTATTCCATTTGGCTCATACATTCTCTTTACAAATGGTGATTAAACAACTTTGCCTTGCTTCTGAGCTCATAGTTTATTAGGGTAGAAACAGATGAGGTGGTAAACAAATACATAAACATGTGCCAAGTGATTGGAACTTTCACAAAGAGAATCACAGTTGTCTTTCTTATCTGCAGAGGATATATGAGACCTCCAGTAGGTGGCAAAACAGCAGGTACAATATTAAACAACACACACACACACACACACACACACACACACACACACACACACTGTGCTGTCTTAGCTTGGGTTTTATTGTTGTGAAGAGGAAGCCACGACCATGGCTACTCTTATAAAGAAAAGCATTTCATTGGGGCTGGCTTACAGGTTCAGGGGCTTAATCTATTATCATCATTGTAGAAGCATGGTCCTGTGCAGACAGACAAGGTGCTGGAGGAGCCAAGAGTTCTATATTTTGATCCACAGGCAGCAGAAGGAGACTTGTGTGTCACACTGCACACAGCTTGAGCAAAGGAGACCTCAAATCCGTCCCCCACAGTGGCACACTTCCTTCAAGAAGGCCATACCTACTGTGACAAGGCCACACATCCTAACAGTGCCACACCCTGTGGGGTAGGCATCCAAACGTGGGGGTCTAGGAGTGTCATACCTATTCAAACCGCTACACATACCTCTGATAAAGTTTGTGCTAAAAATGATATGAAACTAACAATGACAGCCAACAACAAAATGTAATTACTAACAAAATGATAGGATAAACCATTATTAAGTAAAATAAGGGCTCATGGAAGAGAAGCATGAATCTGTGACAGTTGATCTGATAACCTGCTGAGATTCACCATCGGGTAATGTACTCAGTGTGGATACACTGGATAAAGGAATAATTTACACACTGAAAAATGACACAGTGCTTGTAGCCTGAGACTTTTTATCACAGCATACAATGGGTCAAAATTTAAGACTTTTGAATTGTTTAATTCTAGTACTTTTTATTCAATATGTGTAGACTGCTGCTGACCTCTGACTGCTGACACCACAGAAAGCAAAATTGGAGGTCTAAAGACTTGTGTGAAATGGTAGGCTCAGCTGCCGATGGGTAAGATGTTCTGTAGATGGCTGCCTGGGGAGGCCGTTCTGATGGGTGAAGCAAGACACGTACGGTGAACGGAACAAGAAAGGATACACGGGCATTTGAAAGAGCATTCAATACAGAGAAAGATGGAACTGTAAATAGACATGTTCGAGGAGCAGTAAGAAGCCAGAGTGACCGGAAAATAGTGACCAAGAGTAAAAGATTTGGGGGAGACGGAGAGGAGAGATAAGAAGACCAGCTCATCTGCCAAGAGGTGTTACACTTCAAAAATATATCCCTGGGACAAGTGTTTGAGAAGCATCAGAAACAAGATGAATAAACTCAATTTACATTGTTCGAGATTAACAGGATTATTGGGTTGATTCTATTGAGGATTAAAGATATGGCATCTTCAACAGGAGCTTATTTACCTAATTGAGTTTAATAATTTTGAATTTGAACATCACATTAAAACAACAACTCAAAAATAGTATTAAATCTTATGGCACAAATATCTATTGCCATAGAAAAATGCTAGTGATATGTTTGAAGTGAAAAGGTAAGCTAGATCCTCTTAAAGAACAAGAATACCTGGGTACAATGTTACACATCTGCAATCCCACCTCTAGTGACACAGAGGCAGGAAGATTGTGAGTTCAAGGACAGCCTGGGCTACATAGCAAGACTGGTGTTTCAAAGTGGAAAGATTGAAACATAAAAAAGGAATATAATGTTTTAGCTATTGTTGCTTCTGTGCAATTTGGGGATTTCCCCTCTGCCTTTTAAAACTTTATACTTTCTAATATATTCTGCAATATGTCCCTATTGTTTTCAAAATCTGGAAGATAAAATTAAGAAAACAGTTGTAGAAACAATTTAGTTTCCCTGTTGGGACTTCCAAAATGCAAATTACTGCTAAGGAAGTCAAGAAGTATCAAGTTGTAGATGAAAAATTATTCCTGCCCCAAATGACCAAGACAGAACTCCAAACATAGATGGGGAGGGTGGGAATATTCTAGTTTCATATTGATATGGGATTAAAGTAGAGAAAATAAAAGTCACGGTTTTAGTAGAGAAAAACATAGAGAATCTGGAAGATAAATTTTCATAATAAAAGTTATTTCACAGTAAACTTTCAGCCATTCCTTTGGAGGAGCAAAGGAAGAGAAATTTAGAAGTAACTTGCTCCATGTAGAAACTTGGTAAATTGCCCTGTGGCATGTGAAAGCAGTGATTCCTTCTGTGGGGTGAAAGTAGGGTTTGCCTGGAGGCTTTGGGATTCAACCTTACATAGTCCATTTCTTCTTTAAGTTGCTATTTTTTGTTTAGGCACACACCTCTAGATTTTACATATCAGAGCTCATCCATACCACGCCCCTCCCTCCTTCCTTCCGCCCTTCCCTCCCTCCCTCTCTCCTTCCATTTCCCTTCTTTGTTGTTTTCTTTCCCTCTGTATCTCTATTTTCATTCCCTTCTCCCTTGTCATTCCTCCCTCTTGTATTTCCCTCCCTTTCACCCTCCAATATATTCCCACTTTGATTTACTTAGATGGAATTTCCTCATTAAAACCTTGAAGAAGCTATAAAACATACTTATTTTAAATTACTTCATCTTCATACATTTCATGTTCACTGCCTTGCTGAGTCCCAAAAGTAACTCGTGAATTACACTAGATTAGTATCATTTCATGTTTTTAAAAATAGAAAGCCATGGCAAAGCAAATGCCATGCCCATCTGCAATATCATAGTGCCTTTAAAAAAATCGTAGTCTGGGCCAATGCTCCCAGGACAGCTCTCCTTTTTTACATCACACCATGTTTGTGGTGCAATTCCTAAAGGTGTAGAAGAAAAATGCAACATGGTGATGTTTCATTTAAAATAAAGCAGGACAAATACTCACAAAGCTTGTGTATAAACCGGCAAACTGACGAGGGCATTCAGTTTTGTTAAGAAGTCATGTACGTATTTACTTGCTGTTTTGCAAAGGCTTACATACAGCTGTAGAATTTTGACATTACTTCAAAAACTCTCCAGGGTGTAAACCTTTAAATCTTTTCCTGGAATGATACTGCCTCCTTCTTTTGATTTGCTTTCATTAATACGTGAGCCACTATTTTAAAAGAGTAAGCATAATAATTCTACTTTATTTAACTTTGTTTCAACTTTCTTCTTTCTTTGTCAAAGGCTTGATATGTAGCCCAAGCTGGCCTCAAGATCATAATTTCTTTGTCTCCGCCTCCCTAGTGCTGGGATTAAAACCCTGCCTCTTCACATTTGGCTATGATAATGCTTTATAAGACTCTCTATGGTGGATCACTGGAAAGAGCTATTTTAAGGTGATTTCTTCAAAGCATCTTGGGCAAAGACAGAGAAGGATACAGTGGATGCCTTTCTATGTGCCTCTATATGGAATGGAAAGGACCCAGTAAGCAATAGCGCTTGATCCAGAGGTGACAAGTGTCATCTTTCCAACTCAGGGTGATCTCCACAGTTTCAAGACTGTCATTGATTTCATCTGTCAGTGGCATCTTTATTCCCTGGAAAGCTATCTTTTCCCTTGACATGACCATTTTCCCTCCCATGAAGTAGCTGATTTCATTCAATTGGTACGACCTGCAAAACAAAGTCACAAGGTAATTCACTCTTGTCTCCTTCTGTCCTTTTAAATATAGACTAAGATGAATCTTTCTCACATCTATGTGCAAAGTTAGGCAAGCTTAATGGCTTCTCTGTCACTCCTGGGAAATACAGGTCAAGCCATAGAACTCTATCTCCATTGTGTATTTTGACTATCAGTGGAGTATGTTACCATCTTGTGTTTAAAGTTGGGTTTCCTGATGTCTGGTAGTGTGGGTCTTTTGTGTGAGCCTGCACTTGTCATTGAACCTTCCTTTCCTCTCCCTTCTCCAACTGGCCAATGGAGTTGTTCTAGACCATCAATAGTTGGGACAACAGGGAGAGGAAATGAGAGAGGCTTTGTATGACAGTGCTCTGCTGGTTCGTGTGTGACCATCTAGCATGGTCCGAGTTCTTCACAGCTGATAAGATGGTAGGTTTTAACAGGTGACTTTTCTAGGAGCTTCTGTGACTTTTTCATACTTCCACATAAACACTTGAGCAGAGGTCAGTGACTCTGCTATATTTCTGGTAAATGTATCTTGAAATAGCAGACCACCACTTACCCCTCTGTGGCATGTCATGAATTTCACCAAGTGCCTGATGAATGTATGACCAATAGGAGAAAAGAAACAGACCTGTATATCATGTTGGCCAAACATTATGAGGAAGTAGTTTCCTTATTAGCAGGCACCAATGGAAAGAACATGAAAATAACAATGAAATCACATTGAGATTGCAAGTAGACAGAAGCAAAAACGATGAGATTAAAGACACTTGTGACAGAAACAGACAAAAGCGAAATAAAAAATAATATAAAAGGAGAAGCTGTGTTTCTGAAAGCAAAGGGAGTATGCGTTAACCATTAAGGGCCCATTAGTCAGACTGTCACAAGTAAAAGAGGAAGTGGTCCCTGCTTGCTGCATTGGTGGTTAGGTGCGAAATTACACATGCATCACATGACCTGGAAGGACTAAAAAGATGGAGTGTCTTTGCCTGCATGTTTCAAAGATTAAACAAGGGAGAAGTAGAAGCAGCAGATACTATTACTTGCTTTAAGAGAAGTTTTATGTGCCTGTTTTAAAAGGGTGGAAGTGTAAGCTGTAAGAAGATATTAAAAGGTTGAAATAAAAATTTAATAAAGGCAATAAGACCATTAATATGCCTCTTAAATACTAGTAGGCTATTAGGAACTTATTTAATGAGATTGAATAGTCACTAAAACCACCATGTCTATTTGCTAAGTTAAATATTAGTAATTTTGTTTGTTATAGGAAATACAGTTAAAGTGTTCTAACACAGTAGGAAAGTTACAAATAATAATAGTGAGTTATGGTTGCTGAGTGTGTGTGGAACAAAATCAGCTGCTGTTCCATAGACTCTCTGATCTTAGTGCCCCTCCCTCTCACAGGTTGATGTATTTGTGTAGCCATGTCCTCAGTCACAGTTTGGGCAGATGAGTCCTGAGTGTCTTATTAACCTGTCTGAGACCACACAGCTGGTCAGTGGTATGACTACCTGTTTCTGAAGCAAGGATTCACCTGATGACACTCATCATTAAAACTATGTGTAGCTGTCTTGGGCAAACTTGGTATTGGCAGTTGTGTCAGCTGGAGGTCGATGAGCTAACTTCTAGCCCAGATCTCTGTGTGGTCTTTGTCATGCTGTTAGAAGGCATCTTATAGAAAACACCACAAGAGAGATGTCTGTCACAAGCCTTGATAGCAGTTCTGCAAGTTTCAGGCAGATCAAGGGTAGGAGACAGGCCAACAAGGGCTTCTTTAATCTCTAATATTTAATTCTTGGACACCTGCCATCCCTCAGAGCAACATGACTTTTGTTCATTATCTGAAGTTCTCTCTCTCTCTCTCTCTCTCTCTCTCTCTCTCTCTCTCTCTGCATATGGAGGCAAAAATCAACTTTCTTTAGAAGTATCATCCTTCAGGAGTCAGCTACCTTGTTTTGTTGAGATGGTGCCTATCACTAGTAGACGACACTGGCTTACCAGTGAACTCAAGGGATGTGCCTGAAACCACTTCTCCTGTGGCTGGGATTATAAGTGTGTACCATCATGCTAGGCCTTTTTTCTGTGAGGGTAGAGTTTGAACTCTGGTCTCATAATTGTACTTTACTGACTGAGCTTCCTTGGAAGACTCCGAATTCTCTTTCTGAGCTTTTTGCATCACCTCATCTTCCATCTTCCATTTTGCTTGAACACTAGAACAGAAGTGGACAAGACTCTCTGGTTCCTAAGAATATAAGCAAGTGCTTATAGAAGTCAAGAAATGTGCATGAAGACCATTGGAAATTGGTACCTGTGGTATTGTATTATGGTAATAATTTTGGGAAATGGTGAATAGTAAAAGCTTCAAAATAATAAGTATGGACACTGGGAGATGGTGTAGTGGTAAAGTGTTTGCTGTGCAAACATGAGGACTTGAGTTTGGATATCCAATTCCCATGTGAGGAGCTAGGTTCCATGGTGGGTACCTGTAACATGGTGCTTGAGAAGGGATTAGTGACAGACGGCATCCAGGGGCTTGCTAGCTAGCGTGTCTAGCAATAATCATGAGCTACAGCTTCAGTGAGAGATCCTGCCTCAAAACATAAGGTGGAAAGCAATAGAGGGGGACTCCTAACATTGAACTATGACCTTCCCATGAACACATCATACCCACAAGTAAAAGTTACTCTTGCACAGACTTACACACAACCAAAACTTAGAAAATAACAACCAACTCTGAAAGAAGTGCTGGGATCAAATAATTACTACTTGTCAAAACTGCACTTAACAAATGAAGCCATTGCAGCAATTTATTTTCTACAACAGTTAATAATTAGATCTCCGAACTCATTGTCTCCTGCTAATGAATACATAACAAACTCACTACTATAAATTCTTACCCATATGCCAATTTGTTTTTTCCTTTATTCCTTTGCCATTTTCTCTATGTTTTAAAGGTTGAATTTAATATTCCATATGGTCCAATAATGCTTCTAAGACACAATTTTTCCTAGAGATTGTCTACCAATCAAAGTTTTAAATAATCAAAGCATACCATCTATTTATCCTGTATGGGCTGCATTTTGGATAAAGTGCTTAGGTTAAGAAGCACATCTTTTTTTACCTTGGCATGGTCCTCACCACATTTGGCATGGTTTTACAACTCAACATCGCTAAGCCTTTTGAATATTTATCCTGGACATACACTATTAAGAAAAGCCTTGTGCGTGTGCACTAGACTATGTGGGAGTTGAGAGTCTGGAAAAGATGCAGCAAAGACCTTTATGCAAGATACTCAGCCAAACAAGTTCAACTGAGATGAAACACGCCGTCCTAGAAATAACAGAGTGGTCACACCAGTAAGTTAAACCAGATGGCATGTTTGATAGTGCCCTATGTAGTTACCCTTTGAAAGCCCATTCCATCCTTAATACTGAAGTTGGAAGGGAGCTCTTTGCATCTGATCCATATATTTCTTGATGTCTCACCAGTCTGTTTCTTCTTAGACTGCCTGCCTTACAATTGAAAATAGAGACATCTTAAAAGCACTCTTCCATTGACCTAAGGGCTCTTAGGTTGTATACTTCTTTCATCAACTTAAATTACTGGTTGTTTGTAGTTGCTAGAGGACTAGTTTGCCTTAGGAATGAGCAAAGTTGCAAAGTGCACCATGTGCTGCTGTTCTTCTTACACCCACTGTATGTATAGGTGGCTAGCCTATCTATCACCAGGCATGTTGGTGATAATATCATGTAAGGGGTGAGCTTTCCTACCCTGGTCTTTAATTTTAATTTCTTCAGCAGGTGAAGATAAAGAACTCAGCCGAAGGTGGCAATGGAAGAAAAACCACTGCATGCTTGTAACAGACCTAGCTGATTCTCAGCCTGTGAGCTTTGTATGGACTTTAAAGGAAAATGTTTATTATTATTATTATTATTATTATTATTATTATTATTATTATTATTATTATTTACGATTTCAAATTATGTGTATTGTGTGAGTGTGATGAGTGTGTGTGTACATCAATACAGAATTTGTATGGGTTGGATCCCCTGGAACTGGAGGTACAGATAGTTATGAGCCTCCTGTGTGGGTGCTGGGAGCAGAACCCGGGTACACTGCCAACTCAGTAAGCACTCTTAAATGCTTTGTCATGTCTCTAGCTCCTGTGTGTACATTTTAGTAACTGCCCTGTTAAATGAAGTAGCCATTAGCTGAAGCAAACGGCTTCGCGACTGTGACAATTTAAACTTAAGTTAGTTCAAATTAAATAGGGAAACGTGTTTCCACAGTCAGAGTAGCTTTGCCTCACATACTCAGTGCCTATGTGAAGCTAACAGTCACTACACTGGCTGTGCGCCTAGCGCCTACTTCCAACACTACAAGAAGTTAAGAGAACTTATCCTGGAGTGTTGAAGAACCTGTTATCCAATTCGCACTCTCGTTCTTACCCAGGAAAGTAGCTTTCAGAAACTTGTGATTCTTCTCTTAGGTGCTCCAGTGTCTGGTAAAAGCTGAAGTTCAAAGCAAAAGTTGATTCAGAGGTGCTAAGTTACATGACCACAGGGGACGCAGTTCTAGTGTGTGGCTGCACGGTAGGGCTGCTGTAGATAATGGTAATTGACCAGCGCTTCATGAGATCAGGAGGAGTCTGGATGCTTTCATAGTAAACAGGTGAGCACTGAGCATGCACATGTGGTTACCCTGATTTCAATGGAGTAATGTAGATATCCCTGCAGTATCCCCTCCATCTCTCTGTTCCTTCCTTCCTTCCTTCCTTCCTTCCTTCCTTCCTTCCTTCCTTCCTTCCCTCCTTCCTTCCTTCCTCAGGCTGGGAAACCCATACATATCAGGGGCTCACTTAAGTTTTGTTTGTTTTTTTTTTCACAAGCTTTCTCGGCAAAAACTCTTCCTTGGCTCCTTAGATAATGAGAAAACTGCTTACGTCTGGCTAGAACCTATGCCATCTCTCCTGGGAATCCACTGAGGTTCAAAGATGAAGTGACTGAGGGCAACAGCTTTCTGCATTACATTATCACCTGTCACTACATCTTACATTCTTGGTAAGAACAAGGCGGCCCTCACCACTCAGGGCAGGACCTTGAGCACCGGCCAGATGCCCAGCAGCTTGCTTGACCTCATTAAAATTGAGCGATCATGTTAATGTTTGGGTTTGAGGCCAAAGCTCTTAAAGCTGTTTAGAGTTTCTGAGAATATAATCGCACAGAAGGTTTGGAAATAGACGAAGTGAGAGTTAGATCTATAGACTGGGATTAAAAGCAAAACATACATGCTAGGGAACGTTCCACTCAGTACCTGGCTAGTTGCCTTCTTTTTATTTTATGTTTTTAGTTCTAACACTCTAGTAAACTGAATACTTAATCATTATAGTTCAAGGAAAACTTCCACACTACGAACTGAAGTGCTAACTGGCCTGGATGGCAAATCATGCGGCTTGGTGTTTGTTTTTCAAGAAGTAGAGATGGGGTCCTGACAAGTTCTAGTCAATGCCGTGCTAACTCACAGTCTGACCTGCGTTTTCATGTCCACCCCACTGAAGGTCAGAAACTGAATGTAGATGACAGAGAAAGTACAGTACAAGGGAACCGTGCAGTTCCTGGCGGCTTTGTCGGAATCATGTGGGACTGGTAACTGATCAGGTTTCTGAAGGCTGCAGGTTTTCCTGAACATAAATCAAACCCCTGTCTATGAAGCATAACGCTTTTTCCTTTCAGTTTAATTATTTACTGCCAAAGGACGCTTCTGCTCTTGTGTAGGCTCCAGTGAACTTCCCCGCACAGTGGTCCTGTCAGGTTGGTGCAAATGCCTCCACTAATTGGTGTCCTGCCCTGTTGTCCTCCTGCTGAGTTCAGCATGAAGCCAGTCGCTCTCAAAGAACAGGCTTAGTGTGATGAAAGCAACACTGCAGAGCACAGATGTGTGGTGCCTGAGAGTGTTTGTTCAGTCAACATGGACACTTTTCAAACACAAATAGTACAGTTGGCCAGACCTGATCGTGAGTTATTGTTAACTCTCATGGAAAGAGTCTCCCTGAACTTGTGGACAATCAGATACCCATTGGAAATTGATGATGACTCTTGTCCTAATCACCCTGAGAAGTATTGTTGGCCACATAGAAATGAAGCCTGCCTGGTCTGAGCCTCCAGGTTTCTTGGGCTTGCAATGGCGGCTTCTTGTTCTCATGTACCTGTATTTTAGTTTTTTTGCGTACAAAATTATTGTTAGTGACTGTAAGTTGGCCAATGCCCTCTACATAATGACAGAAGAGAGATGCAGGATAGAAGTGAAGATTCTTGAGCTGACTGAGATTTAATTTTTGAAAATCCATTCTTTACAAAGATCGAAAGGAGGAGTAGATGAATGAGGCAAGCATCTTTTGCAAAACCATCATCCTTCATGTTTATACCTAGAATCTAACCTTTCTCTGAGTGTATTACAATTTTCTACATACCATTACCCTCATGGCACGAGCTGAGCTTTACAACTGCTCAGTGAAGTGGGTGGCTGAAGAAACTATCATAATCCAGAGTCTTAGATGTTCAGGTAGGAGATAGCCCACTTCTTTCATTGCAAGCACAATTCTCCACAATTCACAATTAAAACCCCACTTCTGTGCTCTGGTGATTAGAGTCAACCTTTTCAGTAGTTTTCATGTATAAGAATGTAGGTCCTTACCTCAGGCACAGTGACAGATTCCTGTAATCCCAGACCCTGAGAGGTGGAGTTGAAGGATTGTCTTAAGATTGAGGTTTGGTCTATATAGCAAGTTGGGGCTATGTGATGAGCCCCTGTCTCAAAAGCCAAACCAATGCCTAGAACCCTGCAATATCTAACATGTACACTGACTTTAAGCTTAGTTCAGTAAAAGTTGATTGGTTTTCAATTTTCTGGCCATATTTCTATGAAATAAGATTATAAAATTGTGTTTTCCTTATTTTCAAAGATATATAGATACCTTTAATATTTTTAGAAATAGAGGTGGAAGAACCTGTTTACAGCTGTGTCAGCAGGTGATCATAGCAGGTGAGTAAGTCGGGAAGGCGAGCGACTATCTGGTAAAAACCCAACTCCTTCTTAAAGCTGGAAGAATAAGACTCAAACATAATTAGGAATGAATATTGATATTAGCATTGTGCAATCATACAAAGCCTGTTGTGGCTGCCACTTCCTCTTTCTCCTCCTCTTCTTCCTCCTCCCCTTCTACCTTCTCAGAAAAGAAAAACGTTTGGACAACTCTGGAAATTTTATTTGCGTGTGACTATTTTGCCCAAGAAATGAAGAGGAAGAGGCTGATGTGAACAGATTGTCATGGCTCCTTGAGACATCTTGACCTCGTGTTTCAGCAATGGTCATGCAAACTCCCACACCATGCCGACAAATCATAAGGGGAACCTCAAAACATCCCTTCCCAAGTTCAAAGAACAGCCATGGGCTCTCATGTTAACAGATGTTTAGCTTTCTGGCAATAACTTTTTTTCCTGTGGAGTCAAAATTTTCTCTAAGCAAGAGGCAAGCATTTACATGAGTTTTATCAGGATTCAACAAAATTCTTCTATGTAGCTTTAGGTGTACTGGGATAGACTTTTTTTTTCCCTAGAGATTTAAATTGTTTATAGTCATATGAGGACTGTTTCAGTGAGTGGACACCTTGATGAATAATATTTTGTTTTCAACTTCTCTCCTTACAAAAGACATCTTCTTCAGGGGACCCGGTCTGGCTGTTTTGAATGGCGTTAACCTCAAAAGGCCATTCTCCACACTCACTCATTTTCGTACTGAGCCTCCCTTTAGTCGTTTGGCCAAACCCTCTTTATCTTGGGACACAGGGAAAAGACTTTTATTCTTGTTTTCAAAATCTTGCTGATTTGCTGAATAAACCTCCAGCCTGGTCTTTTTTCTTTTGTAAGTTACATAAGTCATGCTGTGTAAACTAACATCTTGTCACTCATTGTCCTAAAGCAAGAGCCAAACTGGTGAGAAACCACCTACTGCTGAACTTCAAGCCTGTGCCAAAAAGGCAAGAGCTGCATGCTGTTGTGTTGTGCCCTTGAGTGATCAAAGAGTTCTGAGAGCAAACAGGAGCTTCAGCGAGGGCAACGGCTGTGGGAATCAGAGGGCTTCAGGAGCCCAGCAGAGGGCATAGGTGCCAGGGAGGGGCTTTCTTAAGATGAGGTGACACTTGCAAGTACAGGCCCACTTGCTTTGCTCTTTGGTTCAGGGTACTTGGACACACCCAAATTAGGCAGGCTAATGCAGATGCTGCTCAGTGTGTACACAGGTGATAGAATATCATGGGAAGGGCGCTTTATTTCTCACTCGCTGTTTACTTGCTATTATTTATGCACATGCTTATATTCTGAAATTGTTCTGGAACAACCCAAGGTCCCTCAGTCTCTTTTGTGCCTTCACGAACACACTCACACATGTGTACATATATGTGCCTTGCAATGACCACTTCTCCACTTCTAGATAAGGCCGTCCAGCCTATCATTTATAGAGGGAATGAGAGAATATTTTCTAGAGGATCAATTGAATGATGGAGTTAATCAGAAACAATTATTTAAAGTCACTGGTAATTTTAGTAAGTTGTTTACTTGACTATAACAAAATATCAGTGCTGCAGGTCACCGAGAGGAAATATCTTTACAGAATAATCTTTGCAACATCCATCATTTAGTTAAAAGTGAGTAACTTTAAACTCATCGTAGTTCTTGAGCCTGAAAGTACTGAACCAATGTTGTCTTATACATCAAAATGCTGAGAGTAACACTATGTCTTGGAGACATCAAAAAAGGGCTAGCTACTATTTCTAGCCACAATATTTGTACTCTTACATTTTTCACAGATTGAGTCTTAGGTTTCAAAATATTGAAACTATTAGATTTGGTGTAAGTGATGGGCTCAACAGTATTGAAAATGGGGTGGACACCAACGTGTATGTATATCAGAGTGTTTCTCCTCTCTTGTCCTCAGTGCATGTAGTTTAGGCTTTCGTAACTGGGTGACACAGCCAGGGTGCCTATAAACAGAAGTTATAAAATGTGGAAGTCTAAGCTTGAGGTATGACATCATGCATTTTGGGGAAGTGTTGTCCTCTGGGATGTAGGCGGCTGACTTCTTAGTCGTCACACTACAGAAACAGACTGGAGAGGCTTAAGGGACTCTTTCATAACAACATTCATCCACGGCAGCTCCATGCTTGAGGCTTAAGCACATTTCAAGGCCCTCCCCATTATCAGCATCCCAGGGAGTGGGATCTTGAGCTTGGTACACATCTGAGGGACACATGGTGCATGCACATCAGCTCCTCTCTGTTCTTGTCTTGGGTTACTTTTTAGTAGATTCTTGTTTGCAGGAGAGAGACGCTATTTCTGGAGCCTCTGTGGACTTCTGACACTTGTTGCCCTCTTTTCCTGCCTTTGTTTCCCCCTTCATAATTATTAATTTATAGAGTCATGAATATTAATGAGATCACTGTGACATTTCTGTACATGGTTGGGGTCATGCTTCTGGCAATGCGCCCCTCTTACTTTTCCATTCTCTTCCTCTCTCTTTGAATTCATTCTGGTCACTGTTTTCACTGTAGTGTTTTTATTTTAAATTTCTCTCTTTTACATATGAGGGGAAAATGCAATATGAAGTACTTGTATTTCTGCATTCAATTTACTCCACTTAATGAGATGACCTCTGGTTTCATTCAGTGACACCCCACTCCCCCCTTGCTCTTTATTGTGTATTATATTTTCTGGCTCCCTTTCTTTGGGTCTGTGCTGCTGCATCACAGCTTTACTTCCCCCATAGTTGTTTCCTTGTCTCTTCTTCAACAACATGGAGATTCCTTGGGCACAGAGACTGATTGCGTCAAGTCTGTTTACACAGCATCTAGCAGAGAACCCGGCAGACAGCAGGTATATAAAGGTATACGGAATGGAAGAATGATCTGTGGGAAGATCTATGATCAACATAAATGTATTGACATTGAATTATGAGTGTCAAGTCCTAAAGTCATAAAGAAAATTCCTGAAAGTGTTTTCTTCTTTATGAGCTGTTTGTCATCCATATTGCTTTCTTAAAAGCACTTCAAGTGTACCACACCTATGAACCTAAGAGCTCCAGGGTTTTTATTCTACAGGTTATTTAATTCCTGTCCCTCAATGTGCTAACAGTCTCTGAGAGCTGGAGCTGTGTGAGTTTCCTTCCCTGTATAACTATTTTGGTGGATGTTTCCAATAAGCATAAAGATGAGGGTGAGCTTGTGTGCACACCTTGGCAGTAAGACTTGTATTTGAGATCCATTATCTAAACAAGAGGAAGGGGATTGAAAATCTGATATGCAGTTTTTGGTATGGTGGAAGTAAATCTGGAAACCTAATAAAGTGGCTCATTTAGAGTCAATGATTTTAAAATGAGTGTTAGAGTGGCTCCCAATGAGTGACTTGGAAGGCAGCAGATCAGGCCTTAAATCAAAGGGCAACTTGCATTCTTGTTTCCAACCATGGCACCTGTCAGTCTTCACCGGCCTTCTTTCCACCATGCACATGACTGACATCTATTTACTGGTGAGTGTTGTGTTTTCTCACGCGTAGCTGTTCTATCCTCCATAGTGGGTTGCAAGCTCCTCTGGAATAGCGTAATGGTGGGGAAATACTCTGTACTCCTTGAACAACTAATATTCCTTGGACTTAGTTGAAGCACTCAGGAAATTCGTTGTCCAGTTCTTTGTAACAAAGAAGGCAGAAGTAACTCTCAAGATGTGAAGAATGAACATAGTTACACATCCTTGCCTGTATTCTCTAAAAGGCAAAGGAATTCATCAGTTATTTGATGTTTTCCTCACCTCCCTTTTATGTTTCCTGTATTGTCAAAGTAAGGCAGATTTTGCTTCTTTCAAAGGGTTACTATATCTGAAGGTAAAATAAGTGGAATACAGAAATGTTTTGTCACTCCTGGGTTTAATAATTGTAAATAACGTGTTGCAATTCGTTTCTCAGGAAAAACAAATGCTTTAGCTTCAAAAACTGCCTTTTAAACTGAGAGACAGGTGTATCGTGTTTACAAGGGATATGACATTATAAACTCAGACAGAACACCCCATCCAGATGTGCAGTGATCTGTATCCATGAACCCGGAGGAGGCTGTCACAAGTTTTATGGGTAATTTCTGTTTCTAAGTGTTTAGACACCTTAGCAGCCAACTGGAATGGGGCCAATATCAGTGAGCACACACAGATGAAAAGCCATTATCTAATCAACTCCCATCAAACCAATGGTAAACAGCACTTCTTCGAAACACTTATTACAGATAACATTTTGGTTGTTAAATTTATGAAGTGTAAAGTTATGCAACTTCTTGAAAAAGTCAAGACTGCATTTTCATAGCCATGTCCACCCACAAACACAGTTCAGCAGGAGAGGCACTAATAAGGTCATTTGACAAAAATAAATCACACAAATTGTATTTAGCAATTTTCAACGTTTACTGAGAAAGTCCATGCAGGGGGCATGGCCTTGCCAATTATGAAAAATGTTATCCTGAATAATTAGCAGAATGTGTTGACAAAAATGTCAGCATGAGAGGAGGCAGCATGCTTTATCTACTGGTGTGTAAGAGAAACCTTTTTGAACCCAAAGCTTTGCTAATTTAACATGTTTTCCTATTACTATAAATCGTTATTGCGAATTTGGTAAAGACACTGTGGTCTTAGAAGAAGTGGGTTCTGCTCTGTATCATGATAATACAACATCAGTTGTTTGGGTGGTATAATGGTTACTTCATTCCTCTGTCTCAGTATTAGACATTCTCCAAAATGAGAAAATATACACACTGACTTGAATTCCCTTATAGCTATGCCTTGGAACTACCTCAGTTGTAGTCCTCTACCACTCTACATGTATATAACACTGTGTTACTTAGGTTCTCCTTATTATTAGTACAATTGGACTCCCTTATGAGAAACCCAGACTCCCAGTTTGCACAGTGATATTGACACAGATGGGCGCTTTGATGCTTATATGCTCAAGGAATCTACAGTTACATAGGAATACCTGACCAGAATGAATACATGATTGGGCATTGTAGAAATGGCCATTATTTTAGTGTCACAACATAGCCTCTCCTCTTGACTTAATAGATTCAGAGTCAAAAGAAGTCTTGAGGTGCACAGAATTAATGCCTGCCTACATCAGTCAGTTTTGTGATTGAAAGTCTTCATAGGTAATAAGCATTCACTTAACTCAAACATACAATTAGTTCCTAAGCTGGGAAACTCATCTTTGCAGTATTTAACCCTGAGTGTGGACCTAATGTCTTTCCCAAGCCTCCATTGGGTATCTCTGCTGCTTCTTCCTCTTCTGCTAGAGTTCCTTAAGATTCCTTTACTTCTTTAAATGGAAACTTCTTAATTCACACATTTATTTGCTTCTTTCATGTCCACTGTTAGCCTTCCTCACAGTGCTATTGTGTTTATGCTAAACAGCTCTCAAGACCATTTCCTCTCTCCTGAGATAATGAAGTACATTTATCTATCCTCCCTTCCTTCCATCCATCCATCCATCCATCCATCCATCCATCCCTGCATGCATCCATCCATCCATCCATGCATCCATCCATTCCTGCATGCATCCATCCATCCATCCATGCATCCATCCATCCATGCATGCATCCATCCATCCATCCATCCATCCATCCCTGCATGCATCCATCCATCCATCCATGCATCCATCCATCCATGCATGCATGCATCCATCCATCCATCCATCCATCCATCCATCCATCCATCTATCCATTCATGTTTTGTGTGCTTCATACTTTCTTTAACATCCTAAAAGCCATACACATTTCCCTAGAATTGTCTTTTTCTTTCATTCTTGTTGATTGCAGCATAATTATCTTGGTATTTGGGATCTAAAACTTGAACTTCATATTGAATCTACCTTTACTACAGTATCGGATTGATTAAATTCTGTCACTTTTTTTTTTTATCAACACAGCTTATGTTTTTCCTTTCTTATTGACAAATCTTCATTAATTTTTAAAAAATTATCTTCTTTATAAAAAGGTAGCACAAACTTTTGATGGGCTTTGGAGTCTTTTTTAGATAGCAATTCATTTGCCTTTAAATTTAGTTTAAAAAATATATTTTCTTCACATTATAACTTCTTTGTTTCCAAAGTTACTTGTTTTACTCATTAAGCATCTATGAGTAGAATTAAACCATGGCCCAGCAATGTATCTGCAGGTAAATATCCAAAGGAAAAATACACCAAAACCTCACCTCAAACAGGGTAGAGTTCCTTAACTCACTGCAACATTTTTCATATAGACACGGCATACAAACTGTCTAAAGCCCATTGACAAAGAATGACCACACACACACAGCCACCCACCCACACCCACCTACACATGCACCCACACCCACGTTTTAGCTTGAAAAGAGATCCTGTCATTTGACAATGATATGCAAATGAGTTACTCTTATTAAATGAACTGATGCACAGAAAGCCAAATCATGCATTAATATAACTTAAATATAGAATTTTAAACTGTAAAGCACACAAAACACACACACACACACACACACACACACATACACACACACACACACACACACAAAACCCACAATGGTGGTCATCAGAGGTGGGGAATAGAAGAAATCAGAAAATATTAACTCGAAGAGTTTAATCTTTTGTCTATACAAGTCCAGAAGTACAATATGCTGTAGAAAGACTGCCAAAGATTCTCTATTGCATATTTAAGAAACAATGTTCGAGTCACTTTCGAGTACCCTAAACACGTATGCACAAACACACCCAAAAGTCACTACAGCCTCATGGGCTGGTAACTTGCTTAGCAATAACAGTCAGTTCACTATACACACAGACATGAAAACATGGTGTTCAGCTTACATATATATGACAGGATCTTGACTTTGCATGTGCTACTTGAGAGTCTAATTAATCACAGAGAATATGTACAAGACATTCTTTTGCCCTTAAGACACTTGTAAACAGTAAATCAATAACCATATTATTAGGTGAATTCTATAATATCATATAATTTATAAGACTCAGATTAAATAACATCAAATTTATGGTGTTTTCCCTCATGTCATATGATGGTATATTTTCATTTGAAGTCATCCCATGTAGCTTGTATGGAAAGTAGTCACTTGTTATATTTTCAACTTTCCTGTTGCTCATTTGAACTGTAATTTAATCTCTAATACATCATTTCATAGTCTCATATGGGTGTGCATACTCAGAGAGGTTAGTATTAAATCTTTAAATTTTTAACTTTAACTTTAACCTACTGAGTATAGTATATGCCTATTAAAGCATAAGATAAAGCATCAGAAATTACCAATAATAGCATGTACATGTTACATAGAGAAGAAAATGATATTATTTTCTAGGGCAAATTAAGTCCAACACTGACAGTAAATCATCTGAAACAAATACAATCAAAGTTTACATAAATTAACCATTATGAGAATATTTTCCATCTTCATCCAACTCAAAACCTATCCTTGCACTTTATAAATATTAAGCACCTTTAACAGTTAGAAGAAGTTATTAAAAATGAAAGGCACCGTTGTCACTTGAAGAAGTGAAACATGTCCTTCAAAATAATTTCACCATAATATATCTTCCTGGCTCAGAGGATTTGGGTTTTTGTCAGTTTGATCCCAAGGCAAAACTTGAGGATTAATATAAAGAAATAAAATACAATGCCCATGATTCATGGATTGAAAATCTTATTAGATAATGTACAGTTCCATTAAATAATTCAAATTTTAATATAACAAAATATTAAAATTACGTCACTGTGGGAGAACTGGTGGCTTCTAAGAACACAGATTTTATTGCTTCTTATAGTTCTGTGGGTAGACATCCAGGATGAGTCTAGCCTTGAGCTAACCAATCATAGCACCTGAACTCTGGATTCTTTTCTGAGACCTAGGGAAGATTTCTTCTCTTTCCTAGTTTCTAGAACATTCCTTAGGCCCATTCTTCCATCTTCACAACTGGTGGTGCTGAGGGCCAAATCCTTTTCTTCTATCTTCTTTATTCTCTTATTTTTCCCATAAAAGACCAACTTTGGTAACTGCCAAAAATAGTGTTAAATTTAACTCTAATATATATTTGGACAACCCAGAGAACCCAAAATATTCTTATTACTTCAATGTTTTAAATTATTCATATCTGCAAAGTCTCTTTTACTCACTAGGTAATACAGTCCTAGGTTTGAAGGACTAGGAGATAGCCACCTTGGAGAACCAGTATCCTGTTGTGAAAGCAATGTGCTTTACATACCTATAGTATTAGGTCCATTTTCAGTGGAATGTGTTTCAGTGCCATGAATAGTAATTCTAAATTTCATATAATTATAAGACTTAGAACCAGAAGGTTCCACGGAGGCTGTGCATGGAGTTGAGCATTCATCGTAGCTCCCAGGGGTCTTCACCTCTGGGTGCTGAGCCCTTGCCAGTTCAGTTGGAACAGAACATGAGAATGTTAGAATACAGTGGATTTGTGATTGAGTGAATGACTTCTGAGAATTGGTCACTGCAAATACTGTAGCTGCTGTTTTGGTTTTTCAAGATTCAGAAAACCAAGCGCTTTATGTTACTTTCAAACATCCTTAGTTCCTGTGAGGAGAAATGCGCTTTTAGCTGGTCATGTGGTTTAGCACACTGGCAGTTCCAGGCAAGGCTTCCCATCACTCCATCTGGGCTGACACTGAGACAGGGTCTGTACTAGAGACACTGAGAAATCCCAAGCTTAGCAGCTTTGGAATTTCTGACTTACAGTAGTCGCAATTATGGTAATTTGTTACACAGCAATAGACAGCCAATGCCTCTTCCAATCCACATTTCTCACCTGTGGCTGAGAAGCACTAATTGGTAATTTCCTTTTTAAAATAACTTTAGGGAGCAGTATATAGTCTATGCCTACTCAGATAAGCTCATCATGCATGGCTCAATGTGAATTAAACTTATTTAATGACAGATACTAATCAAATTACTTCCATTGCCTCCTTCATTGTCACCTGCTTTCCATAGACAAGGGAGCCTTTTCTAAATTCTGATTCAGTTTAATTTTGTTTGGGGAAAAAAAAGAGTACTAGAGATGGTGTGATTTTTCCCAAAGTGTCTTGGCTTAAAAAGTAAAATTTAGTGTATGAACCTTGAAAGTAGAATTTAAGCTCTTAATCAATACGTTCTGTAGGTATGTTGACCAAAGGTT
The DNA here is from genome assembly GCF_903995435.1 of Acomys russatus. Taxonomy (NCBI): domain Eukaryota; kingdom Metazoa; phylum Chordata; class Mammalia; order Rodentia; family Muridae; genus Acomys; species Acomys russatus. Next base: position 27,696,226 of record NC_067151.1, on the reverse strand, counting down.
TCCTTGGGGGATTTTTATTTCTTAATACATTTTATTAATTTATTCATATTACATCTCAATGGTTATCCCATCCCTTGGATCTTCCCATTCCTCCCTCCCTCCTGTTTTTCCCCTTACTCCCCTCCCCTATGTCTGTGACTGAGGGGGATTTCCTCCCCCTGTATATTCTCATAGGATATCAAGTCTCTTCTTGGTAGCATGCTACCCTTTCTCTGAGTGCCACCAGGCCACTCCATCCATGGGACATGATCAAATATGGGGCACCAGAGTTCGTGTGAAAGTCAGATCCCACTCTCCACTCAACTATGGAGAATGTCCTGTCCATTGGGTAGATCTGGGTAGGGGTTCGAAGGTTACTGCATGTATTGTCCTTGGCTGGTGCCATAGTTTGCACAGGACCCCTGGGCCCAGTTCTGCCCATCATAATGTTCTATTGGTAGGTTTGTAGGACCCTCTGGATCCTTCTATTTTCCCATTCTCCCATGCTTCTCTCATCTAGAGTCCCAATAGGATGTCCTCCCCTCTGTCTCACTTTCCTGGTAAGTGAAGACTTTCATGGGACATGCTCCTTGGACTAGTGTCCAGATATAAGAGAGAATATATCATTTGACTCTTTCTGCTTCTGGGTTAACTCACTCATTATGGTCATTCTAGTTCAATCTATTTGTCCACAATTTTTGGGAGTCCTTGTTTTTAATAGCTGAATAGTATTCCATAGTGTAAATGTACCACAGTTTCTTTATCCAGTCTTCCACTGAGGGACACTTAGGCTGTTTCCATGTTCTGGCTATTATGAATAAGGCTGCTATGAACATGGTTGAGCAAATGTTCTTGTTGGTATATTCTAAGGAGTGGAATATCTGGGTCTTGAGAAAGCCTTATTCCCAGGTTTCTGAGATAGTGCCAGATAGATTTCCAAAGTGGCTGTACTAGTTTGCATTCCCACCAGCAATGAAGGAGTGTTCCTCTCTCTCCACATCCTTGCCAGCATGTGGTGTCGCTTGAATGTTTGATTTTAGCCATTCTGATGGGTGTAAGATGGAATCTCAGAGTTGTTTTGATTTGCATTTCCCTGATGACTAAGGAGGTTGAGCATTTCTTTAAGTGTTTCTCAGCCATTTGATATTCCTCTGTTGAGAATTCTCTGTTGAGTTCTGAGCCCCATTTCTCAATTGGGTTATTTGGGTTGGTGGCGTTTAATTTCTTGAGTTCTTTATATATTTTGGATATTAGACCTTTGTCAGATGTAGGGTTGGTGAAGATCTTTTCCCAGTCTCTAGGCTGTCACTTTGTTCTCTTGACAGTGTCTCCTGCCTTACAGAGGCTTCTCAGCCTCATGAGGTCCTTGGAGGGGATTTTAACTAGACAGTGAGCAATGGCTGCTTCCATTGACTCACTTGTTCTCTCGTTATTCCATCAGTCAATTCTAAGTGAAGTTTTAATACAGTAAAATTGTCTTTAGGAGGAGGAGAAGTAAAAGTATTCTCCTATCAGTTTCTTATACTACATCTTAAAGTATTTGAGCTATCTATGGAAAACACATGAGGAGGGCGACACAGGTCACTGGTGAGGAGTATTTACTTCCCATGTTAGCTATGTTTCCTGTTGCCATGACAAAATACCTGAGAAAAACAATGTAAGGGAGGACGAGTTTATTGGGCGTACAGTTTGGGGGTACAGTCCAACATAGTAGGGGGAGTATGGTAACAGGAGCATGGGGGTGCTGGTCACATCCCATCCACAGTCAGGGTACAGGGAGAGATGACTGCTGTGTTCTTCTCCCTCTCTGTTTTATTAAATGGTACATACACTGAATGGGTCTTCCCACGTCAATGAACGCAAACTAGAAATCCTTTCTCAGCCATGTCCAGAAGCTTGTCTCTTAGATGTTGCTAGACACTATCAAGTTGACAGTTAAGATTATCAATGGCACTTCCTCAATAGAAGTCTGTCACCCCTAGGATCTTTAGTGGTCACATACAGATGTTCCTGACATCATTGTCTCCCTATGAGACAAGAAGCTTGAAGTTCAGTGGTTCTCAACCTGTGGGTCGTGACCCCCTTGCAAAACACCCTATCTCCAAAATATATATATATATTATGATTCATAACAGTAGCAAAATTACAGTCATGAAGTATCAGCAAAAGTAATTTTATGGTTGTGAGACACCAGAACATAAGGAACTCTTACAGGGTGGCAGTGTTATGGCCGCTGTATAGTCTTTTATACAGTCTATTATGGATAGAGCCATTATATTTTAAAAATATATTTTATTAATTTATTCATATTACATCTCAATTGTTATTCCAGCCCTTGTATCCTCCCATTCCTCCCTCCCTCCCATTTTCCCCTTATTCCCCTCCACTATGACTGTGACTTATATGCTCATAGGGTATCACGTTTCTTCTTGGTAGCCTGCTATCCTTCCTCTGAGTGTCACCAGGTCTCTCCATCCAGGGGACGTGGTCAATATGGGGCACCAGAGTTCGTGTGAAAGTCATACCCCACTCTCCGCTCAACTGTGGAGAATGTCTTTTCCATTGGCTAGATCTGGTAAACCCCTCACCTACACTTTCACCATTAGGACCAGTTTTACTGTGCTGCCCAAGAGAGGGGCACAGGTTGCTTTCCTGAGGGCTGCAGGTAACAAGGGGTCAGAAGAGAGCTTCGCTCCCTTGATGCTAGAGCCTGGCTTTGGCACTTGTCTTTCAAGTAATTTTTTTACATTTAATTTTCTTTGTTGCCTCTGATAATGTACATTTCTTCTTCTAGATCATACATTAGGCACCTGAGTCCTCTGACCACAGCCCCTCTAGCATGCTTCTCATGTCACGGGTAAGCATCTTCCAAGAGACTTCTTTATGGCACAACATTCCAGGGTCCACAAGTAGGTCCCAAAGATCCCCAAGAGACGCCACTTGTTTTGTGGCAAGCAGACAAATCCGCAAACACCTTGTATTATAAGTTAGAGCTGAGGTTGGAAGATTAAGGAGAATATCTTCAGATATAGGGTCAAGCTCAGATGTTACACAGAAAACTTTGGGTGTACATATTTCAAATTAGAAGTGAACTTGCCAAGTTGTGATGGAAGTTTTTTGTTTGTTTTTTGTTTAGTGTAAGTGGAAACATTGTGTCGCGCTATTTTTGCAGGAGTTCTAGCTTTTACTTTTATTTATACACATTGTGTATGGACCCTTATTTGTCATCTTATCTCTACCTTGCAGCATTGCTTGTAAGTTGGCCATGAATTGTGTATAGATACATATACATATTCCCTTGAAGATACACATGGTGAGTAAAGGATAAGTGTTGTAAGTGACAAACTGTAATAAAATATTTCCCAGCATTGCTTTTTCTCTTGTACCTTTAATTCTTTATGCTAATAACATTGATTTTTGGGTACTTTTAGACATTACATGTGCTAAGTATTTATTAGATACTTTTTAGAAGATTTTGAAAGGTATTACTACTTGTAGTTATCTATCAGCAGTTAAATTTCTGGAGGGGGGAGGTCTCAGCTCAGATTAGTTCTAATAAAGCTACATGTTGAGCCAGGCACTGTCTAGAAAGCAAGTTCAGGACAGCCATGGTTACACAGAGAAATCTTGTCTCAAAAACACCAAAACCCAAAACCCAAAACCCCCTACATGTTGACACATTACAATACTTTTAAAGTATTTTAAGATGGTTATATTCATATGTGGCTAAAAGAAGCAGTACAGAAAATGCTATCACACCCTTTAACCAGTTTGGCCTAGAACATTTTGAAAGATACAGCACAAGATCACAGTCTTGATGCAGTCATGACAGAACCCTCCACCATAGCGAGAGTCATTGTGTTGTGTGTTGTTCCTTTTGAATCCACATCCCCTACCATCTCAACTCCAGGGAGCTATTAATCTGTTCTGCATCACTGTAATTTCTCATTTTAAGATATTTTGATTCTTTGATTTTTTTTTTTGAAACATGGTCTTTCAATGTAGCCCTGGCTGTCCTGAAACTCACAGAGATGCACCTGCCTCTTCTTCCTAAGTGCTGAGGTTAAAGGCGTGCACCATTAAATCTGACTTAAGATATTTAAGTCCTTAACAATCTCCTTTGCCACTCCCCTCAGGCCAGAATGTATTAACTGCCCTCCCAGGATGAATAATAGAGGCCAGCTTCACTTTATTTATAAACAAAAATCTCAGGGCTGGAGAAGTGATTCAGTGGTTGAGAGTACCTGCTGGCTCTTGTAGAGGACCCTGGTTTGGTTCCTCACCTGCATGGTGTCTTAAAACTGTCTGTAGCTCTATTTCCATGGCTATCACATGATCTCACCCAGCTTCTGCAGGCACAAGGCACATAAGGAGCACACATATATGCATGTAGGCACTCACACATACACATAAAATCACTTAAATAAGTAAATCTTGAAAAATTACCTGGGCAGCTCTCCCTAAGACCTAAAACACACCTGTGAGATGGGCCACTCCAAGAGTGTATTTACCAACCAAGGCTTTCAAGAGTTCTAAAGCAGCCACAACTAGAGTTTAGGTTTATACCCTGAGCTTGTATCCATTTTTTACTCGAGTCAATACTTATTCAGTAGTGTTAAGTTTGAATGTGACATGTCCTCCATGAACTCATGTGTTCTGGACATTTGTTCCCAGCTGCTGGCAGTTTGTGAGGGCCATGGAAATATTGAGAGGTGGAGCCTTGCCGGAGAAATTGGGTCACTGGGTCAGGAGGGTCTTGATGTTTTCTAGCCAACATTATATCTTCTCTCCTTCTGCCTCTGAACTGTGGATGAGGTGTGGCTACTTGCCTCAGCTCTCACAGCTGTGCCTATTTATGCCCCATGATCTCCACACTCTCAGACTGAGAGCCGAAGTACGCCTTTCCTCCTCGGTTAGCCTGCTTCTTGTCAGATTGTTGCCATGAAAATGAAAAGCTTAGCTAATGAAAGTAAATAGAAATCACACAAACACTGTTAGAGAAATAGCATGATTTCATAATTGAAAGAATGAGTTTTTGCTGTACATTCTTTCTAGGAGAAATACTGTGTTTCAGATGTTCCAGTGATTTGTGGCCCTTGCTTGCTTGGTGCCCTTTTCATTCAACTCTCCTTGTTTTTTCTTTTACTTAGCTGTGGTTTCAGTCTTTGATACTGTTATTGTTTTCAAGCCCTGAAAGGTGCTTCTTCAAGGACCACATGTCACAAAGTGCAGTCAATAAATTAATACTAAGCATCAGAATTGGAAGACAGAAAGGAAAAAACACAACAATTTCTCCACAAGCAGTTCAACTTCTGTAAGGAGACAAAACCTGTGGCCTGTGTTTTTAATAGCTTGATTAAACTCTCCAATGACAATAATAGCTCAAAATCACTTTGGTATTCACTGTGAATAAAAATAACAGAAAAACATATTTTTGTCTTGAGGCAGGAATAGAGGATAGAAAATCCGTTGTCCTACTCAAGGACAGTTAAAAGTTGTTCAGATTATTAATTTCCTGCTGATGTTCAATATAGTTTTTATTACGCTGAGGTAAAGTGAATTATATGAAACAATGGGGAACCCTGTGGTTTGAATGAGTGTCCCATAAGCCTGTGAGATAAAGGTTTATTTTTCTTTTAAAGGTGCTACTGAGAGGGGATGGGACTTAAAGAGTCAGAGCCTAATGGAAGGATGTTAGGTCGCTGGAAGAGTGTTCTACAAGAGGCTATTAAGACTTTGGGAACCTTCTCTATTGGGCTAACTGGCCACCCCAGGGGGAATGAGCCTCCTCTGTTACATGTTCCTTACATGCATTGAACTTCCACAGGCCCAAAGCAAAACTGCTGAGTGAAACTAGAAACGAGACAATGGAGCTAGAGCTGAGCAGGAGCCTCAGACAGTGGAAGCCCAAGTCACTGCTCTCTTTGTTTATTTTGTCACGAGGACCTAAAGCTAGTGAGTTGCAAGGGTTCAGTATATGAGTGCTCAGAGGATCAACGGCGATGTGACGTGGGACAACTCTTACAGCCTGATCCTTGGCATCCTCTTGTCTTTACCCATCCACTGTTTCAATGTAAATATAAACCTTTATCTATGTCTACGCAGAGAATAACATGACATGAAGCCGGTTCTGATGACAGCAGCCCATTGAGCCTATGTGTGGGCACTGCTGACAATGAAACAGCCTCCACCATCACCTTTTGATCTGAAGGACTTGCACAATCATTGAGTGTAGTCAGCGTCCTATGGATCATACATATTGATTTGTTATTGTTAATAATTCTTACTTGTGTTGTGAGTCTGAGTATAGTTTCTATAAGTTTACTTTTAAGCTCTCCAAGTTCAACTTTGGTATCTCATTTGCATTTCCTCTGTTTCATATTTTTCCATTCTTAGCAGAAGTGAACCACATTATTCTACTATTCTTAGTGGAAATTAAACTAGCGCTGAAGCACACTTGAGTAATGTCAAATTGGCCCTGCATCAATCTTATGAAAGAATATGGAATATATATGGTTAAGATGGAAATTCTTTCAGAATAAGTGAAGTTAATTTCATAGCCATGTCTTAATAAGTGAGCCCTGAATTTCCCTGTTTTATCAAAAGGGTTTCTGTGATGTATATTAAAATTCTTAAATTAAAACTTTCATATTAATAACACAGGCTTTCTATGAGTTTTACTCACCAAAAAAAAGCGGCAAGCAAATGGTTCTTGCCTTTTTATATAATAAAGAAAGAAATAGAAAATATGAAGTTCCAGGTTGAGAAAAATCGAAAGAAGGGTATTGCAAAGGCCAGAAATAGTTTTCTTAGCTTTATACTTACAAAACAAGTTTCAACAATCAGTTTTAATTTAGTTTAATTTTTTTTGCACATTTGACCATTGAAGTGTTTCTTATCACTATGCAAATTTGAAATTCAAGAGTAAGAAAGGATGAATTCTCTATTGTAATTAAGGAAGACTCTATGCATTTTGATGAGATTGAATTTTTTGATAAATATTCTACAATATCACATGCTTGTACATTATGGTGTGTCCTTAAGAAGTGACTGTAAAACTAAAAGGTACATAAATACAGTTTCATTGAACAGGACTTTAGGTCTTAGGGTTGTAATTGGTTGAAATGCATACAAATAAGAATATGACTGATTAAAAAATTTTAAGATATTATAATTTATTCAGATTACATCCTGATTATTATCTCCTTGCTTGTATTTTCCCATTCCAACACTGTCTCCCTCTTTGGCCTATTCCCCTCCCCTAGACCTCTGACAAAAGGGGACATCTTCCCCCACCATATGAACACAGCCTATCAGGTCTCATCCTGATAGCCTGCTTCCCCTTTCTCTGTGTGCCAATGCCAGGCCTCCCCACCAAGGGGAAGTGGTCAAATAGGAGGCACCAGAGTTCATGTTAGAGGCAGTCCCCACTCTCCCTACAACTGTGGAGAATGAGCTGTCCGTTGGCTAGATCTGAACAGGGGGTCTAGGTTTACTGCATGCATTTTTCTTCATTGGTAGAACAGTTTGTGAAGGCCGCCTGGGTCTAGATCCGCCAGCCTTGATGGTCTCCTTGTGGTGCTTCTGAGCTCTCTGGGTCCTTCCATCCTAACATTCTTCCATACCACTCTCACCTGGAGTCCAACAGTGGGTCCCAGTATCTGTCCCGATCTCCCACTGAGTGAAGACTCTCAGAGGACATCCATTTGGGGCTAGTATCCAATTATAAGTGAGTATATACCATCCATGTCTTTCTGGGTCTAGGTTACCTTATTCAGGATGATCATTTCTAGTTCCATCCATTTGCCTGCAAATTTCAAGATTTCCTTGTTTTAAATAGCTGAGTAGTATTCCATTGTGTAAATATACCACAGTTTCTTTATCCATTTTTTGGTTGAGGGACATCTAGGTTGTTTCCAGATTCTGGTTATTACGAATAAGGCTGCTATGAAAATAGTTGAGCAAAGGTCCTTGTTGTGTGATGCAGCATCTTTCGGGTATATGCCCAGGAGTGGTACAGCTGGGTCTTGAGGTAGCCCTATTCCTAGTTTTCTGAGAAAGCACCAAATTGGATCTCAGAGTGGTTGTACAAGTTTCCACTCAGTCCTGTACAATAAAAGAATATATGATGGATTTCTGACAGCCCCCCCCCCCACTAATACAAGTGACTGGAAAATCTACATCTTTCATTTCAACCTAAAACTGTTCAGGCAGCATAGTTTATTGTTTTCCCATTTACAAAGTATTTTCTGAAGAGCTATGTTTAGAAACACAGATATAAAAATAAGCCCTAAATTTAAGGTCTAGTGAAGGAGGTAAAATGACAACACGCAGATACACATCGTGTTATTTATGGGTCTTTTACATTGTGAGTCTGATGCTGGAAACAACAAATAGCCACTGGGGTGCACTTGGCCAGGTCTTTCAGATTCTAAATTTGTGCTTGAATACTAAATTTAATTAATATGCCACTAACAATGACAATGGAATCTGGTAAGATGAAGCATTACCCACACTTCCATTGAGACTCTAGTGTAATGAACGTGTTTTATCTGGATACAAAATAATTAGCTAACCTGCACTGGGGGAAGGTCAGGTATTTTGTAATATATCATAAATATAGAGACTGCAACTATAATTATAAAATAATGCTGTAATTTTGCACCTACAAGGTTAATTTTGCATTACAAAAGTAAATTGAGACCTTGGCTATCTCAACCTTATGTGATTTAATGTGCAATCACTGGACAGTATTTTTAGCATGGTTCCCAGCTAACCCTCAGGAGTTGCTGAAGAGGGCTGCAGAGTGCACGTTGATGTGCTGCTGGACAGCTGAGGTGCCCTCCAGTGTGACAGGACCACGAATGGGTTATAAAAGCAAAACGAAGGTACAGCAATTTGTATATCACCACAACATTTGTGGAACCCTGGACACCTCCAGGAGACTAATCCTCAGGCATCCTTCCGGGACAGGCGTAGGTTTATTGCACTTTACAGGAGGGATAAATAACCAGTTTTCAGTTGGTTGCAGAGCGAGGGATAAAACAGAACTCTCTTTATTTCCTAGGCCATAATTTAACAACTACTTTCCCTAAGCAAGGCATTACAGTCTCTCCTATAAGAGTCCTAAGTTATTTCTTATGCTGAAATCTTATCTTTGGGGATAGGCTCTGTTTTCCATGTCATACAATCTTGGTCTCGCAGCAGGTACATGCAGTTCTTAGTAGTTTTAAAGTTTCTAATAATTTTATTTTATAAGCACAGCTGACACTGAATGGGTTTCCATATTCCAGAGTGTTGATTCATGAGTGTCTGTATGCATGGGCACACTGAACACTTGCTTTTGCTTCCATGCATCTGTGTGCCTTTCTAACACATTTTCTCCCTTGGAACAACGAAGGTACAGTTTTCTGACTTTTACAAATGAGACGTGTTGTAGAATCAGCAAAAACTAGTTTCAGCTCCTCTGAGAAACTTGTTATACAGACATAGTTTATGATGAGCATAAATAATAGTAATAATTTATTTTCTGAGGCACAATGCTAGAGCAAAAGCCATCTGGGCAGGCAAACATTTGTTCGTTGTGTGAAACGTTCATCAAACTCAGCTTCTACTCAGAGATAATGGATACGTAAATAGATTTTTTTCTTTTACCTGAATGCACCCGTAGGTTTAGAAGCAAATACATTTTTGAAAGTATTGGAAAAATAATAATCATTTTTTTCTAAATCTGTACAGCCTGTCAAATTTTCACCACATATAAATAGAAAATCACAATCTTTTGGAAAATTGAATTTGATACTTGTTAATTTATTCTTTTAAGGTAGAAGCCCAGCCACAGATACTTAGACTTTCTGTTACTGGTTTTCATTAAACTCAGGACATTTTGATTTAGAATAGAGTTTTTATATTCTTTGCTCTCAGGGAAAGAAAGCTATCTTTTTTTTTTAAACTAGAGAAAGCCATAAGTCTAACCATAAGACTGAAATACTATCAGTAAACCTCTTGGGAGATATTTGTGATTCCTTAGAAATGCTTTTAATAGCATAGGCATTCATTAATTGTGTAGATGAGCTTCATATGCAATGAGTAGTAGATTCTTAAGGCAACAATGAAATTATTTAATAAGTCTTAGAGCTTTTGAAGATTACTCACATGAATGGTTTCTGAACATATTTTTGTTCAATGTTCCTCCAGAAAGGAAAATGTTGACCCTTTAGATGGCAGCTACAGAAGGATAAGTATCAACTCAACATAGGAAGGGATTTCTATCATCATGGAAAGTATTCTCACCTTTAATAGAAGTGAAATAGAAATGACTCCTGAACTTCACACAGGACATGGATTCCCTGGATACTAGGGTAATCTCACACCTCTCTGTCTCTCTTTGTATCTATGTATATATAATATGTTTTATAATATATATATATGTATATATATATGTAATGTGTATATGTGTGTTCCTGAGTGTATGCATTCTTACCATTTTTATGCAGGAGACCACGGAGGCTGGAAGAGCATGGTACTGGAGTTACATGTAGTTGGAAGCCACCATATGTGTTCTGTGAACCAAACTTGGATTCTCTACAAGAGCAGAGAACACTCTTTAATCACTGAACCCTCTAACTCTTCCATTTTTGTTTTTATTTTTAATATTTACTATTTTAATATTTTTCAGTTCTAAGTATGAACATATACAAGTAATAATTTTTTTATGATCCTTCTCTCCTAAGGTCACAGTACATTTGTCATAGAAACAGATTCTTATTTTTCAATATTCCTTAATATGTATTTTATGATGTTTATTCTCAGTCTGTATAAGCCAATCAATGATTTCACAATTTTTTGGCATCACGATTTTCCCCCTAGCATTAGCAAATGTATTGTGTAATCCATGGACCTTTGTGGCATCATTTTTATCTTGTCACTCTGTATAAAAATATGGAATTCATTAACTTTTGAGACAGGACCTTATGTAACCCAGGCTTCCTTCAGCCTCACTCTGAGGCTGAGGCTGACCTTGAACTTCTGATCTTCCTGCCTCCACCTCTCCAGAGCTGGGATTACAAGTGTGGGCCACCATGTCTAGTTTATAGCCTTCTGGAGATCTAACCCAAACCCAGGGTTTAGACATGGTAGGAAGTCACTCTAGCAACTCTCAGCCTCATCATATAGCTCTGCCCTGCCCTGTTGGTGTTGCTCACATGCTCTCACTTTGGTATGTGAATTTTTTCTTAATGTGGCCCTGTTTTCCCAATAGTTTGTCTTATTGGTGCCAAACACCTGTCATTTGTTCTCTTCCACTCCCTTCAGCCTAACCATTACAGAATTTATAGGTGTAAGTATGGGTCAACTTGCCATCTTTTATTACTTTCATTTTATTCTGAAAATCACTTACTACTCACCATAAGGTCTATATCAGAAGCCTGCATTTTTAAAATTAATTGTATACTAGTTTTGGATATATGAACGTATGAAAGCTATACATACGAAATGTGCTATGTAGTTTTAAAGTGGTGACTATTCATATTCCGTTTCAACTTTTGACAGAATCAGAAGCAACACAAGCCTTAGATATTTATTGAGCATACAGTAAATTTCTATCAAAGAAAATATTAGACAATACTCATAGGGGCTGTTAAATGGAGGGAAGGGATAAGGTACCTTTCCAATGAAAGCCACAGGAGCTACCCATGAGGGTGCCTGCTTGTCCCAATTCTTTGGGCAGCACAGATAGGCTGCAATGATGGTAATAGAATTAGGTTGACTTAAGAATGTCTTTTTTTCTTGGTCCATGTTGTTGAGCAGAATGCCATGGGTTATTAGGCCCCCAAATGTTTTGTGTTAAAAAAGATAGCTCCCTTCACGTACTTTCCATTTTGCAGCGAGAGATTTAAGCTTTATTACATCTGAAATACCACGAAGCACATCATCGCCTTGGTGTTCATACTTTACAATATATTCCAGACGAAGAGAGATTTCAGTGGATTTGACTCATCAGCTCATTTATTAGCAGATATGATGTGCACCCACAGCCCTGTCATTCCACGTGGCACTAATGAACTCCGTTTTCAGCTTTCTCAGCAGTGAGGGTGGTATCTGAATTGAAATGGATATGGGTTCTTTCTTTTCAGGTTCCAGTGTTGAATTTGGAGATGTGAGGCCTTGTCCTTGAAGTTGAGTGGCGCGCACTTTGAAGAAAAAGCACCATTACCTTGACAGTCCTAGAACTTTTATTTTGGTCTCATACACATCTCAATCTTAGTTTCCAGTTTCATTGGATGTTTTAGAGTCTCTTTTTCTAGAGTAAACAGAGAAATAGAAATAGAAATAGGAAATATAAATAAAAATCACATAGAGAAGTTTTAATTTTTAATGTCTTCACCTTAAAAGGTTCTATCACTGAAATAGCAATCTCAGAAGTGCCTGTCTATACAACACAAAACAATTAGCAATTCACAGCATAATATTAACATTAACCTCATAAATCATATAACTGAGAGCCTGCCATGGAAGCAGACATTGATAATTATAGAAAAGGTTATTTAATTATAAATGAAATAAATTCTGTCTGGAAAATACAGACTATACTAGGAGAGATGCTAATGCAGAGAAATGGCACTGTGAGAGGGGAGAGGTGTGAAATCAGGGGTATCAGGGATGGACGCTTTCCCAAAGAGGTGACTTTCCAACAGAACGTCTGAAATGAAAGCATGGTTAGAAGAAAAGATGAGTGGCATACGCTGGGGTAGCGTCTGGGCAGGGCTTTTACTCAGACTGAACAGCATGCATGGGGAGGGTGTGAGGGAGGATACTGAGCTCTTTGGAAACAGTGACCAGTCATGAACGTAAGAAGAGAAGGAGGAGAAGGTGATTGGGAAAATGGGAGGAAAGCAAACCGGGAACCCCGTGTGGTAGAAGCGCCTCTTCCAAGTTTGTCATATTGGAAGATGGCTCTGCAGGAAAGGGATGAAGTCTAGAAGCTTTAGCACTATTTCCAGATGGATTACAGTGCCTAATGCAAGACTGTAATAGAAGAGATGGAGCCGAGAGGCCCCGAGAGGTACTTAGGAGCCAGGATGTGGTGACTGCCTTGAGCCAGAGAGGGAGAAAGACAAAGACGAGGGCTCTGCTTCAAGATTCACGGCAGGTACAGGTGGGTGGACAGTGATGGGATTGTTTTGAGAGGGAACTGGGAGATGAGATTCAGAATTCTGAGTTTCGATGTGAGCAGGCTGAGTTTGGGGCACCTGAGAAGGCACGGGGGGGGGGGGGGGGAAAACACTCTCAAGTAGGAAGCTGAGGACACGGGCCTTACAGGACACAGGTTGCAATACTGTGATCGCTTTGTTCTTTCCCTCTACAGAGAAAAGATCAAAATCAACACCTCTTTGAAAGTCATGGAGAGATAAGCACAAACAAACGCCGGGAAACCCACCCAGATTCAGAAATATTGATGCATACGCAACTCAACAAGGCCTTGTAAACACGAGACATGTAACACACATCCCACAGCCAAACTTCTCAATATTTCATCACTTTCCTCAAGGTTCTCTTTCAAAACGGCTACCTCAACCCTTTCATTTCTTCCCATAACCTTTACTTCCACCCCTGCTGCAGTCCCCTCCCTATCTTCCATAAAGGACCCTTTATTTCTGTATCTAAGCCCAGTTGTGACATATTTCCTGTCATTCATAGTGACACAGGTCAGCAAGGTGAAGCTCTGTCTTAGAATCTACCTGGCCAGGATGATGGGGTAGTGAAAAGAGAGGGAGCACATAAATAATAGACAAGCATTTTCCTGTAAGTAACCATGCTAGTGGCATATTCATGATAACCCGAGTTGTAAGAATGCGATTCAGAAATAGAAAAACCCAGGGAAGGAGGGAAAGGCATTTGAAGACCTACGGTCTAGTAATGAGAGAAAGAAAGTCAGGACACTTGAAAAAACCATGAGCCAAGTATCAAGAGCTCAAGAAGAATCCAATGATCAATCTGTCAAATCTATTGAAGGCCCATTTGCATATTTTAAAAGAAGAGTGCACCAGTTTTTCTTTAAAATGTCTACTTTTGATACTTTCTGCCAGGAAAAGATTGGCAGCCCCCAACCACGCAGTAGTGACTGTTTGTTTTTGTCTAGACACACCAACACATCTTTTTATTGTTTTATCTTTTTTTCATTTGCAGAATAGAGGATGGTTGTTTGAGTAGTGGAGCCTTGCTCTGTGTGTGTAGAGATCCCACCAAAAAAGGAGAGGTAGTCAGTAGTGGTCCAGTAACAACACTAAATTGCTCAACAGACAACCAGGTAAAATAGTCAGGTCTTCAGCAGATGGCAGAACTGCTAAATTCATTGGGAAATGGGTGCTTCTAAAGAGAAATACCATTTTAAATGACAAGGCAAAGTCAATTTGGTATGACTCTTTCCAACAGTTTAACACTCCAGAAGGAGGCAAATGGACAATTAAATATGACTCAGATTGGAAGGAGCACCTATCACACTACTTTTCTATTTTTTTAAGTGACACATTCAACATTTCCTTGTGCTCTGTCCTGGTTCTCTAAACATTTTTTCTGTGTACTGCCTTCCGTTATCCAAGAGGGAAGCACTAATGGGTGGTTACATCCTTTATTTTGCTATGTTTTCGCTAACACAGTAGATTTGTCTTTCGCCTTCCTCATTTGTCTGCATATCTTAGCATTGAGAGTTGGCAGATTCCACGGAGCAAAACTCAAATGAGCTGAAATGTTGACTTAGGCAGACAGAGGAGTGGGGAGGGGGGATATACCTATCTATTCATTACTTTTTAAAAGCATATATCATGGCTTTTGGACTCAGCTCCAAAAGAAAACAGAAAACAATAGTTCTTTCCTCTAAAAAGTAATTCTACTTCGGCGTCATGCTCCACCTGTGGGCTCTGTAAATGGCTGAACATTTAAATTTCTTCCTGCTGGACATTTACACACACAGCCTGTTCACTGAGGCTTCTCCCCTCCGCTCACTGTAGGTCTGCTTGGGGTTCATGATCAGAATAGGAATTTGTGGGTTCTTTGAGTAAGGCTAGTCAGGGTTACTTTTTTTTTTTTTTTTTTTTTAATGCTCTCTTGGGCTTCCTTTAGAATCGGACCTAAGCATTCCTCAGATGCAGCCGCAGCAAGCAGTGAGCTATTCCTCTGCATGGGAAAGGCAGAGAGGAGCAAAAGGAATGGAAGAGAGACCTCATGGAAAACTGCCCCTTTCACTGATGCTTTTCGCTCCTGCACAGAGAAGAGAGATGCTGTAAATCAAACTTCCTTTGCCAACAATACCATGACAGTTTGCCTGTTGCTGCACACCCTGCTTTATCACGGTAAAGAAACAGGTAGCTTAGCGTGGAAGTGTCCTATGATTCGTCAGGCTTTTGGCAGACGATCAACCCACTGTAAGGACGGTCAGCATCACTGAGCTGTGGCTGTTTAAAGGATGTGAAATGGGGCTGGTGGCACCGAGGCGGTTGATGGTAAATCAGCTTTGATTTCCCCTCTGAGAGCACAAAATCAACCTTGTCGTTATCAGGAAGAGAAATGAAATCTCTAAATATTTCTCAATGTTTTGTCATCTCTGCCTGTCGGAGTGATTTAACATAAATTTTCCCCAAAGTAGGAAGGGAGGGTATTAATTCATTTCATTTCAAAGATAAACTTCCTAGTTTTTTCCCCTATAAATCACCTGGAAAACCTCCAATTTGCAATTGAGGAGGTAGCTTAAGATCAACGGTGTTTTTTTTTTTTTTTTTTTTTTTTTATTAATTTATTCTTGTTACATCTCAATGTTTATCCCATCCCTTGTATCCTCCCATTCCTCCCCCCCCCCCATTTTCCCATTATTCCCCTCCCCTATGACTGTTCCTGAGGGGGATTACGTCCCCCTATATATTCTCATAGGGTTCAACGGTGTTTTAAAGCAAAATATTATGAGTTAAAAAAATGCTCCTTGTGTTGTGTCCCCTGCCAATACCTTGGCAGTCCCTGGAAACAATGATATCTGGCATTTATAAAAAAAAAAAAAAAAAAAAAAGTCAGAAGGGCTAAGAAAAGTTGCTTATAGATGCTTTAAGTTGAATCTGTTGCCAAGGAGTTTGTTTACTGGACTTTTAACTATATTTCTTGCATGGCCCAAATTTACTTATTTTCATGTTTCAAACCCATCTTTGCTTTTTATCCTATCTCCCATCTTCTTTAGTTGATAATAAGACACTGCGGGCATTTGTAAGATTTCTATTACCTCTAAGATCTAAAACGCTATTGCAAAGAAAAACACGAAAACCCTTTTTATTCTTTTTATTGTTGGGGTATGAATAATGCAGGATCATTGCAGAGAGCAGGGTGACATCAACAGCCATATCAGATGAACCTGGTGCTTAGGAGGAGGCTGTGCTGAGATTCCCGTAGGTGTCTCTGTGGACTTCACACATGCTCGTATTTTATTTAACTTTGGATCATTTATTTTCCATGGCAGAATATTAGGGAATGCAGCCTGGCAATTTTTTTTTTGTTGTTCTTTGGCCTCAGGGACCAAGGTAAATACTCAAATGGGTTTATGTGAAAGTCTCATTCAGTGTTTGATTATAGAAAGTGTATCTATTTTCTCTTCAGTTCCACTAATTACAGAAGAGGGAAGACTGCCAAATACAATAAAGAGGGCTTAGGTTAGACATCTGAAATGCTTGTTGTTATTATCAGTTACTAGAGACACCATGCCCATTTTTAATATCTCACCATCTCCAGCATCAGGGAAGGCAATAATCATACCATTTGTTGAGCAGCTGTCTAGTTTGACCAAGTGGTGCCCAGCAAAAGGTTCAATTCCTATTTGCTGTGGGACTTGGTTGGAACAAATAGTACTTCAGTAGCTCACAACCCAAGACAATAATCCTGATAAGGGATACAATACATGGAGAAGAGAAAAGCAAACCTGATTAATGGGGTTTTTTTTTGGCCTCATATTTCTCTACGTCACATACAATCTATTTGGAAGCAGATATTGATGCCCACATGAAAAGATGGAGTTCATGTTGACCAAGACTTTTGAGAATATCATAGAAAATGCTTTTCCCTGATAACTAGAGGCTATAAGTTTGACTATTATTATTATACCTGTATCATAGACTCGGGAGCAATAGAGGGAGAGCTCACTAGCATCTACCAAGTACCAGACACTGTGCTCACGACTGGAATTTGATACGCTGAAGTTCGAACACAAAGCTTTGGCCCTCCTAGGTATAACATTCTAATAATAGAGATGGAAAAGAATGAGATTAAGAAATGATATTCAGCAAAAGAACATTTAAAAAAAAGGGATATGGAGCATTGTTATACAAAATTTGTTTTCAATTCCAGATATTCTACCTAGAAAGAAACCTGTTCTACTTTGATGATTTTTGTCTAGAAATACTGACTGACATGAGTGCATAGGAAAGGTTGATTCTTGAGGCTCATTATACTCTCTTTCAAATGAACAATAAAGAGTGAAGAAGCATCATAGAAAATGGTCTGGAATCTTGTCACATCTAAGACAGTTAAACTTCAGTTTTCAAATAAATATAAACACTGTTATTTGGCCCTTGTTGAAAGACAGGATCTAGATTTAGTCAGCCTTGGTCTCTTGTTTACTTCTTCCACTGTGTCAACAACCTCATGCAGGACTCAAAGCACCCTGGACCAGCGGATGTTGGAGATATATTTATTTTGTCAAAATGTCAACATGAATTATTTTCATCTTGTGAATGTGTATCCTCACCTTCGAACTCTGTCCTAGTTTCTGCCTAACACAACCAGTCCTCACTTTTCCCCTTCTGCATTAGCCAGACTTGTAAGAAGTTTCCTTCTAGCGAATTGGTGTCTTGTACCTGTGGATATCGGAGCACAGAACCACTTATCCTTTATCTATATTGAATAGTATAATTTTAAGAGAGAAAAAAGAATTATAGAAACATTAGTGTAGGGTCAGCAAGATGGCTCAATAGAAAAAAGTGATTCTTCTTAAGCTTGAGGATATAAGGTTGAGCCCAAGAGCTCATGTGGTGGTAGGACAGAACTGACTCCTTCGAGTTGTTCTCTGACCTGCGTGTGTGTGCGCACGTGCGCGCGCACGCACACACACACACACACACACACACACACACACACACACACACACAAAATGTGGCACATGCTACCTCTGCCTCCTATACAGTGTAAATGAGTAAAGGTAGAGAAACAAAGAATTGAAAAGAAAAATTAGGGTGAAGAAGGAATAATATAAAATCAGAAGCTGGTTCTGTCTGAAGTAGTTTATCAGAGTTCAACCAGAGACGCAAGATCCATGAAATGCTACATATTTGATAGATAGAGAGATAATAGATAGATGCTAGATGCTAGACAGACAGATGATAAATGGATGTTAAATATTAAGGTCGATAGGTAGTTAGGTGAATGGGCCAATGAGTGGTATCTACATCATTGGTGGGGGATGAAAAGAGGAAAATGGAAGGAAAGAAGAATAAATGGATAAAGATATATTACAAAGGTGTAGCTTCCACACTGTGACAGCTGTTGAGCAAGTTCATGGGCTGTGGTAGGAGAAAGAAACTCACCAGCCATCTCGGTCATATGCATGTAGCTGGAAGCTCTCCACAGGGAGAACTTCTCTCTGCCTGAAGCTCAGCCTTGCTCTTAAGTTCTTCCTGCCACTCAGATCATGCTTACCCAGATTATGAAAGATAAACTACCAAACCTGAAGCCCAACCGGTGAGGCGGCTTCCATTAGTCTACAGGAAGCCTTCAAAGCAATGCCTGAAATGGTGTTTGGCCGAGTAACTCAGGACTTCAATCCAGCTTAGCCTAAATCACTACAATGAAAGCAGAGCACAGCTAGCAAGTCCATCTGATGACTTTGAATTTTTACAATCTTATTGGAATGTATACAGCAAATCCCTGAAATACATCACTCTCCTCTTAAAGTTGTTCACTTAAAACCTACCTGTCATGCTTCAACATACTGTTTGTGTTTTTAGCTGCTTACATGTCACAAACTAAGAAACTCATTCTCAAATGTCATGATCAATCAACCTTTACAACATCTTGTCTTCCAAACTGATTTTACATTAAAAACCAAGCAGGATAAAAAAGGTAACCTGCTAGT
The DNA here is from genome assembly GCF_903995435.1 of Acomys russatus. NCBI lineage: Eukaryota > Metazoa > Chordata > Mammalia > Rodentia > Muridae > Acomys > Acomys russatus. The sequence goes on along the minus strand of NC_067151.1, from coordinate 27,677,085 downwards.
CACATCTGTGCCATCAGAGACAACTGCTTTCTTTCTCTTCTCTTGTGAACAGACACCATTGAGAACTTTAATGCAGGCCAGAGAAAAAGAATGGCTCAGACAAATAAAAAATGCAAAACAAACCAAATAATACATTCTAGTTTACCATGGCTAGCAGGCTAGACATGTAGTGAAGTGAAGACATGGAGTGAAGACAGATTACAAAAGACAGACACAAGTATTATAGAGCTGGAATACAGTGAGCCATGGTGGGCTGTGGCCTTGGATTGGAGACGCACCAGCAGTCAAGACACTCCGTGTACACATTATATACCGTGGAGGAGCCAGCAGCTTAGATAAGCTTGATGGGGTTGGACGGAGCTGGAGATGGTGGAGGTGGAGGTGGAAATGGGGGAAGGATGCCTTTTCAGAAAAGCATTCATCCTGCATGAGGAACCACGGCTGGGGCTTTCTGCATTTAGGAAATGATCAACTGTCCATCAGCATCTGTATTCATAGGGGTCACTCTTATCATTTCCCTGAACCTGATCCAGGAAAGGATTTGCCATTCCCAGGAGTATGATGCATTGTCATGCTTGACAAGGCCATGCTATTGGAAACAGTACATATCTTCTCAAGATCTCATCTGCTTTCCACACCAGCTTGTCTACTTTTTCCAGGTGTGTGTGTGTGTGTGTGTGTGTGTGTGTGTGTGTGTGTAAGGACTGTATTCAGCCCTAGCACATATGATCAGTTAAATCTAATCCATGAAGATCTTGGAGTATCATGGGGTCACAATGGGTCATGTGACCTAGCTTTAGCTAATGTGATATTAAGCATTCATATAAAATAGAAGCTTGATAGAAGAAATTGCTTTTACTTCCTGTGGCTTTCTGCTTGGGAAGCCTAAGGTTATTGTGTAGATTGGAAGCTGTGTAGCCTAAATGTGACGTGAGGGCAGTAAACATGGTGTGGATTGCCCAAGGTCCAGCTCAGGCCATTGAGCCACTGAGCTAACCCACCTACATTTAACGTGCTGACCTCAATGGTGAGCCCTGGTGGCACTCAGAGGAAGAACAGCAGGCTACAAAGAAGATACTTGATACCCTATGACCCTCAGTCACAGTCACAGGGGAGGGGAGTAAGGGGAAAATGGGAGGGAAGGAGGGAGGAATGGGAGGATAGAAGGGATGGGATAACAGTTGAGATGTAATATGAATAAAATATATTTAAAAATACGAGCCGTATTATAGTGGCAGAAAGTAAAGAAGTTCTCAAACCAAACCCAAATGAAAATAAAACCCAAAAAGGTCATAGAATGATAGAAGGAAGACCCAGATAAAAGGCCTGTCAGTGAGTAATATTTGAACAATAAAGGAGCAAAACAAACCACATTTCCATTAGACGGGTCAGGTACACCACTCCACAGTCATCTGCAAAGTAAACAAACAAACAAACAAACAAACAGTTGGGAAATAAGCTGAGAAGAATGTGCCTAATGAGGGAATTTACCCACTTACTGTTCTTAAAGCAAAGATATAATTTCAGCTGTCCCGTAAGGATTGATTTGGTCAATTAAAAACAAATGCTGTTGCAATGGAAAATAGAGAATAAGAAAGATATTAAACGTTCACAGATAAAATTATGAATTATTTATTTGCTAATAATCAATGAGTCCCTAGTAAAGCCAGGTTTTTATTTACATCACATTAAGGTATTATAAGAAGCCAGTGGTTGGTAACAAATAATGCTAGCCTGTGCTCTAGTCAGACAGCTGCTGTGTCTCTGACTCAGAGCCCACAGCTTCCCGTTGCTTCTTCCTGCCTCTGCCTCCCTGTTTCTAAGTATCAAGCACAGATAGCTCATTCTTGAGTCTCAAATGTTTAGTATCCTTTAAAGACCTTAACCTGGAAAACGGACCTCTTGTTGCCACATGTTAGCCCACCATCCTCTCCACTCACCTCATTAGCCTTCTCCTGCTCCAGTGCAGCTATGCTAACCATCTTTGACTTGATTTCATAGTAGTGATACGTAAGTGTGATGCATGGCTATGCCACCTGGGTGACTAGGACTGCCACATTTCCCTTCTTACATGCTTTGTGCTAGCTGTGATAATTGCCTCACTTGTTTACTTGTCCTTGTAGCCTTTTCAATGTGCTCAGGCGCTTTATCCTCCTCTAACTCAGAATGGGCACTCGCTAAGCCTGTGCACAGAATAACACACTGTAACATATGAGTCATATTGTTTTTGAAATCATAGCTTCTTTTTGTTTGAATTGACTCTAATTTCTTTATTGTATTTTTTCTTTATCATCTATCTCTCTTTCTTGAGGTATGATGTACTATCAATAGCCTACTATGTCATTTTGGAACACAATATTTAAAAAAGATTAGCAGCATCTGTGTACTATTGCTTAGATCAATATATAACATACAAATGTAGTTGGAGACTACCTTTCCTTGGGATTTTGAAGATTGGCCAAGTATCTCTTTGCTCTCAATGGTGGAACTGTTTGATGCACTTGTAATTAACACACTTGTGTCTGGGAGACTTTAGGATGTTAAAAATTCCATGATAGTCTTCAGCTTCACCGTTATGTGCATTGAGGTGGGAAGTTCTCTATCGGTGTTCATGTTTTTTTGTTTGTTTGCTTGCTTGACTGATTTTCTGGCAGTTGTTTTGTCCAATTTAAATTTCTAATATTTTCTCACTCAATACAAATGTTTCTTACATTTAATCTAGTTATGTTGTTTATTTTCTGAAGATTTTTTAAAGGCAAAGTTATTTCTGGTCTCATTTCATGGATTTAATCTTTTATCTTTCTGTAAATATTAATTACAGCTCTGGGCACGTTCTTACCCAGAGTTCATTTTCCCACTGGTTTTATTTATTCTTTTGTGTCCTCAGATGTCTAATGATCCTTGACATTCATTCAGTCCAATTTAGAGTTCTGTACACGCGGGTGAAATACCCGGGAAGGTGAACAGATGGAGTTTCTACAGTCTTCCTGGGAACCTCCAAGTGTCAATGTATAGATCTTTAGTTTTTGAGCAGCTCAATGGCAAATCCCCAAACCTCTGACATTCTGATAGGAATTCTGCTATAGGTTTGAATCTTGAATGTCCCCAAAGCCTCATTCTTCGTCCCTATTCTGTAATACCATCAGGAACTTATAAAACTTTAGAGAGGTGAGGCCACAAGCAAAGTCAGGCTGTTGACTGGGGACACCCTTTTGAAGGAGATACTGAGACTTGAGGACCCCATCTTCTTTCTTTTGCTTCCTGTCTTTCTGGCATGGTGTACTGTGATACTACAGGCTCAAAGCAACAGTGACAAGAAGCCACAGAATAGGACTTTTAAAATACCCAGAAAATATGGTACATACCTGTGATCTTAGCCCTTGGGAGAGGTAGCTAGGAGATGGCACAAGGTCCATCTCAATAAACCCAACCCCCAAGCCAAATCAGAAAACCAAGGACTAAGAGCTGGGGAGATGGCTTAGGAGTTGATGGACCTGCCAAAAGAGAAAGAAGATCTGAGTTTGACTCTCCAGCACCTATGCAAGAACCAAGGCACTGTGGAAGACCAGGTGCTGGCAGGGGTGCGAGTGAGATAGGTTACATAGAGAGGGTCTATTGTTAGTTGTACAGCCAGCCTGGCTGAATCAATAGGCTCTGGGCTTAGTAAGGGACTCTATCTCAACAACAGCCACAATAAATAAGCAAACAAACACAGGGATTGATTGACGAGGACACTAACCTTCTAAGTCTGATTTCTACACGAATGTAAATACGTCAGAACATACACCTGCAAGCACACACCTGAGGTAACAGGTGCGTTTCCTCTCCCTCCCTCCCCCAGGATAAACGCAAGCAAAAACACAACACAAAAGCAAAGACAACAATTAATCTTTCTTTCTTTGATCTTGATAATCTTGGACGTGTTGTCCCAGAAGCACAAAGCTCACTAACTCAAGCGCATGCCTGTTGCTTCTATCTATGAGCCTGTGGTGAACTGGGGTCTAATTCTCCTGTCTCAGGCTTCAGAATGGGTGCCATGTGTGAGTCTTGGGAGGAAGACCTCACAGAGGTTAGAGCACACTTTCCCCAGAGCGGGTCCCTTCTTGAGATGGAGAATGACAAGGCATGAATTTGGTGCTAGAAAAGGCTCATTATATAGTCCCATGATGTCTTACACAAAACTCCTCAGGGCTAGGTATGTTTGAGAATTCAAATTAATTTTTAGATTTTTAGAAAATAATAAGGTATGTAATTGACATATCACCAAAGGGGACCTACACTACTCTCCATAATTAAACACATCGATTTTTTCCTGCAATAGAACATGAATATTCTTACTAGGAGAGGATTAGTAAAGATTATAATTAGCCTTACACATCTTAGATGATATTATGATAGCAAATACGTTTGGAGAAAGTAAAATTTTGCCACCAAAAGACCAAAAGAATTTTCTAAAACAATTTTATTTGCATTTGGAGGTGTTAAGAAAAGGATTGTTAACTTTTTATGCCTCACTTGGACCTTTGAGCTTTTCTTGAATGTATTGTTATGAATTAGTGTACAGATTTTAAATAATAATAATAATAATAATAATAATAATAATAATAATAATAATAATAATTGTGTGTGTGTGTGTGTGTGTGTGTGTGTGCACAGAGATGCTCATGGAAGAAAAAGGCATTTGATTCTCTGGAGTTTGAGTCATGAGTAGCTGTAAGCTTCCTGTTACAATGCATGCTGGGAACTGAATACCTGCCTTCTAGAAGAGCAGCAAGCACTCTTTTATCTATTGAGTCATCTCCCAGAACCATCTATCATCATTTTATTGACTTCTTTGTAAGCTCTGTGTTGTGGTTTTTGCTGTGATAAGTAGGTTACCCCTTGTTCATCAGCTTGCTACTTCTCTGAATTTGATTCGTAGATTTCTTTCTGTTTGTTCTGTTCCCTAACTGTATTCTTAGGGGAGCTTTAGGGATATGCAGAGATCATTCTGCCTTTTCAAACTTGACTTCTCAGGAGTAGAGCCCGGAGACCTAGATTAAAAAGGGCGAACTGAGGTCTGCTATCACGCCTCAGTTAATTAAGAAAAATGAGTTGCTGGAAGTGGCAGAGGGTTTTCCCTTAAGCCTTTCAGAAGTGTTGCCTCAATTTCAGACACACCCAAAGGCTTGCTAGTCCTAAACAGTATGGTGGGCTCTGTGATGTTTTCACTACATCTCTCCCCTCTGTTCTCAGATACTTCCACACCTAGACTAGTCCTGTGACTATTGCTTTATAGAGTAAAGGGAGGAATAATTCCTTATGTGACAAATGTGATGAGCCAAGGATCTAGAGGGGAAACCTATTCTGGGTTATTGTTGTCTCCTAGGTGTTCTAAGTGAGGAAATTAGGAGTTATTGATGGATGGGAAAGGGTGGTGAGGAATATGAGGTGAATATCAGGGGATGCCAGCTGCTACTGGAAAACACTGAAAACATAGAAGACATGCACTCCCCTGGGGCTTCCAGAGAGAACACAGCCTTGCCTAGATTTTGACTTGGTATGAAGCCACCCAGTTTATGTTGATTTGTTATGGCAGCTTTAGGAAACCAACTCCAAGGCCATACAATGTTGTATTGTTCTTGTCACAGGGGAACCTTCTCTTTTTCTGCAAGACATACCAGCAAATCACTTTAGCTGTAATTTTGAAAGAGTCAGCTCTATTCTGTAGGCCTCAGATTTAAAACTTGGAAATTAGAGGTGATGGTCAAATATTTAAGGTGTTTCTACTTTACATAATCTTAACAAGGTGATGAAGAAATTGACCTCTTTGTATCATTCATATTGTCCATATGTAAATACATTCCAATTTGGCCTAATAATATTACTGATATCTTGAGGCATGTTTGTTTTTCTTTGTTTTCTTCTCTTCCTTTTGAAAAAGCTATTTACAAGTAAATGCTCATATATGAAAGCTATAATTTATTTTTATAGGGACCACTTGCTTGATTTACTTGGAATAACTAGTCTAGACCCATTTTAATATGAAATTTGAGATAAGTCACTCTACTTTGCAGATATTTATATTAATCATAAAAAGAGGCTATGTGAAAATCAAATTAACAGTTTTTTTTAATCTCTATTTTTGTTGCCTAGATAGCTGTCTATCTTTTCTATAGGGCTTTGCTTAATTTAAAATTTAATGGTTGGCTGATTCAATCCCAGGACTTTAAAATGTTCATTCAAAACACATTTAACTTCATTGCCTGGTACAGAGACCTTTCTTCTTGCAAATAATTGACATCAAACAGCCTTGGGTCTCTTTCTCTTTTATGTGCCCAAGGATTTTTCTATCCTTCATTTTTGAATGAAAACATTTCCTCTTCCAACATATCACACTCACTGTTCTTTCCCAACATTCTTTTCTTACCTTCTTCTCAGATGCCAAGTTAGGCACAGCCAAGGCTTAGAGAACATTTGCTTCTTCTGCGTGCTCTTCCAAACAGGACACTTTTTAAAGATGTTTGTGAGCTAGATGCTTTAGCATGTTCTCCCTTTGTAGATAAAACAGTGGAGGCACTAAGAGGTGAAGTCATTTTCATAGAAGCCACATGACCACTGAATGTTGCACTTGGACTCCAAGGCCACCAGTTTCTCTAAAGCCCTGACCCATAGGGCCTGACACTATCAGAAACTACAGAGGGCCCAAAGACATTGCTTGGTGCCCTTGCAGGATTCTTCAGTAAGGTGTGGAAATATTGGTGGAACTTTTCTGTATAAGAGTTTGTTTGTTGATTGGCAGCTGTGTTTGGTCACTGAGTGTGTGTTGCATAGATGCATGTGTTAAGGGTAGAAAGCATGATGAGCCTAGGAACTCCGTCTCATTGTCCAAGGTGGGAATCCACACAAACCACCATTGATAAGAATAAGCACACGTCAATGACATGCTTGCTCTTGGATTTCAGTTCTCCCTTGTCTTTGGCTCTGAGTACCTAGGCTGAACAAGACACAATGGAAGGGCCACATCAAGAAGAAGCTTGTTGTTTTAGTCTTTTCTGTGTGTGTGTGTGTGTGTGTGTGTGTGTGTGTGTTTGTTTCTGCTTTTGTGTATGTGTATGCATACAGGCATATTTAGGTCAGATGCAAATATCAGATATCCTCTTTGTAATGATGAAAAATGTGATGACACACAGCTGATATGAATATAGAGAGATTTATTTGGGAGAAGGGAATGGGAGAGGAATTGGAACCTGAGTGTGCCATGAGGGGAGAGAGACAGAGAAAAAGAAGCAAGTTGGCCCCTTTTATATCCTGAGCCCCTGGCACAAGAAGTGGCACACAGGTGATGATGTCATAGGTTGCTAGGCAGCCTGGAGGCAGGCTTCTAATATGCCAACACTCTTCCTTTGCTCTCCACCTTTTTCTCAGACAGAGTCTTTCACTCTACTGGTACACACTGATGGGTAACACTGGCTGCCTATGAACTCCAAAGTTCCTCTTGTCTCCCTCCACCCCCTCACTAGGGTGGCAGATGTGTTTGGCTATGCCTACCTTTTTACACATGAATTCTAGGAATCCAAACTAACCTCCTCATGGTTAAATGTCAGACATTTAAGCATTGAGCCATATCCTCAGCCCCTATCTTTCCTGTTCTGATTGAAAACATGGGAAGTACAGTGGGTGGTGGCCAGGAACGACTTATACAGAGGACTTTTTCTGCCTGTGGTAAGAGAGTATGTGATCATGGATTTTCAAGCTTCTGGTGAAGGGTGGTTCACTTTAGACCCCTGAGACTACCGAGTGAGGCATTGCTGAATGAGCCTTGAGGTGCATGGTCCAGCCTCTTACCAATATCGTCCCACAAAGTTCCTTGCCCCAGTACAGCTGATCAGGAGGTATAGAAATGATAAGATGGCTCTGTGTGAGCAACTGCAGAGGTGAGGGAATCATCAGGTGCAAACCCAGTTCTTCTGTCTCTCTGGTTCTCTTGCTTTACTGGACTTGAAAGAAAACATGAAGGATTCTGAGAATCATGTGACCCACTGTACTTTGCCTTCTTTCAGAGCTGCCCCCTGGAAGAGAAGCAATCTGTTAAAAAGAAATAGTACCTGGGCACTTCTGTGTTTGCACAGAATTTAACAGTAGAGGTACTTTCCCTGGGTTGGTCAGAATTTATTTTCATTATTAATTCAGCCTTTATTTCCAGTGAGTCCCCAAATCTCTATTTACCAGTTAGCCACTTAACATTTGTTGACTGTCTGCAATGAGCTCTTCAGTGAGATTAATAATGCTTTCCCATATTTTATGTTGCTTGCAAACCACAGTAAATTGTCTCAGGCTATTGGGGACTTTTGTGTTTTTAAATATCTCTGAAGTCCCAATAGGTGTCTTTATGGTGCTCACTCGCATATATTTGATGAGTCACTGGCAAGTGCACAAGGATTAACACTAACACACGCTACACCCACTCTTGGGATACCATTTCCATGTATGATTATTAGCTTTAATATTTATTTCATGTTTCATTCAATTCACTAGATTTGGAAAACACTCCTGCTAGGACAGGTTACATATCTGAGGGGCAGTTTTGAGAAGACAAATTCATAGATTCTTCTTTGACATTCACTGTCTGCTAACTACTTTGTGTTCCATGAGCCTTTCATTTTGGAAAATGTTAATTAACCCTCTACTCACTTCAGATCAGGTCAACAGCCACAGACCAAAGAAATGGCTCCACTGGCGTCTGATTTGGTGACTCACTGCGTCTAACTGGGGTCGCTCATATCAGCATGGATAAAGAGTTAGTGACAGGAACATGGTCAGTTTACCAGTGGCTACAACACTGAAGAAAAGTTTCTCTCTCCCAGCAACCAATTAACTATATATATCTTCAAAGAGGTGTGTGTGTGTGGGGGGGGGGGGTAGTGTGAGACCCTGTCTGTCTCTGTGACAGGCACAATAGTGGACACAGCCTCAATCTTGTGCAGGTCTCACGCCGGGTGAGGTAATAATAGCTACTGAGCATTCAAGAGTCATTTACCACATTGTTCCTAGAGGTCAGTGTTCTGTATGCAAGTTCAAGTCAGGCAAGATTGGCTTTGTGCTTCCTTCAGAGTTCATCTATATCAGAAGAGCTCACAAATGGGTTTTGTATGAGTTAATCCTAACAAAGTCACTGTAGTGCTGCTAATAATTATGCCACATGTTATGTCAGAGAAACTGTGTAACGACAAGGATTAAAGTTATGTAGTGGGAGACCAAAGACTCAAAGGGATCTGTTCGCCTGCTGCCCTCCGTGGAATGTGCCGTCTTGCTGACTGATCATGGCTGATGTGAGGCTGGCCCCTCAGTTCCCTCCTGTACTTCCTCTTGACTGTCCTCTGGAAAGCATGGTCTCAGAAAAGCTATCATTTCAGAGTTCTGATTTTGAGTCACTTTTTAAAGCAAGTTGCATTCTCTGCTCGTGACTCCAAGCAGAGGCCCAGGTCCGTTTCTGTGGATCTGAGTCTCCCGTGTTCCACGTTACAGAGATGACATGTGGGGATGATATGGGGATGATGCTCGGAAAGGAACGCCCAGCAAGTTAGGAGCTCCTTAGTAGTTATTTGAGATCGTGTGGTCTTTTCTTCAGCCAGTTTGTCACAGGTGAGAGGAGAATTCGGGACATAACTTCTGAGTGACTTGTGCTCAGTGATATCTATGTATGGCCTGTGGCTTGCTTCTGTAAACGTAACTCTAAGAGAGAAGGCCTCTCCCTTGTGATGATTCTTGGTAGAAATTCCTGCAGAAAGGGTCAGAGACAGGACAACTACCCTGTAATTAAAGAAGTAGAATGTCTTTTGTGGAACAAAAGGCTGTGGAAGTTTCCAAGAATCTGCTATTACACCAGAGCCTGGATGATAAGTAGAACCACCTATGCACACACGGGCACAAACTTCCATGAATTACTTGGTTTCAGTATTTAATAGGGGGAAGTTAATGGGAACATGTAGTAAATGTATTTCAAAATATTTACTTACTGTGAAACTACCGTAAGTCAACATTCTCAGGAAGGATGCACGATGTAGCTGGGTTCAGGTAGGTTTTTCTTAATGCATTTGAAATTCGTTTTGCAATTCTATATTTGAGGGGGAACTACACTTGCACCGTCTATCTCAGAACCTGTTTCTATGACCACTTGCAGCTTTTGTAGCATTGCGAGGGACAAATACAACTAGAATCCAGTTGTATTCTGAGAGAAAATATCCTGAGCTCTGCTAGTCTCATGTTACTTGTAGAGTTCTGTGCATCAGAGCCTCCTCTGTTGCACAGCTGTGGAAGATTATACCTTCACCCTCCAGAGATTCTCAACTACAGGGTGCCTCTGCCAACAGACTTGCCGCAGTGATGCAATTATTCTGCCCTTTGAGATTTATGGCATATGGTCTAACTCTCAAAAATGCAACCAAATTTTGAACATTTTGAGCAGTTATTCTTGTTGTCTGTAACTTCCATGGGCAGGACTCCTGAATCTGCTATGGATCTACCTGAAAGGCTTTGCTCTAGAGGGAGGTGGTATCACTAGCCGTAGCCTACAGATCGGATGCTTTGCTCACTCCTCTGGCTGGCTGCCTGCGACTTTATGGAAGAACATACTATTCCCAGAACCTTCATTCCTGCAAAGAATGATGGGATCCTTATCTTTTGGAATGCCATTGTCTTTTCTGTTGACCTTTAAAAACATCTGGCAAAACCCAGTGAACATAAAACACTCTTTAGTTGTTTGTAATCCATCTCCCAAAGGAAGAGCACCATCTCTACAAAGCCTATGTTAGACTCTTCTTAAAGCAGAGTTAAAATAGTCTCTTTTAAAACTCTATTTTCAAATACAATTTTGGGCTGCATGTAAACATACGACATTTTTAATTGCCCATAAGTTGCCATATGAACAATATTTTACCTCCTTCTCCACACCTCTTCACTCATTTGAAAGCTATATAAACACTGTGAAAGATTCTTTTTTTTTAAGGCTGTGAGCCAAAATCATTCACATCTATGTTTCATGACTGTTGGGCCAAGGTTGGTCTGAAGATATTATCTCCATCATTTCAAGTTCTGAATATTATATACAGGTTACAGAGAAAGCAATGGGGCAACTAATATTTCTTCACCATTAGAATTTAGAACTTATACTTCATGGCATTTCCTAGTGTAGGGAATTAAATTTAAAGTTATTTACTTATTATAAATGAGGAAAGGATAAGAGCTAACATTTACATGGCATTTCCCAAACATTAATTAATTTAACAGCAAAATAAATATATCTGGTGACAGAAAGCTGCCTAAATTTTATAACTAAATTATTTATTGCTTGAGAACTACATTAGTTGACTGATGATTTGATAAGCAGGGAAAAATGAGACTACATCACAAAATTCTCTTTGCCTTCAAGTGTATATGGAGGTAATTTGATGGACTTCCCTGTGCACAGGAAATACATCTAATAGCTTAGAGTACTGGGATGATAGGCACACAGTGGTAGGTATGGTCTAATGAGCTTGTGCCTACTATCGAAAATTTAGATTCTACATAAACTACAAACACTGAGCTAAGAAATCTGTAAAGCATATGGAGGGTAAAAATGCCAGCAATGTAATGAATCTGAGATACCATGGTTCTGTCACCAAAGCCCAGATGGTAAGTGTATTTCTTTTCACCATGTGGCTCCTGGATCAAATTTCCACAAAGTTCATGGCTTCAGAAAACATCCTACAGTTGTTGGCATGGGTCTTGGGGGGTGGATGCTACGGGGGAAAAGAATTTTCATAGCTTCTTTGTCTTCCACAGCTTCCTAGCTCATTCATGTCCCCAGCTCTCTTACACTTTCTAAGCCAGCAGCAGCCCTCAAGGCTTTCATAACCCTTGCTCTTCTGAGTCCATCTTTCACATTTGAAGAGCCCTTGTCATCACATCAAGCCCATCTGGATAATCTAATGTACTCTCACTATCTCAGGGGCAGCTGGTTAGTAACCCAACTCTGTATGACATCCTAATATCATTTCTACTGTAACCTAACGTTCAGTTTCTAGGATTAGAACGCAACCATCTTGGAGGGACTTTTATTCTGCCTACTACAGATGGTAGAATAATGAGCCAGTATAGGCTCTTACTTGACAGGTGTCAGGATCCAATTTGTCATCAAGCTTTGTTAATGCATTACATATCTCCTGAGCATCCTTTTCTGGCATCTGTTGCCATATCTTAGTTCAGGTTCCTCTCATCCCTCATCTGTGACATCTGCATTACATACCAGCAGTTGTTTATGGTTAAAGTCTTGGCAGTTAGTCCCTCTCTATTTCCCACAGAGATACCAGGGGGTTCCTAGGAACAAGTCTGCTTGTGTCTTTCTTCTTAGAGTCACTCAGTGGCCGCCTATCCTTCATAGTAGAAATGGTCGTCCTAGCAAGGACAGTCAGTATCCTTTCTTTCATTTGCCCTTCGATACTTCCCCAGGTTGATAAGATGCTGCTGCTCAAGTGGCCACATTTCTACCTCGAATTCAGTATTTGAAAGTCATTGTGTTTGTAACTAATACACACAGCTCTGGAATTGGAGGAGCTGTTTGTCCTCCATAATGTTTGAACACTGCTCTGTGGGACTAGGTGAGTAATAGAAGAAAACTCCAGCACTCCACTGACCTTTCGTTTATTTCAGTCATTTATTTATTTACTTGTGTGTGTGTGTGAGAGAGAGTGTGTGAGTGCATGTGTGTGCTTGTACACATGGAGCCATCCTGTTTCTTTTGTGAGGCCAGGTCTCTCATGTGACCTTAACTTGTCAATCTAGATGGTCCAAGTGGTCAGTGAGCCCCAGTAATCCTCCTGTCTCCATCCCCAGTGCTGAGATTACAGGTATATTCTACCATGCCCAGATTTTCCTGTGGGTACCAGAGACTGACTTCAGAGCCTTGTGGAGCAAACATTTTATCACCCGAGTTATCTCTCAAGCCCCATTGACCTCTCTAACTCATTTTAAATAAACAACACAGAATCATTAAATACAGAGAGAATTGCCCCAGACAGGAACCTGCACACATCACGATGAGGTGTCTTTCCCTCATCTGTATATAGAATATGTATATCAAAGATGTCCATTGGGTTCTTAGATATTAGCTGCATTTATCAGTGCTATGTTACAGGTAAAATTCTTAGTTATAGTTATCCCCTTTTCATAACTAAGGTCCACTGGAGGGCGAATAGTGACATGTATGTGGCCAACATTTTAATTCCAAGGTAGCTCTCTTGGTTCAGGCTAAGGGGTCTATGGTTGCTACATGTTTTAGCATTACTGAGAAAGGTAAGTAGGGCATCTTCTTTGACTAGTATAACTAACCCTGACTTCTTATTTTCATCACCTGACTGAACTGGAATGCTTCTTTCTTTAGTAATGAACCTGTGGGTATCTTTAGGGCTCTCAATCCTGGTTCTGGCGTCTCCCTGCATTTTCCTCAATATAGGTGATATATTCACTGACTCTAAGAATGCTTTAATTGTTCGAAGCATCCCTGTACTGTATAGATAGGAAGAGATCTCTATACTTGAGTAAGTTTTTTTTGTTTATTTTAATTTATTCACTTTACATCCCATTGTAGCCCCCTCTCTTGTCTCCTCCTCGTCCTCACATCCCTCCATCTCCCCCTTCCCCCTCCCCTAGTCCTCCTCCCCTACAGCCTGACCCCAGCCTATCAAGTCTCACCAGGACTGCCTGCATCCTCTTCCTCTGTCGGCTGGCAAGGCCACTCTGCCAGGGGGAAGTGATCAGTGAGTGGGCAACAGGGTCCATGTCCGAGGCAGCCTGTATAATGGGGTTACTCCCCCTATAGTGGTGCTTAAACAAAGACTGTGCTACCTATCAACTACATCTGAGCAGGGGATCTAGATCCATACCATGCACAATCCTTGGTTGGTGCATCAGTCTCTGTAGGTCCCCCCTGAAATTAGATTTGTTGGCTTTGTTGTTCTTGTGGAGCTCCTGCCCCCTTCTATCTCCCAACTCTTCCCTAAGTCTCCCTGCACTCTGTGAGTTTGGCTGTGAGTCTCAGCATCTGCTTCTGTGACCCGCTGGGTAAGTTTTCAGGGGACCTCTATGGTAGGCTCCCATCCTGTTCCCTCTCTTCAAGTACTTCTGTTGTCTATTCTAATTGCCCTTCTGAATGAGGATTAAGCATCTCCCCTCTGGTCCTCCTTGTTATTTAGTTTCTTTAGGTCTGTGGATTGTAGTGTGGTTATCCTGTATTAAATGGTGAATATCTGCTTATAAGTGAGTATATGCCATGTGTGCCTTTCTAGGTTTGGGTTACACTGATCTTTTCTAGTTCCATCAGTTTACCTGCAAATTTAAAGATTTCTTTGTTTTCAATAGCTGAGTAGTATTCCATTGTGTAAATGGTAATACAATTTCTTTATCCATTTTTTTTCACTTATTTTGTTTAATTTTTTTATTTTTTATTAATTTATTCTTTTTGTTTTTTAATTTTTTTATTAATTTATTCTTGTTACATCTCAATGGTTATCCCATCCCTTGTATCCTCCCATTCTTCCCTCCCTCCCATTTCCCCTTTATTCCCCTCCCCTATGACTGTTCCTGAGGGGGACTTCCTCCCCCTGTATATGCTCATAGGGTATCAAGTCTCTTCTTGGTAACCTGCTATCCTTCCTCTGAGTGCCACCAGGTCTCCCCCTCCAGGGGACATGGTCAAATGTGAGGCACCAGAGTATGTGTGAAAGTCATACCCCACTCTCCACTCAACTGTGGAGAATGTTCTGTCCATTGGCTAGATCTGGGTAGGAGTTTAAAGTTTACCGCCTGTATTGTCCTTGGCTGGTGCCTTAGTTTGAGCGGGACCCCTGGGCCCAAATCTGCCTATCATAATGTTCTACTTGTAGGTTTCTAGGACCATCTAGATTCTTCTACTTTGCCATCCTCCCATGCTTCTCTCATCTAGAGTCCCAATAGGATATCCTGCCCTCTGTCCAGTTTCCTGGTAAGTGAAGGCTTTCATGGGACATGCCCCTTGGGCTAGTATGCAGATATAAGTGAGTATATACCATTTGAGTCTTTCTGCTTCTGGGTTAACTCACTCATTATGATCATTTCTAGCTCAATCCCTTTGTCCACAAATTTCGGGAATTCCTTGTTTTTAATAGTTGAGTAGAATTCCATAGTGTATATGTACCACAGTTTCTTTATCCACTCTTCTACTGAGGGACACTTAGGCTGTTTCCATGTTCTTCTGGCTATTATGAATAAGGCTGCTATGAACATGGTTGAGCAAATTTTCTTGTTGTGTGCTGGAGCATCTTCTGGGTATATTCCAAGGAGTGGAATAGCTGGGTCTTGAGGAAGCCCTATTCCCATTTTTTCTGCGATAGCACCAGATAGATTTCCAAAGTGGCTGTGCTCGTTTGCATTCCCACCAGCAATGAAAGAGTGTTCCTCTTTCTCCTCATTTATCCATTCTTCAGTTGTGGCGCATCTAGGTTGTTTCCACATTCTGGCTATTACAAATAAGGCTGCTATGCACATAGTTGAGAAAAAGTCCGTGCTGTATGGTAGAGCATCTTTCTGGTATACCAGGAGTGGTATAGCTAGATCTTGAAGTAGTACTATTCCCAATTTTCGGAAAAAGCACCAAATTGATTTCCAAAGTGCTTGCACACATTTGCACTCCCACCAGCAATGGAGGAATATTCTCCTTTCTCCACATACTTGCTGGCATGTGCTGTTACTTGTGTTTTTGATCTTAGCCATTCTGACTGGTGTAAAATGGAATCTTTTAGTTGTTTTGGTTTACATTTCCCTGAGGATTAAGGACATTGAGAGTTTCTTTGAGTGTTTCTTGGCCATTTCATATTCCTCTGTTGACAATTCTTAGGTTAGCTCTGGACTTCATTTTTCCCCCTGTGGATGAAAGATTTTTTAGTATATTTGTTAATTTTTTCATATTCCATCTCAATTGTTATCCCATCCCTTGTATCCTCCCATTCCTCCCTCCCTCCCATTTTCCCTTTACTCCCCTCCTTTAAGACTGTGACTGAGGGGGACCTCCTTCCCCTGTATATGCTCATAGGGTATCAAGTCTCTTCTTGGTAGCCTGCTATCCTTCCTCTGAGTGCCACCAGGCCTCCCCATCCAGGGAAAGTTGTCAAATATGAGGCACCAGAGTTCGTGTGAAGGACTTAATTTTTTTCATGCCACTTTTTTTTATCTAATTAATTTATTCAGATTACAACTCAGTTGTTATCCCATCACTTGTATCTTCCCATTCCTCCCTCCCTCCCGCTTTTACCCTATGGACCTCCTCCCCCACCATATGGTCATAGGCTATCAAGTCTCATCTTGGTAGCTTGCTTATTCTTTCTTTGAGTGCCACCAGGCCTCCTCACCACGGGGAAGTGGTCAAATATGGGGCACCAGAGTTCATGTCAGATTCAGTCCCTGCTGTCCACATAACTGTGGAGAATGTCCTTGGACTTCATTTTTTAAGTGAATAATTTGGTTTGTTGGTGTTTAATTTCTTGAGTTCTTAATATAGTCTGGATATTAGCCGTCTGTTGGACGTAGGGTTGGCATTTTCTTCTGTTGACAGTGTTCTTTGCCTTACAGAAGCTTTTAAGTTTCATGATGGCCCATCTATTTATTGTTGATCTGAGAGCCTGAGCTGTTGGTGTTCTATTCAAGAAGTTGTCTCCTGTGCCAATGAGTCTGAGGCTCTTTCGCACTTTTTATTCAAACAGATTTAGTGTGTCTGGTTTTATGTTGAGGTCTTTAATCCACCTGGACTTTAGTTTTGTGCAGGGTGATACATATTGATCCAATTACATTTTCATGCATGTGGATACCCACTTAGACCAGCACCATTTGTTGAAGATGATTTCTTTTTTTTTTTTTTTTTTTTTTTTTTTTCCCCACTGTATGGATTTGGCTTCTTAGTAAAAGATCAAGTATCCATAAATATGTGGGTTTACTTCTGGGTCTTCAGTTTGGTTTAATTCATCCACCTGTCTGTTTATATGCCAGTACTGTTGCTCTATAGTACAGCTTGAGATCAGGGATGGGGATACTCCTGAAGATCTTTATGCTTTAGTAGGTGTGTCTTTTATGAATGTGGGTGCCCTCGTATTTGGGACATAGATGTTCGTAACTGAAATCTTATCTTGGTGGAATTTTCCTTTGATGAATATGAAGTGTCCTTCCCTCATCTCTTTTGACTAACTTTAGTTGAAAGTCTATATTATTAGATATTAGAATGGGTACTCCAGCTTGCTTCTTGGGTCTGTTTGCCTGGAAAACCTTCTTCCATCCCTTTACTCTCAGGTAATATCTAGCGTTGTGGCTGAGGTGTGTTTGTTGTACACAACAAAATGTTGGGTCCTATTTACACATCCATTCTGTTAGTCCGTGTCATTTTATTAGGCCATTGATGTTAAAAGATATTAATGACCACTGACGATTAGAACCTTTTATTTTGTTGTTGGTTTGGAACTGTCTGCTTTTGATTTTGCTGTAGTAATGTTATTTATATCCTGTGTCTTTTTGTTTTTGATATATATATATCTTTTGTGTCTTTTGGTGTAGAGTTAACCTCCTAAAGTAGGAGTTCTTCTAATATCTTCTGCAGTGCTGGATTTGAGCTTAGGTATTGTTTAAATTTGGTTTCAACATGGAATATTTTGTTTTCTCCATCTATGGTTATTGATAGTTTTGTTGGGTATAGTAGTCTGGACTGGCATCTGTGGTCTCTTAGGGTTTGGAAGATGTCTGGCCAGGTCCTTCTGGCTTTTATGGTCTCTTCTGAGAAGTCTGGTGTGCTTCTGATAGGTTCATCAATATGTATTACTTGACCTCTTTCCCTTGCAGCTTTTAAAATTTTTTCTTTGCTCCGTACACTTAGAGTTTTGATTATTATGTGACAGGAGGATTTTCTTTTCTGGTCTAATCTATTTGGTGTTGTGTAGGCTTTTTATATGCTTATGGGAATCTTTTTCTTAAGATTGGGGAAATTTTTCTTTTTGATTTTTGTTGAAAATATTTTCTAGGCCTTGGATCCTAGAATCTCTTTTTCTTTGATTCCTATAATTCTTAGGTTTTGTCTTTCCATGGTGTCCTTGATTTCTTAGATGTTTTGTGTCAGGAATATTTTAGAATTAACATTTTTTGGGAGATGGATGCATCAGGTGCTTCCACTGTGTCTTGTACAGTGTGAGTGAGTACCCACAGTTGGAGCTGTGCCACTCAGAAGGCCTGAAGCTGAGGCCATGCCGGCAGGGGCTGGGAAGGTTTTCTGGGCTTTAGCTGGGTGACCTGAGTTAGACCCATGAGTTTCCACACTGTGGTCTCTTGTCTCTCCTGGCAAAGATGGACATTTTGGGTTTTGGGGTCCTCTACAAGTCTGTTGGTTGTTCTGCTCTCAATGTTGTCCTCCTGTTCAGATATGGTGCACACTCAGCACTGCCATCTTGGATTCCCACCATGCCCTGATGAAATGAATGATATTTTTTAAAGCCTCATGGAAACTATACTGCTGCAATTCTCCAACAGGAGATCTCTGCAAAAAGCTGTGTCATCAGGGTCTAGGCATTCCCAGTTGTCCTAAAAGAAGTCCACAGCCACAGTATTGGATGTCAACAAATCCAACAACGGAAAGATACCCAAAACAGAATTTTGAAAGCTTTGTCCTTCTGAGCAGTCTCAGAGAGCATACCCTGGTCGCTCACCACAGGTTTCCTAGCTCTGCAGCTCCTCTGACCTGAGAGGTGTCAGGGTCCCCATGCTTTGGTTCCCTACTGCAACACTGCTTACTGGTGAGTCTCCCAGAAGGCCCCTAGTGGCACCTGTGGTTTTGGGGAACTTTTGCATCCTTGGAATACAGGGTCTGAGTCTTCTGCCCCTTACTTCCAGAACATAGGGCTCCCTGAGTTCCACAAGAAAGAGTGCTGAGTAAAATATTAAAGTGATAATTTGCGTAAGACAAGACCTTTGATGCAAGAATAATTTTTAAAAAAGAGAAACACCAAAAAGTACAAGACTCTGCTTGGAATTCATTGTGATGTGATATTATGTTTAATATAACTGTATACTTAATACTGTTATTAGTAACTATGCCACATAAGACAGATGTTGCACCAAATAATTTTGTGCCCCCATCCCCTTTTTAGAAAAAGGTAGAGAAAAGTGAAAGTGTGGTAACTGACCTTGTGATAAGGTTACTTAACTAGCCCAGGAATCTGTACCTATCCAACGCTCAAGCTACCCGAGAATATCTCAACCTAAGCTAAATTGTGCAACATTTATGACAAAATGCTTCTTCAATAGACTATGCTAAGGCTGAGTACTTAGAGAAGAACATGATTAAATGGTCTTAGCAGAGAGAAGGTAGAACCCACATGTGCTCCACAGAGCGATGTGCCTGATGACAACCAAGGACCCCTGGCAGCAGGCTGGACTCGAGGGAACTGGGTTGGATTTCCTTGGACTAGGCTGGGAGGGAGAACTGCAGTCGAAAGACTCATTTGCTGGAACATTTTACCAAGAAACAGATTCCCACCTTGAACTTTGAATAGAATTCGTATCACTGACTGAATAAACAAATACTAACATGATGGAGGCACAGGTCTTATCCTTTTGAAGGCCAAGGTCAGATCCAGCCGAAGGAAGACAATTAGAATTGGCAGAATTGTTTAGTGGGCTACACAGCTTCACACTCAAGCTTGGGAGTACTTGTCACTACTGTCTACTTTGGATCTTGCTTTTCTCTCCCACCCCCTTTTTCCTTTTTATTTATTTTTCTCATATATCGCATTCCTGCCCATAGTTTTCCCTCCCTCCCCTCCTCCCCATCCTCCTCCTTCTCTTTCTCCTAGTCCTTCTTCATTTCCCTTCAAGGAAGGGCAGGCCTCCCAGGATGGCAACTAAACATGCCGTATTAGATCTTGCTTTTTCTAGATGGTTGACAAATTTGGGATCTCCCAGGATAAGATCTTTAATTGTCATAAGAGCTCCAACTTTCTGTCTTCTCTCAAAGAGAACGGAGCTTAACCTGTGCAGAGAACTGAACGAGTTTGGGCTCCCACAGACTTGTATTTGCATGCTTAGTCGCAAGTTGAAGAGCTATAAGGGAAAGGGTTAGGAGGAGTAGCCTTGTTGGAGTAGGTGTGGCCTTGTTGGAGTAGGCGTGGCCTTGTTGGAGTAGGCGTGGCCTTGTTGGAGGTGGTGGGGTGAACTCAGAAGTTTCAGAAGCCCACACCAGGCACTGTACCCCACTTTCTCTGCCTCCTGCTTGAGGGTGAGGATGTAAAGTTTTCAGCTACTTCTCTAGCTCCATGTCTGCTTGAGTGCTGAATGCTAAGTGCTGCCATGCTCTCTGCCGTATGATAATAATGAACTATACCTCCGAGACTGTAAGTAAGCCCCAATTAAATGCTTTAATGTATTAAAGTTGCCTTGGTCATTCTGTCTCTTCACAGCAATAGAACAGTGACTAAAGCAACCTGGGATGCCTGTCTCAATTTTCTCAAATCCTCCTTCGGTAGCAGACTCAGAAAGTAGAGTTTCAGGGAACACTGCATCAAAAGGCCAGAGTCACTGATACATTTTCAACCCATACACACTCTTTGAAACTACATTTATAGAATTTGAAAGCAAACAAGTAAATCAATGAGCTATGAGGAAAATAAAATAGAAGATGATGAAGCATTGAATAGGAACCCTAATATGGGCAACAAGATTGAAGGAAGATATTTGGATCTGAAAGATGAACCATTAGTGGCATCTGAAATTTAAATATTAACCTGACCTAGCTCAATGCTAGACTATATCTTGCCTCAGAATTCACAACCTTCTTTTGCATCAGTTTCACTAGATAACTAATAAGATGATCATTTAGTGTACCAGCATTGGAGTGTTTTTTTTTTTTTAATCTCTTTTCTTTGCTTGCTTCCTTCTGCCCCTTCCCTTTTCTCAACCTTCTTTCCTTCTCCTCTTCCCTTCCTACCTTCCTGTATCCCCTCCTTTTCCCCTCCTTTTTAAAATCTTTATTGTTTTCTTTGACATGGTCTTGCTATGTATGCAAGGCTGGCCTTGACCCTGACATCTCAGTCTCCTGGGATTGTAAGTGTACACCATTATAAATAGTTTAATTCAATTCTTCAGTCTTTCTATAGGTAGATAGCTGACGTCAACCATGCTAGTCATGTAGTGTTTCGTCTAGCTTCTTGTGTCAACTGTTATTGTGACCCTCACTTCCTGTGGTTTGATGAAGAAAGCACCAATGTTTGAAAGAGTTCTTTGATTGTCTAATTCATTTGAGTACAGAGGAGCTTCTGAAATATCAATAAATCAGTAAATTGCTTTCTATCTTGGGAAAATCTCATGCTTGCTTAATAATAATGTGCAGAGGCCATCGTGTTGGGTTTTCAACAGAAATTGTATAGGTCCACTCTTTCAGTATAAGAAGCTAAACTAAGCTAACTCTGTGGGCTTGTCAGCCCATGATTCTACATGACTGAATCTTCTGTTCTGTTTCCCCAAGGAGAAAAAAAATGCTGGAAGGATTCTGCTGTGAACACCAAATGATTAACTAAAGTTTTGTGCTTTACAGCGTTCTTTTTCTTGTCTTTTCTTCTGAAAATTTCATTGTGTGTTTTTACTGTACATGCTGCTGTGCTACCTGAGGGTGCTTCTGTGCAAATTCATATTATATGTGAGCATATCTTTCCCACATCCTCATTTTCTCTTATCTCATCCCTCTTTATTTCCAGTAGACTCCTTTGGTCCCATAGACAGGTTCAATTCTATTGTCATATCACATACACATGTCTTATTTTATGATTAAACATCTAGGAACTGCAAATTATTGCACAATACAATATTTGCTTTTCTGAGAGAGGCTTAATTCATTTAGTATAATGAACTTATTTAGTTTCATGCATTTCCTGCAAGTGACATAAGTTTACTCTTAATGAGTGATAAACACCCTATTGTGTACATATACTACATTTTCCTTATTTACTCCTCTGTTGTTAGATATCTTGGTTGGCTATATAATTTCATTGTGGTAATGTGATATGCTGATTTGGAGTCTTTTGGCTAAGTACCAAGGACTTATTTAGCATGGTCACATGAAAAAATATTTTTATCTTTGTGAGAAAACTGCATACTGATTTCCAGAGTGGTTTAACCAGTTTTCATTCTCACCAGCACTGTGTAAGAACTCACCTTTCAACCTTATCTACACTCCTGCATATATTTTCTCAATAACTGTTATTCAGGCAAGGGTGAGGTGAAATGTCAAGATAGTTTTGGTTTGTCTTTCTCTAGTTAGACATTTTCTATATATGGTGTCTATGAAATGGCCATTATAGAGACAATACTTTTTGTACACTTACAGTAGACTAATGTATGGACCAGGAGAAGTGTGTGTTTATATGGTAAATGACACATATATACATGTAAATACATAATAAAAGCATATTATTATAAAACACATATTTGACTTTATTCTTGTGTTAACAGGTAAGCATGGTTTTTCATAGTCTCCAGATTCAAATTCATGTAAAGAAGATAGTTGGTATACCCTCAAGTTCATTACATTACTCAACTCCGCAGAAACTTTATAAAGTACTTAGTAGATCCAAGGTCATAAAATATGGATGACTGCTGTGGAAATACTATTCTTTGTCTAACCCAGGTTCATTATCATCAGAGCTTACATAGAGGGTCATAGTAGAGTGTCATCACTGTGACCAAAGAGAGGTGCCACCAAATAGATGGCAGTGCTTTATTTACACTTTAGACTTCAGGGCTTCTTCCATACTTGTTAATGGGGGTGCTAGCTTCTCCTTTCATACAGCACATCTTTTGTCTGTGTTTTGTCTTAAGATATCTCATGATTTTTCTGGGCCAATCATTATCAAAATCCAAAAGCATGTGGTCTTGGTTGGCAAAAAAAATCTTTAGAGGTCTCAGGGTTTTCAAATTGGAAGGAAATTTGATTAAAAAAAAAAAGATAGCTAAATGCACTTTTTAATTAAGCATAAGCTCAGTTATGAAGAAAAATGATCTAATAATGTATTCCTTCATACAAAAACCAATGCTCCCATTTCTATGAAGTTTCTTGATTATAAGTTCAAGGAAGTTGCATTGTAAAACCTCTTATGTGTTGTACTAAAGTAGGCACAGACGAGTGCAATACTTCCTCCAGTATACCAGGACTAGACTCTCTCTGGAGTCTAGTGTACTGAGAGTAGACTCCCTGCTCTCATGTAGTCATTTCCCTAGTGAATACTGGCAGCTGTGGGGTATTGCAATAGCTAGTGGTGACTTAGTATTTCACATGACCTACAAGTTACAGCTGCTAAGATTTCTAGCCAGCAAAGCTTATCCTAGCTGAGCTGCTTGATTGTTATGGCCTTGTAAAAGGGATTGGGTCTTAATATTCTCCTTACAGTTTTGGTGTGTTGACTTGGAAAACTTATTCTGGTTTTGCACATTTCAATGTATTTATTTCTAAAATTAGGACAGAATATCTCTTTCTGGGCTGTTTAATTTGGGATTATACATTTAAATCACTTAGTAAAGTAATTGATACGTTCTCCCCAAAAGATACACAGAATAAGAATAAAAACGATGACTATAGAAAATGATTGTGAATGAGTGCATCAGCACTTTCTTCATCTCTAGTTCTAAAAAGGTTATAACATCTTAACTTTAGTGACAGTAAATGAAACACACGCATGCGTGCGCGCGCGCGCGCACATACACAC